>NC_136493.1:103942797-103952797 GCF_053919585.1 Euprymna scolopes | reverse complement strand
AGGAACCCCGTAGCAAGGTTAAGAAATGGAATGTTAGAAATCAAGTCTATATTTAATTCTTTTAGAAATTTGAATATTAAATATGTCAGTAAAATAATGGGCAATGCAGAGTAAAAATGTATTGTGTAACAAATAGGTTAAAATCTTAATTAGACATACATATGTAAAGCCAAGTGAAAATGAGTCACGTTTCAAAACACACTTCTGGCGTCATAAACAAAGGGCATTTATCAATATAGGGTTCTATGAGTTCGGAGTAAGTCAGTATATCAGTCGAGAGTTAAGAGTCGATGGTTGATGAGAGATAGTCAGTTGGAGTAAGAGCCCCTTAGATGCGAAGGGTAGAAAAAAAAACATGTAGATCCAAGTTTTATTTCATGACGTCATCGATGGGCCCATCAGATGAATAAAACAATCACCATTAATAAGTTGTAACTGTTTGTCTCGTTTCGTCATTCATCCCAACCAGAAATGGTAAATGTGTTTTATCATTTTCTAACCAACTCTTGTACACCTCTTCAAAAACATGTGTCCTCCGTCTCCATCACCATCAATTCTAATATGTGCCAAAAGAACTGTAATGAGTATAAATATTTTCCCATCAGAAGTGTCATCACAATCATTATACGCTATATATGGGGCCCAATATGAACTCTCGTCATCTTTAAAGATGAACCCGTATTCTGCAACATTTCCACGTGCATACTGTTTATCAAAAAGCTTATGTTTACTGGAAAGAAAATGCATACAGAAAAAAAAATGTTTTTCCAGGAAAACAAATACAAAAATAGAATACTCAACATCTATTAGTTCTTTCCGTAGACATATACACACATATTGCGAATCTTCCCTGATTTGAATCAAGGTTTATATATTAAATGATCTAAACATATTAAGTTTATAAAGTCAATAATTATATTTATCTCATCAAATTTATTTCTTATAATGAGTTTTCATTTATAGTAATAATATTTATACTCGCCTTATATTTAAAGTGTCTTTACATATATAGTTTATATGAAATTACTATTTGTTACTGAGTAACATATAAGCGTCTTCTTACTTTAGTGAAATTGTTTTGTAATTCGCTAATAGTAATATGAATATACTTATATTTTAAATTATGTCTACATACTGTAATGCTTGCTTCTACATTCTAAATGAAAAAGTAATTTCTTATTTTATTATAATTAAAACATACGTATTATTCGGCCTAGTCAGAGGGAGATATTTCAATTAGACATTTTACCAATTTGTTATTTTGCATTATATCTTTATGCATTGTATTTCATACACCGTCACACACACGCAAACACACGGAGGCACACATACACACACACACACATATATATATATATATACATTTATATACATATATATATATATATATATATATATATATATATATATATATATATATATATGCCAAAATGCATACATGCACATATAAACTTACACACCCACATATATACAGTGAATATCCTGCCATCCCGAAAAATCCAGCACTTATTTAGAGAAGACTCTAAAAATAGGTAAGGAACGAGTATCATGTAAACATTGATATTACGGAATTAACTATAGTATTCGGATGTATTTTTCTGATCTTTTACATGTACTTTTTTAATAACAGACATGTTGTACTTAAGTTTTAGTCTAAATTAATTTATATTTAAAATAATCTCTCCGGGAATATATCAGATTTGGCGTCGAGGAAGTCGAGAACCCACTCGCATACAGTATGACAAGGCGAAACAAGTGTTTTAATGTGCAAAATGAATGCATACTAGCGAATAAAGGTTAAAGTTAGAAGTAGTTATTCGGTGTCCATCTATTTGATTGAAAGACTAAAGTAAAAATACTGTTTCTTACTAAATTTATTTAAGTATTGTAAAACAGTTTGTTTGGATTTTGTTTTACAAGTACACACATACACACACACACATAATTATTTTTTTACTATAATAATTAAATACCTACAGACACTAGTGTTTCATCCTTTCGGGATTCTTCAGTGCAGAGTGTCACGATTACTACCAGTCGAACGATTCGAACCCCGCGACACGAGACATCTCTGGCTCGATTAGCGGAGACCGTATCCATTCGGCTACTATTAACCGTGTGAAATAGCGTTGAATTTTAAACATTTTAATTTAAATGTGCATTACGTCAGACAGACAGTGATCAAATCGTGATACGATGATCTACGCATAAGAGCTAAATTGACCGACTTTTTAATTCAACGGAAAGTGCTCAACGATAAGAAACGAATTTCTTAAAGGGGCTGTCATAATTATTTTTTTACTATAATAATTAAATACCTACAGACACTAGTGTTTCATCCTTTCGGGATTCTTCAGTGATGGGTGTCACGATTACTACTAGTCGAACGATTCGAACCCCGCGACACGAGACATCTCTGGCTCGATTAGCGGATACCGTATATATATATATATATATATATATATATATATATATATATATATATATATAGAGAGAGAGAGAGAGAGAGAGAGAGAGGGAGAGATAGGGTGTCCACAAAGCCTGTCTGCATAATCTACACGGTGCCCACAAAGTCTGGCTTCATAATCTGCACGGTGCCCACAAAATGTTGCTGCATAATGTAGCCAGACTTTGTGGACACCCCGTATATATTAAATATGGAAAAATTGACGGAGATGACAAAACTGAAAGGCACTCTGGTACAGCATTTATAGCAACATTTCGTACATCAATAAAACAATTACCAGGAACAACAGAGGTGCTTAAACTCCTTGGAACACATCTGGATATTTTTACAAATATGTTTAAATCCAAACAGTGGGAACAAAGTCTGGACCTCTGTTTTGCTTACGCCATATCGAACCGTAAGAATTTAGATATAAACTTTATGTTAAACATTATGATATGAAGAAAAGATTATGTAAGTATACAAAACACGAAATATATTAATAACATTTTGTCGAATAAATTGGAAAAGATGTTGTTTGGAGAAACTGTTAAAACACTATTGGAAATGTTTGGAGAAGGATTCAATTTTTTACCTTTTATAAATGGTTTTACAAAATTTCGGAAGTCGTGTACACTGGAGAAGATTATACTAAGTTTATATTGTTTCAACTAGGGCATTCTAAAAAGATGTGTTTAAGTGTCCAATACTTATATCGTGTTTGGCATCGTCTAAGTGTAAAGTGATGTGGTCGACATTTTTTATTAGGATAGAACATGTTATGGGGATTACTCTGCAATATACTTTGAGATAATGCTGAATTTCATTCATAAAATCTGAATATTATATTTATTAAAGAGAAATTTTCCCCCAAAATGAATAATAACGTGTTCTCAAAGGATGAAATAGAGTACAAACTTATAAATGAAAGGAAATATAATCTCCCGAAAGAAGATGTTATTGCAAAGATGTGGGGTCCTCAATCAAGCTACAAACAGATGCTATTTTGGGAGCACGATTGGTTTAGAACGTGCTCCAGCGAGAGATGACCTGAAAGTTGATGGTCGAAATATTATTATTTGGTCGATACAGGGAGTGACATTGTCACAATCAACACAACTAACTTGAAAAATATTGTCAAAACCGATAAAAAAAACAGCAAAAGATTATTTCAGTGAGCAAGCAAAAAATCAAAGAGAATTTGACGCTAAAGTAACACTGAACGGCAAACCGCATATAATGAAGACTTGAATCATATAAAAGTAAAATAAATAACTACACTCATTAATTAAATAGTTGTGTTTTATTTATCAGAGAAACCTAAAAGTGCGTTTTGTAGGAGATTACAGTCGTCAACTATGAAAAAAAACAGACTTAAAAGTCTCTAAAGGATTTAAAAAGCAAATTTAATACAATTTTCTAGAATGAAATTGATTGTTGTACGAAGTATAATGTAAGTTTTGAATGAATAGATAACGTAAAACCAATACCAAAGCCAAATGAGTATTTCCATTTTCCAGATTGAAATGTTGATAGAAGCGACAATAAAAAAAATATTTATTTGTGTAAATATGGAAGTACACGAAAGAAAAATGAAAAGGAATAAAGAATTGAAGATGAATCATAAACTTAGAAATATTGAAAGCAAAAATAGATTAAGAATTTAGCTAGCATGGTGGGGAGTATAGTGGAAGATTTCGGTCCTGTTACGCATAGGTTGTTCAATCTAGAAAATATGCTGAGATGCGGTATATATCGAGGAGTAGGTAAATTTGGATATTACGGCATTAAAAATACCATAATAGGGTAAATATACATTGCGCTATAATGTACATTTTTAATAAACAATATATATATATATATATATATATATATAATTGGCAAATATTTGTAAAGATCACCCTTATAAATTGTTTCATTATTTTTATTACATTTAAACCCCAAACAAGGCATATTGCCACTTTGTTGTAGGGGGGGGCTACTATCAGGGGCATCATGGGTACTGTGAAGGGTGTTGGGCAGCAAGATGTGGGTTCACGTTGGACTTGCACTTCCGCATGCCAGTACATTTGGGGAAGCAGGAGCCCGGCAGGGAATTCCTAAGTTTAGCTGTCCTGGGGAAGAAATTACTGGAGTCGAAAGCTCTCTTGCATCTAGGGATATCTACTGTGAAGGGTGGGGATTTAGATAGTTGTCGGGTTTTTAGGTGGTATTTACGTCGAGGGGGCACAAGTGATTGCAGTTCGTCAGAGCCTTCTGCCGTTAAACTACTTGTAGCAAAGGCAGAGGGATGCAAAATTTCGTCGATGGGACAGGGGCTGAAGTTTAGATGAGTGTTCAGAAGCTATCAGATTTTCGACTCTCTTTAGAACCTTTTCTATGAGAGAGAGACTAGTGGTAGATGCACCAGCCCAAATATGACAACAATACTTCATACATGGGTGAATGGTGGCCTTATGGAGCTATAGGATACCTTCAGGCTTTAGTATCTTTCTAACACGGTAGAGGGAATCTACCTTCTTCGCAGCGGTCCTGGCGATACTCTCGATGTAATTGTTCCAACTTATGTTTCCTGAGAGCGTTATGCCGAGGAGTTTAAAGGATGTACTTTCGGATAAAGAGTCATTAGTCATTGCTATTAGTGGTAGAGAAGGTTTCTTGTAATTATTGAAGGAAACGATTTTTGTCTTGGCAGCATTAAATATGACCTGTCGTGTATGTTCTAGAGTGTGTTGTCTCATCAGCATATATACCCATATCACAGGCGATTTTGTCAGGGAGTTCATTTATTAATAATAGGAATAACAGTCGTCCCAGGATAGACTCCTCAGGTACTCCCGCATTTATATCGTATTGTTTAGATGTACAACTGTCGAGGACCACCTGGGCTTTTCTCTTATCTAAGATGGATTTAATTATGTCATGTATTCTTCAAGTGATACGATATGATCTGATTTTCCTGAGAAGACCCTCATGCCATATCCTGTCAAAAGCCTTAGATACATCTAGAGCTAACCCTCTACACTCCCCCGCTTTGTCCAGTGACTGGTATATACGTTCTGAGATTACAGTTAAGATTTCTACTGTTGAACGGGCTTGTCTAAATCAATATTGTTGGTCAGTCAGAAGTTTAGCATCTGTAAGATTATGGACTAGAATTGGTTAATTATTGTCTCAAATATTTTGGCGAAAAGTTGGAGGAAGCTAGTGGGGCGTTCTCAAGTGGGCTGTTGCTATTCGTTACACAGTCATCGGGAACCGTGCTCAGAAAGCGATCTAGAAGTGATGCGTGTTGTTCTTGCTGGTTTGGGAAACAGGTTGAAAACGTAACCATCTGTGATAGGGAATGAGATATATAGAAGCTATATGTAGTCATATCAGCTGCGTCTGTGTGAGTAGAAATCCAAGTCAGTTGCTGTGGTGGACATTGAAGAAAACAAACACATGACTTGTGCGCTAGTGTGGAGGGAAGGTGCTGTATCTATGCTGTCAGAGAATTTATTTATTAGGGTTTAGTTCTGGGTCGAGGGAGAGCGGTAGAGAAAATAAAAGTAGCGAATGTTATGTTGCATGTTAAGTAATAATAACATAAAAGCTTGATCGTTCGATTCTAGTTTACTTTCTCTAGTTAAGGGGAGTATGTTCCGAATATATACTCCAAGCCTATGCATATGTCTGTCAGAGTCCTTACGGCAGAGTGGGATATATCCAGGCATGTTAAAGTAGCTAGAGGGGATGGAGGAATATAGGTTAGTCTCGCTTAGTGCTAGGATATCCGGGGTGTTTGCTAGGAGTAATGTATCGTCATCATTTAAATTATTTTTAAGCCCACGGATGGTCGTAATTGCAAGCCTCAAGGGAGAAGGCAGGTTGGTTTTGTTTGAGGTTTGGCCTGGTTTAGCGTAATTTTTTTTATTGTACTGCCATTTTTTTAGAGTTTCAGTTTAGGTAAGGGATGCTGAACAAGTTGTTATGCAGAATACCAGACATACAACACAAGCAACCCATCAGTTGTCCTGCAATCTACTAGAATTGCGGGCTCGGGATTGCCCACCGGGGATGAGTGCAGGACCCCTTTACATGCGCGACATGGAACTACAAACAACCCGATATTATACAACTGTGTATGGAGCAGCCGCTCTAAGCGGTAACAAAAAGATAGGGATACTGTACTACCAGTCGAAAATATCAGTCAAGATCTGTCTATCCGCTACCCTCAACCCATCAGACGATGGTCAACCCAATATTATTGTACTGGCATTATGGCATTCAAGCAATCCCGAGTTCTTAATTTAGGGGATGGGATGTGTCGGGAATGGGGAAAACAGCGTCCATTGACCTAGTCAGGAAACAAGATCGACCACTGAAGGTATGTCGACTCCCTGTGATTCGAACTATACTAGCTAATAGGCAAAGAAGGGGTATGCATGCCGGGCGATAGACAGTGCCTATTTACTCCTTAAGCAGTTTAGGTTTGCATACCGGTAATTTGTTTGAGTTACCAACTCTAGGAAGGTTACCATCCAAGACTGCAGAGGGCTTCTTCCCCTTAGGTTTAGCTTCAGAGTTTGCCTTCTCCTAGACGGACAACCTGGGCAGATCTACGGGTCCACCAGCACCGAGAGTGTATCTTCTGCGCCTGGATCCTAATCCAGGTAATTCTGCGCCCCCGCGTTGGTGGTTAATGTTGACGGGTTAGTTTATATATCTACTGACAAATTATACTTCTCAAAGTGATTACAGGGCATTGCTATTTCATTGTATGTCACTGGAGGAGGGGCTGAGTAAGAGGTCATGCAGTTGAAGCAGCTATATTTGCAAACAGGTTTGTTGGAAGGAGTTAACTCGGTTTGTTTTTCCTTTAGATTAAAAAAGTGTCCTTTTCTTATTTTAATGTTGGCTTAGGAATAGGATAGTGCATTGCAGACTGGTATGGTATTACGAATTAACTAGAAAAAATTGTACAAGCTCTAGATATTTAAGATAGCAGGAGGGTTAAGTTGTATATTCAATATATACAAGTAACATCATTTTTTATATGAAGTAAATTACAGTACAGGAATCACTGTGAGTAAAGTATATCCCATGTCGTATACGGTATGTATAGTACAATAAATAGATATATGGGCATATTTCCAGTAGATGCGAATATATGGAGATTGTAGGTATGAAGTAGGTTACCATTTTTAATAAAGCTATCTTCAGCTTTCGTTAAAAAATTAGGAAGTTGTATCTTGCATTATAGATTATCGGTTCAGTTTTTTATTTAACATTACTAAGCTACGGAAGGGGCAGCTATTGCTTTGTAATATAGATAGTCGTATGTCTAAGTACAGACTGTTGTTAGTGAGTATCCACCTGCATAAGTATAAAATAATGCATGCCTAATGTACAGATGTTTAGTGATCATGCCTTCCAATCGGTCAGCATGCGAAGGTTAAGGGCTGAAAGCTAAAGACACCCATCTAAGTCGGGAGTATTGTATGAGTTTTAGTGGCAGCTTGGGGAGTAGAGCAGATTGTTAGTTTTCAGGAGAGGGTTAAACTTACAGAATATAGTTAGGATTAATTATAAGAGTTTGAGTGCCAAATAACGTTTAGTTTGAGAAAATAGAATATTTTTTTTAACTTAACATGCAAATCAGACATAAGCAGTCGTCTTGGAAATAAATTACATATTGGATATACGTAGCAATCCAGCAAGGGGGCTTGTACCGTAATGAGACCTATTAGTATATAGCGCGTCGGGATTAATTAAATACAGTCGGTTTATTCAAGCCCAAAGCATTGTGTATCTATTCTGTAATAGTCCTAGCGACGTAGCTAATGTCGCTGTGTATTATAGTTTCGAATATAATTTAAAGTAAGACTAACTATATTAGATGGGTTGATTGGCTAGCAAGAGAGCAATCATTTTCAATACAAGCAAGCGTATAGAAATAGTATATATTAAGTATATTACTTAAATAAAGTCCTAACTTCATCTAATGTAAATAAGAATAATTCCCGGCATTTTTGTTTTTTATCGCAAGTTTACTTGAATATAGCATGAGTGAGCAGTGTTTTGCCTGTTCGAATAGTATTCGGGGAGGAGGGTGACGAATCTCATCTTAAATGTTTTGCAAGATAGGAAATGAAGAGACAAATAAATTAATATACATAAATAAAAGAAAAACAGTTTTAAACAAGGCAACATGAAATCCATTTGGTAGGAGTTAAGATGGATTTTAAAATTAATACTTAGCGTTTGTTTGAAACAATGGTTCGACGTCCGTTTTATTTTATTTTATTTTTTTGGCCGACTTGCATATTGCTGTCTTTCAAGAGCGGAAGAAGATTTCTATTTCCGGATAACTTGTACACGCGTGCCTATCTATTCATAGACTAGAAGTTGTAACACTCAAATGTGTAAATATGTTAATTTTATTTTATTTATTTATTTTTTTGTAGATCAAGTCCTAACTTAATCTACTGTAATAAAGAATAATTCCCGGCATTTTTGTTTGTTTATCGCCAATTTACTTGAATATAACATGAGTGAGCAATGTTTTGCCTGTTCGAATAGTAGTCGGGGAGAGCGGTGACGAATCTCATCTTAAAAGTTTTGCAAGACAGGAATAGTAGACACAAATGAATAGATATACATAAATAAAAGAAAGACAAACTTATATTGATAATTAGGAGAGGATAATTCACCACCAACAACTTTATAATACATTATCATTCTAACCTATCATTCACTAATTCTTTGTGAGGATTCAACCTTTTGACACTGGAGTAGTCAACGGGTTTACAACACGATTTTTCTTTGCTTCATTTCCATATATTTTCTATCTCCCCCTGATACTATGACAGAGGCAGTCCCCGAAATATGGTTCCTTAATTTGCATTAACACACCCATTCTTTGTTAACTTGTTATTAAATTGAATCATGACAGGGATCCTGGTAATTCACTTACCAATTCCATCTTATCTACGGCGAGGCCTGTGGCCCCCTCACTTTGACAAGCAATCCTTACCATTTAACTCACTTTCAGAAAAAAAATCATCAATGGCATCTTGTTTCCAAAATCGGTCAAGGATTTAACACCCTGGTTACAATAATAATAATAATAATAATAATAATAATAATAATAAGCAGATAGCCAATTTTTCTGAGATGTCAAGACCATCATTCTTAAAGAAGATTAACATAACTGAACAAAGGGCTATTATTATCGTTATCAATGTTAGCCAATTTTTCTTTCATAAATTCTCGAAAAGTGAATTTAATATCAAATCCATATTTCTCTTCAAGAATAATGAAATAGAAATTAAAGAAAAAGGCCTCCTTGAGAAAGAAACAGATTAATGTGTTATCAATCCAGTTTTTATGACTTCTACAAGCATTTAACACAGTTCCCACATATTGTTTCCTTCCTTTTTTTTCGATTATTTTCTTTTTTCTTTTCCACCTTTTGAATTTTTATGTTTGTATCTGTGGCATATCAAACCTTTTAACACGTCAACATTGCCACCGTTATTAAACAGATAACACATATAATCAGACATGGCA
>NC_136493.1:103755297-103940297 GCF_053919585.1 Euprymna scolopes | reverse complement strand
CTATGGAGAACTGGTTTTATTCTAGTAGCAATTTTTTTTTCAACATGTGCACAGTAATGCGATTTTTACTGCATACAGTAATGACGCCTGTTTTTCTAATTAGCTTTATTTTTGTTAAGTTTCTATCTTTATCGGATTAGATATACTAATCTAATTATATTTTAAATTGTCTATTCCTAAAACTGCTCATATTCATACTATAAGGCATACTTTTGAATAGTGTCGCTTTTATTCTATTCTTGCCAACCTATGGTTTCATTAGTGTCTAAATTCTCCTAGTAATGTTCACTATACACATCTGATCTAGTTAATGCGT
Organism: Euprymna scolopes; assembly: GCF_053919585.1. Taxonomy (NCBI): domain Eukaryota; kingdom Metazoa; phylum Mollusca; class Cephalopoda; order Sepiida; family Sepiolidae; genus Euprymna; species Euprymna scolopes. The sequence continues at coordinate 103,939,981 of NC_136493.1, read as the reverse complement.
CGTTATAATAGTTTTCTATTAAATGTCTGTTGAAGATAAGATGCAATAGATATTTGGGAGGTGAGGTTCTAGTGATATATTTCTTTACTAATATTGGCTGATTAGCGTATTAATGTATCGATTAAGTTTATGTTATGATTTGTATGCAACGCGTGTTAAGTTGAGGGAATATATAAAAAGTTTATTATGCTTATGGTAAATACCGGTAGTTACTTTATCTTGCCAAATTATATGTGTTTTCTAAGCAAAAAAACAAACAGTTTTGTTTTCACATGAGTATATCAACGTGGATATCAAATATTAAAATAACAATATCGCTTGTTCTTGCATAACAAAACTAATCTGTACTGATATTTCAATATGCTGGAAGATGTTGATTTAAAAAAAAACATTAGAATCTTGTAAGTTACCTAATAATGTTACTCTTTTAGACATATTCTCCTGTTATGTAAAAATAGCATATAGTTTATTAGCAAAAAGGATAGGTATACACAAAATGTATATACACAGTCAAAAATGAATAAATAAATATAGCTTACCCTCAATATATTATATACATATACATTATTTGTTATAGCAACAGCAGAATATATATTTACGCCATAATTATACGGAATTATTTATTTTATTTTTTACGAGCTATTATCCTCCTTTTCTTAGTTTTTTTCACGACATTTCGGACAGCTATTCCTCTGGGCTTACTCAGGAGGAAACAGCAAAGAATGGGAATTCGAAATCGGCTATTCCTCTGGTCTTCCTCCGGTGAAAACCGAGACGGGTGGGAATTCGGAATCTCCTGACTGCATTCACTGCAAATTACTGCCACCCATGGTTTTTGTATCACCACGTTTTGACCAAGTAAGCATCTTGACGGCTTTGGGCAGGATTGAAACCGCTACCTTCAAGCATTCTCACCTAGAACCGTCGTAAAACAACTAGTAAAAGATGAGGATAATAGTCCGCAATAAATAAAATTAATAAAAAAATACTCGTCTCAACGAATTCTAATTAAAATGATTTATACGAACTTGTTCGGAATTTAAAAGTAATACGTAATGCACGCATTTTGTTAAATATTAGAAATGCATCAAAAAAACTGAAATAGGCCTGTTTTCCACGGAAAGAGATGGACCGTGCATTATATATTTTATTTGTTTTATTTTTATATTGGAAACACATAAAAATTTACTAAGAAAAATGTTTTTATACAAAATAGAGTTATATCTTTGCATTTAAGGATTTTACTAAAACAAATACCTATAATCAAGATCCAAATGTTTCCTTATTCTTATAATTTTACGAACTGTATATATTGAATAACATAAATATTGCAAAAGATATAAATATGACGAATATAAGTTCTATTAAGACACAATTCCCTAGATCTGAACGGATTTATGTCTCATGCAACATAACATATGTTTGATTGTTTGTATATGTACGCAAGAGATAGAAGAAATTGTTCCAGATCGAATTCGTATGATAGTATTGTCTACAATGTTATATAGGTAATATTCATCTCTATAAATATTAATTAAATCTAATGAAAAAACTACATTGCGTGTAGTATAAAATGGTGTGGTGCACTTCTTACTAACATTCTCAAAGATTAAATCTTTCACTAGTCTCACATTTAACGTTTGCTATGAATAAAGAAACACATGTTTGAATGTATGAAATTTTTAAAAGATGAAAATACAATCAAAACAACTATATGGTTTTTGAGAATTATCATGATTAAAAACTTTTCAGGAGATTACCATTGCACCTAAGCACAATTTATAATGTTTTAGCACACCAGAACTCAAATTTGCGGCATTATGATTGAACAATTGTAAACGTCTATGCTCTGTTAATATCTATCAAAAAGGCAAAGGAGTTAATCAAAATAATTAGAAAAAAAGAGTGCATCGATAATTATTATAGGATCTTATACAGCATTTAAACATTTTCAAGTTATAATATTAAGATATTTTGGAAAAAAATATGCAATGTAAAATTAAATATATGTCATTAGTACAAAATTGGTGAAAGAATAATGGTGTAAATAGTTACGGACGTTAACAATGTATCGTATAAGCAAGTGTCTTAAACGCAAACACAAATACATGTATATTGAGAAATATTAGAAGGGACGAGTTATATATATGTGGGTGTGTATATTTACATATGTGTGTGTGTGTGAGGAGCTGCATTGGTGGATGTGCGAGTAATAACTTTTAATAAACAACTACAGTGCAAATAAAAGTAAAAGAACGATTGATTCCATATTGACGATTATTTCGCCTGAAGAATGCTTCTTCCATATATTAATATGTAACCGGTAAAGAAAATAACAGATGTATACTTAAGAACAAATATAAAGCTATGTAATATAATACGTGCAGAAGATAAACAAAAGGAAATACACTTATATTCCTATCATAAGGTATTCTAATACATATATGCTGCTTAACTTATTTATAAGCATTATATATATATATATATATATATATATATATATATATGTGTGTGTATATATACATATATATATTTATATATTACATTATATATATATAGATATATATATATAGAGAGAGAAAGAGAATATTATTATATACACTACACTAGTTGCATTATATATATATACACACACACACACACACACACACACATATATATATATATATATATATATATATATATATATATATATATATTTGTTAGAAGCTTTGACTGTCATTTAGGCGATCGGGTTTCGGTCCTGGCTTGAGGAAGTTGCCTGTTAAGGTGCACCGATGAGCTTTGAAACAGCGAAACATTACTCTATGTGGATGACTATATCTCTCTCTCTCTCTCTCTCTCTCTATATATATATATATATATATATATATATATATATATATATATATATATATACAATATTAAGTAATGTGATTGATAATTTAAAATTTAAAAATCAAATTATAATTAAATTAAAAATCCGTTTCATAAGAAGGAACAATAACAAAATAAATTATCTGTACGATCGTTTCGGAAAACAATGCTTTTTATTGTGGTATACATCAAGTTATGTACAATAATTACATATTGTTTTTTAATAAGCTAGGTCTCCTCGTCAGCAAATTTTGAAGGGTTTTTATTGAATTAAAAAGACACCATAAATAAACCTAGCATTAAAAGTAAAACACGCTTCCACAGTCAGTTTCTTTATACAGTAATTCGCCATTAGTTCCGGATATAAGTTCGTCTTCGTTCTCAGATTCTATAAGAGACGGTTGAGGATTTAGTGTCGTAGGAGTAGGTACAATATTGTCTGTTGTAATAGATTTAATTCTGTATAGTTGTAATGCTGTTGGTACGGGAATTTAAGTGACTGCTACTTAAATTTATTCTTTTTTTTACTGTAGTCGACTGGTTACCGGCCCGGATCGTAATATTTACTTTTAAAATGTTCTTCTATTTATACATTGTTCTATCTCTATAATCTAGTGTAATCGAATACTTCGTCATAAATCATCCATCGTTATCTAAATATCTTTGTTGCGCAAAAAAGTTTAGACTTGTTTATAATACATAAATCATCTGCCATATAAAACAAGCTTTCATGCCATATCTTATGTCTTTATGTATATAATAAAGTAAATTCGTTTAATATATCTCATGCCATATATACATACAATATAATATACCTTACTACATTGTAACTATCTTTCCTTGCCCCAGCCTTAGCCTTATATGCACCGCTGTATTGTCAGGGGCGTGGGTCATGACATGCAACAAACACACACATGCATTACTCATATATATATATATATATATATATATATATATATATATATATATATATATATATATATATATATATAATGGGAGACTTTCATACGCGCCTACCCTATTATAGAGCTAAGCCATTTAGCATAACACGTGAAGCCAGTCACACCTCAGTGTCCGACTGATTGTGTTATAAGAGGATGGAGCTGTCTTTGTTTCACGGTTATTTAATAAATTTGCTAGAGGTATTTTACGTTTTCCTCTGTGTAATAAATAAATATAATGGTCACCGACTCATAATTTTATTATGTATACTATGTAATATAGTGGCTTAAACGTGTTGTCCTTTTTCAGGAAAAATCTTTGTTTTTACTTATTAAACATTTTAATACATATATGAGTTGGTTCTTAACTAACCCTCGCTGATAGAAAAAATGATTGTCTCTCCTTTGATTTGCCTCGTGATCTTTTTTTAATAAAAGACAGTAAAAAGTATATTTGATTATCAACATTGTAAATAATAGCAAATAATAGTATACAAATGCCCCGCTAATTCGATAATAGAAAATTAACATGCATTCGTTAAAGAAAGTCTGCAGATATTTTGCTCTTTACCACGTAAACATTGGTTAAAGATTTTTTAAAAAATGCATTGAACCATATGAATGAAACAAGTATGTAGTACACTATACTTCTTCTCCCATTCAGATTTACAGGTATACTATCCTGACAAATTAATATGAACATTAATCTATACACACATACATACATTAATACAAACCTTTTTATTTATAAAGCAGGGAGTAACCAAAAAGTATAAGAAATAATTGACAAAAAGCCAGTATTCCAGAATCACAAATGATGTTCATCTTATTGTTTATTTTTATCAGAATGCGGAAATCTGGACAAAACCTGTTTCTTAGCTCAGTATCATTATGCAATAATCTTGCCGTTTTTTTAAATTAATTCTACCGTTATTAATCAGATAAACTGGAACTCATCTTGTTTAAAAGAAAATTAAGGAGCATGAGCATGATTACAATATATGAAATAAATAGATGAGTTCCAATTGTTTTGCTTTTATGTATGCTATCTTTAGAATCTTTATGTTAAAGCAGCAACACTTAATTAAAGAAATTATTAAACAGTTGCATATTACGTCTAGATAAGTATTACAGGAGTTGACATGAAATAGTGCAGTATTTCTACAATGGCAACCCCCTATACTTTGTAACTTTTTAGCTAACTCATTAAATTTGTTGAGATCTACCAGGTCAGTTCCCTCTACAATATCTGAGGTAACCCTCGTAATATCAACGTGGAGTTTTCTGTTTATTTCTAGTCCTGTATTGATAGTCGTATATAATTAATGATTTTCTGGCAAATTTTACCATATCACTTTCGTATTTTGTTATATTCGTTTCAACTTTTGCGAGTTCTAATGCCATCTCCGACTATTTCTGAGAAATGTATGAGTAATATGAATTAATCTCCGGGTTATTTTAGCTGAGGTGGTTGATCACTTCTTTGATTTACTCAAATTGCAATAGCAGATAATAACGATGATACCGATTAATCTGCAATGTAACGGATATGACTAATCTCGAAATAATCAAACTAATGCATTTTCGAGGATTGTGTGTAGCATTTCTAGTTAAGGCAACGTTTAAACAGCGTTTTTATGTGTGGAAGCTGAGTATACGAAGATGAGCCAGTCATTAGGGTGTATGTATAAAGAAGAAAATCATACCTGAGATGTTGGATTTGGGTGTGGCTCCTTTTTTGCTCACGCTTACCTCTTCACCCTGGCTGCATTCTGGTGGGAATATTCATTTCTTCGTCCCCATCCGCCTTACGACTTCAGACATTTATGGAGAACTTTATGTTAAAACAAGAAAAACGACACGCGGCACAGTTGTAATATATATGTGAAATCTTAAATATTTATTTTACAAAATATATATTACAATACATATTGCAAAACACTTTTAAAATCTACAAAACTAAACTAACTAGCCCCACTAGTTTTGATGGAGGGGGCGCTCCCTCCATTTACGGAGAGACAGAATATGCATGCTCACCTCATGATGCTCTGGAGAGAAAAAGAAATAGCTCTAGAAAGGGTATTATAGAAAGGTTTTTCTTTGTATCTCTACGTCCATGACTAAATCACCATCGGCCATGCCGTAATTTGTGTAAGAAGCAGTGACATTGAGAAATAGTGGCACACTCTTAAAAGCTTATAATCAGCGGCTTTATTTAAAAGAAGAGGTATTACTATTATTCTATGCTATGTGTGTAAAAAAACCAAAACCGATACCGTTTACCTCCGCTGAAATATCGCTAGAACAGAATGTAGATATCATCGAGATCCGTACGCAAAAGCAATTGGCATGAGAAGAAAAAATCAGTTCATGTTAGCACATGTGCGTAATAAAATATTATACCATTCCATGTGATTATAACATACAAACAAAAACAATACACAAGACTCAGGTAAACAAAATCGGGCATATATCATTGGCAAAGAGATATAACACATCATATTTCAATTTTCTATATCTTACATGATCATACTGATTATGAAAACAAAGACACATTCTCGATATGTTAGTTCAAGTTTCACTTATAGAAGACGCATTTACAACACAATTATCTGATCAGTAAGCATTGAAAAACGAAAACGAAAGATATCATCCGGGTTATAGAAATATACATAGGCATCGAAGTAATAATATCACAGACAAAAAACATCAATTCTAAATCTTTAATTTTGTCTCTACGCTTATATGTTCTGCACGAATAAAACCGTTGCTTCTGGCGTGGTGCTGGGGTGTCGTAATATGCGTCTTGCAGAATTCTCTGAACTTTGTCGAGGTGAACTATGTAGCGTTGTCGTTAACCAAACAATCTACAACCGCAAAAAGAGCAAACAATTCCAATAAAAAATGTGTCGTTGTTGCCGTGGTCGGTTTTTTGCATCTTAGTACCTCTGGCCATTTAGAGTAAAAGTCAACTACTATCAGGTAGTAAAAATCCTCCACAGATCCCGCAATATCGATGTTGACGCTCGATTATAGTTATTCAGCCATAGGCCAAAGTTAGCGGTGGTGCTTTTGCAGGCAAAGCACAGCCTTTGTATCTGTTCACCACGTCGGTAAGATATTGGTCCATAGTTAGCCAATAAAATAAAACTTCTCATTAGGCTTTTCATTCTGTTTATTCCTGGATGCCCCAAGGTGAAAATCTCTGAGAATTCATTTTTGAAGGGTTTGGGGGATGACAACCCTTTTACCGAACAGTATTTCGTCGCAATTAATGCCTGAACTTGTGTCATTCAGTGCTAGTTTCTGTTTCGTGGTATGAATGAAATTGCCATTTAGGGAGTCTGACTTAATTTGCTGACGTGTGACCGGCAGTTCGCTGATAATATTGGTTATCATGGTTTTTACATCACTATTAATACGTAGTGCCACAGTTACTGAATCTTCAAGAGGTTCTATTTTGGCAGGAATCAGTCTCGATAGACAGTCTGCATGGTTGAGTTGTTTTAAGGGGAGAAATTGAATAGTAAAATTATAGTTCAGCAGAATAGTTCCCCATCTTCAAAGTCGGTTCGCAGTGAATGTTGGAAGTCCTTTTTTATCCAAACATGGCTATCAACGGCTTATGGTTTATTTGTAGAAGAAATGTTTTCCGTACAAGAACCGGTGGGATTTTGAAACTGCAAATATAATTCCTAGGATGTATTTCTCTATCTGAGAATAATTCTTTTTCGCTGTCAAGGGAGTCTGTGCTGCGAAAGCAGTAGGCTGTTTCGAGCCATCCGGCATTCGATGTAGGTTCACGCCCCGACGTCATATTGACTAGCGTCGTCGCTAGCTACTATTATGTCCAACTGAGGTTGAAATGCGCTAGGAACAGTTTTGAACTCAGGATTCTTTATATTTCTTGGCATGATGTCTGTCAATCTTCTGTCCACTCCCAAGCGGTGCGCGCAATTTGTGCATATTTAGGATGAACCTATTGTAATAATTTGTCAAACCTAAAAAAAAAAAAAAACTCTGCAATTGAGTTATGCTTACTGTTGCCAGCATTTCTTTAATAGCGGTCGCCCTATCGGGGTTTGGACGTCTGCCATCTTTCTCGATTATTTGACCCAATTATTTAATTGTTTGTAAAAAAACTCGCATTTATCTGCTTTGATCTTGCATCCATAATCTTTATTCGACTGAATACTTGTCTGATATGTTTTTTCATGTTCCTCCTTGCTTTTGCCCACTATGATAATGTCATCAATATATGCGATTGCGGTGTCCAAGCCAGACAGCATAGTATCCATTACTTGCTGAAGTATTGCGGGTGCCACCATGACACCAAACGCGAATCTTTCGTATCTGTACACACCGCGATGAGTGTAAATACAGGTTAGCGCATTTGTCTTTTATAGGAATCTGTACGTAAGCGTCGCTTTGCTCGATCTTAGAAAAATACTTGCCGCCATTTAATTTCGTGAACACTTCTTCTGGACTAGGTAATGGATAGTGAACATCTTCTAAGGAGTGGTTGAATCCGGTCGCGAAGTCAGCGCAAACACGAATTTCCCCGGACCTTTTCTTTGTGCAAACAGCTGGAGCAGCCCACTCACTCTATTTAATTTTAGCCATTATACCGATGGTTTCTAATCTGTCTAGTTCCTGATTTATTTTGTTCATTGAAGCGAACGGGACATTACTTTTCCTTTTAACACCGGTTGTGGGCTAGGGTTCAACTTAAAATATGCGGCCATTTTTGTACATCTCCCCAGCCCGGGAGAAAATACGTTTGTGATTTTTTTTTTTAAACAATTTATCATTTTATCCGTTTCTGCTGGCAGGTATCTATTTTCCTATCGAATGTTGATATAGGAAGATCCCAGAGACGAAACTCCTCCATGCTGTCAGAACCGAATTGGTTCTCTCTATCTTTTAGCACATACACTCTTAGATAGTTTGTTTTCCCCCGTAAAGTGACGTTTGTAATTAACTCACCTTCAAAATGATTTTTTGTACTATTAACGGCCGTCACTATTCTGTTAGTTTTTAACATAGTCGGCTTTCGTAATATTGCCTGTGTTTTGAAAGATCGATCCACTGTCTAATTGGAATTTAATAGCCTTGCCAAAATGTTAACCGTTACATATTTGCGTAGATTTTCATCTACGAGTTCCTTAGTTCTGATTTGACGTACACAGCTTCTATTCTGACTTTTCCTACAGTGCAAAAGTTTATGACCAATCTTATTGCATTAATGGCATATTTTTGTTTAAATGGGTAACCCCTTAACCAATGTATTCAATCACATCTTAAACAAACGCTCGGTGCTTTTAGTTTTTCTGAGTTTCGATGGTTAGTGTCTGTGTGCCATTTCGACGGGTTTTTCTTAGTTACTTTTTTTATATTCGCGATGCCTGCTTCGATATTTCTTGCATCCTTTTTTTATAATTTCTACTTTTTTACAATCCTCAGTCATTTTTTAAGTGTAAAGTTCGGTTAATTTTCTAATTTTGTAAGGACTCTGCGCCTGATTTTCGCATCTTTTCCCAAGTTTACCTTACACAAACACAAAACATTTGAAATTGTTTGCTGTTAGTTCGGACAACATAAAGTCATCACAGTGTTTGTTCACTACAACTGCGTAGGTGGTAAAATCGTCATTATCGTCCTTTACCACATCCAAACATCTACAACGCTTATGGAACAAAGACGTTTTCGGCGAGAAATTTTCTTGTAACAAATTTACCGTCTCATTGAATTATAAATCTGCTGTTTTCCGAAGCAAGGTGTAATCCACGGATTTATTATGCGCATCAGTTTCCATTTTTCGTAGTAGAAGTTTGGTTTTCTTTGGATCAGACCAGTTGTTGCTGTCAATATAAACAAACATGTATAACGTCGAAAATACGCTGCGAATGATTTTTCCTCTTCCTCGTATTTAAAATTGTGTATCGCGGTCCATATTGTATTTTGACAAAATGCTGAATTGCTTTCCGCGTTCGCATTATTCTTAACAATTTCTATAAGTAATTCCTCTGTTCGTAATTGACGTTCGGTTAACTGTTTTTGAACTTCCTTTTGCTGTTCCTCGGTTCGTATTTGACATTCCGCTGACTATTTTTGCAATTTCTTTTGCTGTTCCTCGAATCGTATTGGGCGTTCAGTCCAGTGTTTTTCGGATTGTGACTGACGCTTTGCGGCATCGATATACCACGTGGTCAAATGTTCAAACATAATTTCCATTCGCCCATTTTGCATGTCAGCATTAGCAATTTCCAAATCTCCGCTGCATTTTACAAAACCGTGTTATTCCTTCTTATTTCTTCCTCCAGACAATAACACGAACAGAAAAAAACATAAATATATAAAAAGCTTGTTGTCAAAAGAAAGAAAAAAATACAAGTCTACATTTTTCTCCAGAGAAAAACAAATAACGCCCAATTTTAGCAACGAAAACAACAAGTGACGAATTCTTTTTCCAAAAGTATAAAAATTTACCTGTCTAAGTCGCGACGAACCTTTTTCTTTTTGCAAAAGTAAAGCCCCATCTTTTAAAGTCGTGACGGACTTTTTTCTTTTCAACACTTTTTTTTTCCTTTGTGATCTGCGTTTTTTATGCTTTTGTTACTTACCGTGAACGTTTCATCCGCAAGTGTTATGTTAGACACTTCTTAGGCTTGATAACATTTGCATCCGACATCGTTAGTATTTGCAGAATACAATTTCAACGCGAATATTTTGTTTTAATGTCGTTACTGGTTTCGATTTTAGTATGCTCCTTGAATGCACTGTCGTCAGGGTTTGTTTTTTTAGAACGCATTTTAAACGTGAGTATGCTATCTGATTTTAATGTCGCCAGTGTTATGGCTTTCAATACGCCACAAAGAAAACCGAACAACTGAATAAAGTTAAACAATGTATTACTGGAACAACGACGTAAAAAGGTTACAACTGAAAAGAGTAGTAAATGTCACCGTGCAGGCGAGGGTCGCTCTGGTGTTTAATCCACACCTGGGATCAAAATGTCTATGGTTTATACAATGAATAGAACAGCCCATTTGTAGGGTTATTCCTCACAACACTTTCTATGAATCCGTTAACATTATAAAATAATAATTAGAATTTATTTTTACGAAAAACAAATATTATTCTTATTTACAACACCGGTTAAATATGTCCCATTTTCCTCTATAAAAGAATTAAACTACAAGTGTCCGTGGGAGCTACTGCCGGCCTAATAAAACAGAGGTCACTAAAGAACTTTGCAGCTAATTCTACCCTATAAGACGAAGGCCATCAACTCCCCATATTTCCCCCTATAACACAGAACAAGCTAGGTAACATACACATATGCGTGCATGAGGTCGCCAAGCTAGTCAAGAACATAGATTCCAGTAAAGCAACGTGCCCTTATGGCATCCCAATTAGAGTGTTAAAAAAGCTTCAACCAGAACTTGCTCCCATACTTACGAAACGGTTTAAGCGCTGCCTTAATGAGAAGTGCTTTCCGACTCCCTGGGAGACCTCGTCAGTTTGCCCTGTATTTAAGAATTCAAGTGATAAGTTATCTCCCTCTCAGTACAGACCAATAAGTCTCCTGTGTGTTATGAGTAAGTTGATGGAATCTATATTAAACAGAGAAATAGTAAACCACCTCAGCAGGAATAACCTTCTTAGTGACACACAATATGGTTTCCGCTCTGCAAGATCTACCGCAGATGTGCTGACGGTTATATCCCACAGGATTAGTGAATCTCTTAACAAAGGATTTCTTTCTAGGGCAATTGCTCTTGACATATCAAAGGCCTTAGACAAGGTATGGCATAAGGGTCTACTTTACAAGATTTCCAGCTACAGTGTAACTGCAAATGTTTTCTCAATCATTAAATCATTTCTCTCCGATAGGCTCCTAAGAGTAGTGGTAGATGGACAAAATTCGGAGGCCTGCAATATAAATACTGGAGTCCCTCAGGGGTCAATCCTAGGCCCAACTCTCTTCCTGATCTACATCAATGACCTCCCTAAACACATACTTAAATCATTCGTTTACATATATGCTGATGACACGACAATGTACGGCAACACATCAAAGGCTGTAAATGACAAAGTTCTCTCTGATTCTCTCTCCTCTGATCTCGAGCGCATGGTTCAGTGGGGGAAGATATGGCTGGTTACCTTTAATGCATCCAAAACCAAACTCCTATCCTTACATCATCAACGCTCTGATCCCCATCTGGCATAAATTGTGATGGATGGCTCTCGTCTGGGTGAGGCTCCGTGTTTTGACAAGCTTCTGGGTTTGACCTTTACTCCTGATCTGAAATGGAACACGTACATCAAGTCTGTTGCCAAGGTCGCTGAAAAGATGGTGGATCCTTCTACCGCTCCAGAAGATATCTCACTACTGATGCAATTCTCTATCTATATAAAAGCCAAGTACGTCCACGGATTGAATACTGTTGCCATATCTGGGCAGGAGCTGCTAAAAACAGCCTATCCTGCCTTGACAGAGTACAAAATAGACTTCGTGGCTTAGTGGGGGATGCCCTTTTCTCTACCCTGCAGCCTCTCTCCCAAAGAAGAGACGTTGCGATCCTATCCTTGTTTTATCGTTTTTCTATGGCAGGTGCACGTCTGAACTCCAATTTCTGCCCCCCCTCGCCAATCTTTCACGAAAAACACCAGTCTAGCTGAATCCACTGTGAAAGATTTCCCCCACTCTTTATCTGTGCCTAAATCAAAACGCGGATTCCATGAACAAAGCTTCTTTCTTAGAACTGCACGCCTGTGGAACTCTGTTCCGTCTGCCTGCTTCCAACCGGACTACAACTTCAATGTCTTCAAGTGCAATGTTAACAAGGTCCTAATGAACCGTCCCCTTAAGTAAACACTTCATCAAATCTCCACACTAACATAATGTACTGGCAATAACCCTTATCCCTGAGAAAAAAAAAACTCTAATGGAAAAAAAAACGTTAAATTGGTTGTTTCTCACCACCTTTACCATTCGCCCATATTTGTCGACGTCTATAGTTGTTAAGTAATCTGTAAACGATTAATATATACACATTCTTTCTGACAAACAAAGTTTCCATGAGACAAACAAAGCGCGAATGCATTTTGTTCATCTGGCCTTCGGAAATCATAACGTTATTGCATAAAAACTATTTGTAAGCGACAATTCTACATACCATGTTAATTATCATAATAGCGAAAAACTCTAATGGCTGTATCATCGCATAGAAAAGATAAAATAACTAACAGATAACCTTTCGTATTAAAAAAAAGTTATTTGTTTGTTTATTTCATAAGAAAATCGCACTATAAAACACACAAAATTTGGCAGCTAAACCTAGAAATATATAAGACTCTTGTTGTTCATAGCGCATTTTAAACGTTGTAAAAGACAGCAACTAAGTTGGTTATTTAACGCTCGTTTAATGATTTTCTTTCACTTGTATTTTTAGATTAGATTTTACATGACTTTAATAATCTCCAAATAAAATGGACTTTACATCCGGCGAAATAATATGTCCATACCTAACACATATTTGTATGTTTTTAAGCCTTCGTTTATAAAGCGAAAACTGACTTCCGGAATGTGAGAATTTTCAGAGCTAAACCAATCAGAATGGATAGACTTTAGCGAGAGGTGATATTATTATTTATGAGTTGAAAACTAAAAAAGTTCATGTCATTTTTATATATGTATGAAGCAGTTACGATCAGTGTAATCGCAGAATCTGAAGAAGGTATAGAATTCGTCCCAGTTGCAACTGGTAGCAGTGGAAATAATCATTAGAAAAAATAAGGATTCCATCCTTTAAATATTGTGCGATTGTGATGCTCGTATGATGCAATGTAGTGTTTTATTATCACGATTGTATCGTGATTCAGAAGATACTTAAGATAGTTGGTGTATTGAGTTTGTATTGGTCATCTGTTGTTGCAATCCTACAATACCTCCCCAGAGCAGAATTTTTGCAGTCACTTAATATTTATGGAGATGTATACGTAGAGTTTATTCATATTGTTCAGAAAAACTACAGCGTATAAAACTTATATTATCACGCTGATTATAAAGTAATACAATATACAGCAATAGCAATATAGATTAATATAAAAAGCAGCTAATATTATTCTGAAATGAAAAGACAAATCGATTCAAATCCGGATCGATACCAGACGAAACATAATGATAATCGTAAGGATTCTCCGAAACGAATGAAAGCACGTGCATGCTGAAGTGAATATTGCAAACCAACTTCTGCATGGATACAATGACAGGAATTTGATGATAAACAGCTGTTAAAAGAACGGGATTGGACTTGCAACATCTATCGAAAAAAATGCACTTATCATCGATAACGTTGTGGATATTTTCACGCAGAATCTATTCAAATGTATTTTCAAATCTATCTCATGAAATCAATCAAATATGTATAAAATAACTAGATCAGCGATGAAAACAACCACCGTATTAATGTCATCGTAGAGTTCGTAAATTGAGAGAAATTATTAAGTTATACAGACAAACAACATATAATATGTATATATATATATATATATATATATATATATATATATATTTATATAAAGTTTATTTTAGTGTCCCGTATTTTTGGCACATTCAATAGTTCCCCATCAGAACTCTTTACTTTCGACTGAGTATTATTATTTTACGCTATCGATTATCTCCTGATGAGATGATAACTGAAAGAGCTCTCGAGAGACTTCCGCCCATTATATTTAAAACTGTAATTAAATTCTGTGCCTCTAAAAATTTATATATATATATATATATATATATATATATATATATATATATATATATATATATATATATATATATATATATATATACACTTAATTTACTCACATAAAATTAATATACAAAATTATGGATTTATGCGTAAACTTTAAGTATTTACTTAAAACGTGTCCAATACGTAGTTAGAGCTAGTTCCTTAGTTATAAAATGTATATGGCGATTAAGTTACACTGAATATTCCGCGTTTTATCCACTCTAGGACTCTTCAGGCTTATACTCGAACAATCACAGGATTCGCGCATAAGCCTGAAGAGTCCTTGAGTGGATGAAATGCGGAATGTTCAGTGTAGCTTAATCGCCATATTCATTTTATAACTTACTATATATATATATATATATATATATATATATATATATATATATATATATATATATACATATAAATATAGTAATGTCTCGGAAGTAGAGTGAAAAGCACCTCTTATTTTTCTTTTATTAATATTATTTTTTCCGTGTACACCTGTTTCTGAATTATTCCATGGATTTCTGCCTTTGGATTATTATGGATCATCTCCTTCCAATTACGAGATTTCTTTGGATTTTACTTATACAAATGGAAATTCTTCTAATTTTCTTAAAGTTTTACATTTGGATTTTACCGTCACTGGATTTTTTATTTTCCACCAGACTATCCATTCACAATCTTCTTTACCATATTCCCTCTGCTTAACTTATTTTGTTTACAAGTAAGATCTTTGACTTACTTGTTGTTTCATCAAATACTTCTGCATGCCAAATCCGATCCCGCATTTTGCTAATTCCTACCCTCTGATGAGAAGGAGAGTATTTCCTCGAAACTCCGCGGATTAAGGACTATCCATTTCTACAGTGTTTCTTTTTAGATTAAATATGTTTTTAACTTATTACAAAGTGTTTTTAACATATTTTATTAACTGTTTGCTCATATATATATATATATATATATATATATATATATATATATATATATTTATATATAGATAGATAGAGAGAGACAGACAGACAGACATACAGACAAAGGTAGAAAGAAGAGAGTGAAAGAGAAAAAGTGGACAGGAGAGAGATACACACAGAGAATGCGATATATTACAATTGTTAATAAAGCCTATTTCCATGATGTTTGCATTATACGCGTCCATATATGCGTGTTACTAACGAGGGTCTATTTCCAACTCTCCTTTTTCTGAATCATCTGACGGCATATGTCTTCATATTTATTACCACATTCAAGCAATACTCATCTGTGCTTTTAAGCCAAACTTACACTTGGATTTTTGGAACAAATTTATTCATGTTATATGTTTGTATATTAACAGTCATAATAGGTCAAACTCGTATAGTAAATTAATCAGTTAATGAATCGCTTATACTTTTTAATTATTATATAGCTTCCAGAGGAATTTAATAGATGAGCTATAAAATAATAAAATAAGTTATATCTATACTTGAAGTATAAATCTCCAAGTTGTAAAAATAATTGCATTATATTCGAAAATAAATCGAAATTATATCATGGGAGAAATGAGAAGTTTATCCTTATAACAAGGTTAACATGTAAGGATAAAATCCGATGAACAAATTAAAATAGAGGATTTACTACTGAAATACTACTATCACATTTTTAATACACACATTCTGATAGACAACCGAAAATGATTCGCTATGTTTGGGTTAGTTACGCAAAACACGCGAATGATACCGCCATTGTCTTGTTCTGTGCTTACTTATCACAAATTGGAAACCGGTGTTTTTTTTATTGTTATACTACAGAAATTATAAATCGACAACCTCTCGTTTTCTTTTTTTCTCTTGAGTGGATTTTTACCAGCGATTGGGAACCGGTTAGACGCTCTGTATGGTTATCTTTTAGAGTATCAGGGTCTAACATATTAAAACAACATAGCTAAAATGGTGTGACTGTTTCGGAACTATAGATAACCGTTTCCTGAGCATTTATATAAAATCATACAGCACCCACTATTACGAAATAGTCTTATTTACCTAGGACTTGCTAATGTATCACCGTGATAATATGTATGTTTGTAAATAGTAGTACGAGTTAAAGACAGAAATCATAAACCACAAGAGAATAAGTATAACGTATTTTCTAGAAACACACCTATTCAACCTGTGCATTTTATCATCGAAAATCTTCTGTGGGATATCAGTCAGTTGTGGTATGATTTCACAATTTTATATAAGCCAGTTTATACGCATACCTCTGTAAAGCAACTTGAGTAGCCAATAAATATATAGTAAATAATATATATATATATATACATATATACATATACAAATATATATATATATATATATACATATGTATATATATATATTACTATACACACATAAACACACACACACGCACACACCCATATGTATATATATATATATATATATATATATATATATATATATATATATATATATATATATATATATATATATATATTAGGGTTAAGCATCATATAATGAGTATCACATATAAAGAAACATAAATATAACAACAGAATACTTGGGTATTTTAGCCATGTTATTATTATTTTAAACTTAAATTGTTATCAATCGAGCTTGCTTGTTTTTAGTATGTATGAACGTAATATATGTATTAAAATAACAATTAAGAAATATAGCAGTCGGAAGAAACGGGGAAACATTGCCTAATAAGGATAGACTCATAAAACACTGTGTCAAGTTATGTGTGGAAGTAAGAATAGAAACAAATCATAAAAGAAACTAGAAAATATGAGAAAGTAAATAAGAGAAAAACGACTAACAATTAAATGAAGAAGAGAAAAGAAAGGCGTTCTAATTGCATAAAAAGACGTAAACTATTTTATCTTATCCAACGTATTTAATAACCTATCCAACTCCTAACAACAAAACTCCTAGCGACCTGAGCCCCGTTGTTCCTGCGGATTATAAACCCAATGAACTCGAACGCAGCAGCTGTAATCACTTCCGTTTTGCAGGACCGTGTTTACCGCTCGACTGACCGTACGTCATTTCCGGTCTTACATTTGCAGCCGTGTTTAAGTCAGCCGCTATCATTCCAGCCATGCCGCCCACCCCCTTTCACTTTTTATCTTGGGTCAGATCTGTTGGCCAGCGCACAGGTTGGCCGTGATTGATGATCTCCAAAATACGAGTTAATATATCTAAAGTCGACCGCCTTCCGCGAAGATTTTTGGCGAGGCTGGCAGAATATGGACGGACGGGGAGAATACTGTATATACACGGAAATATTGGGGTGGTGAAATTTTAGCCTATATATTAATACTACAAATAGTATTAAATTAATAATAATCATTGTAATTTTATAAAGATGAATGAAAATAAAAAAGGAGAACTACAATGGCCAATGCTGCTGATTCCTCCCGAAATAATGTAAGAAAGATTAAGGCGAAGAAGAATACGATTAAATAAGAATTAAAACCAAGACAACCAGGTAATAGAGAGAGAAAAAAATCAGCCAAATGATATGTACTGTACAAAATCGTAATGCGGCGTTGTAGAAAAGGGCAGGGTGGTAGGATATATATGATTTAAGTGTTAGAGGCCACTGAAGTCCTTACAGGGCATGTTTTCGCTATATTCTACAATATTAACTCGCCTGTCAAGTGCGTTATTTCCTTAAAAGTAAGCTAGATGATACCAAGACTTCATTTATTTGACAGAAAATATAAATACATAATAAGAATTAAAATATATGATTATTAGACCGACAGACAAATGGGCTAAAATCGTACCAAACTAGTTTAGTAAAATAGATTATGAGGCCTGTTTATGAATGTTAACAATTACTTCTGTCTTTTTTTTTAGTAAAAATCATTAACACGCTTGTCAATGAATTCAATTTAAATAATTAAAACTGTTTTATTAAAATGAATAAATTGCCTAGTTTACATCACTTTATTTTTTATTATATCTTATAAATCTTACAAGCATTTGCAGCAGTTATCCTATTTTTACAGATTTATCTTTTAGTCATATTTGCACCTTATAACAAATGTCTACTAAGAGATGTGTAATTTACCCGGTTCACGTGCCCTATGGTGCTGATGCTTTTAAGTACTGATGATCTTTCGTAACAAAAATCAGTGACATTTAATACATGCTTATCAGAAGCGCTATGACAAGAGAATATCTTTTCATAAAGTTTACTCTCGTGTATATCTCAGTTAATACTTTTCTATGTTTTTCGATGGAGTGATGTTGTTCCTGATTGGTTAACTAACTGTGTCGAACTATGTCGGATATACATTCGAGAGTCCAAACAATGATGAGAATATTCTCCTGTCACAGGCCTACTAATTATCGTTCTTGGCGAAAGGAATTTGTTTATTGGAGTAATATATATATATATATATATATATATATATATATATATATATATATATATATATATATATATATATATATATTACTTATAGTTGGTCAAAATTTTAAAAAGTATTCACTTTACGGTTATTCTAATTTCCTCCAAAATACATATGTGAATTTCGGTTAAAAAAGGATTGCCAATTCTGATTATATCCCCTGGAATTTTCGAATATGGACTGCATAACTGCTGTTTATTCTGTTAGCAAAAATATATAGCTTACCTTTACTATTAATTTAATTTTAAAAGTGCTTTATTGCAAAATCAATTTGGACTTGTTATAGTATTTTACATGTCCCCTATTAGTTTTCCAGCAAAAGTTTATTCAAATCGCAGCACCGATCTTTTTGATGAACATGTGCTAGAGTTTTATCTTTAAGTGGAATATTTCAACCCACATATCCCGATAGGTTTAAATTGTATTGAATATGAATTACTCTAATTTTCTCTATTGAGTAAACGTCAATATTTTACTAGTATCACTAACAAGTATTATAGTCAAGTTTAGATTAAGTGATTGGGTGTAATATTAATCGTAGTTTAAGTTTTCCAGTACGATTCACTACTATCAACTACCTCTCTTCGTATAGAACTATGAATTGAATCTATAGAGCAATTAAAGGGGGATACTCATAATATAAGCTTTTGCAACTGAAGTAAAACCACTGTTCAACCTGGATGTTCTCTCTGTACGGAGCAGTCTAAAAGCATCGAAAACTGTTACGTTAGTAGATACATAAACATTTCAATATCAACAATGCCTTTATTGAGTTTTCTATTATTTTAAATAAAACTAGCAAGCTGTGGCCAAACTCTTGTTAGTGAGTGTATTTCTCTAGATGTCCTATTTTAAGAGGTTTGATTGTCTTTCGGGATATTAATTTCCGTGAGATTTTGTGACTGCTTTAAACTCATTAATTTCATTCATGGAATTCACTAAATGCAGATTTTCCATGATTGCTTAATAGTAGTACGGAATTTACATTAAATTGGATGCATAGAGTAGATAAAATGTATATGTTGCTGTTTTTTCATGTAGCGAATTCAAATTAGTTGTATGTGCTAAACAAATAACATACATGTTATGGTTAAACTGTTTTAGTTGCGTTCGCTTCATCCACACTGAATTATATGCTCACTATATTATATGTTTTATAAGTTTGTTTGCCATAATGGGCCGGCGTCTTTTTGTCAACTTGCCCGTTTAATATAGCTGTCAAAACCATAGTTATTTGCGTACTATAATTCACAACAGTTTCCGCTATTGTGGTAACTTAATTGTGCCAAATCTATACTAATCAACCGCTGGGAAATAATGTTTAAAATATCCTGTACAGTAAAACCCGTAGATATGGTCGCTCTAGTTTATTTTTTTTTTAATGTAACGCTGTGGAATACGATGTTTTCTGGCCCGTGATTACGGAATTTACCCCGCCTTACAGTGTTATTGATAATGCTATTTGATAATTTATATGCATATTGTACACTGTAATATATTTTCCTACTAATTGTTAATGCCGTATCACGGTGTTGTACTGTATTACGATAGAACAATTACCTTTCCCTTTTCTATAATGTTGCCTCTTATAAAACTTTCTAAGCATCAGGTTAATTACTTAATCCCTTCCAGAAGTAAAACTCTTTGATATAGCATTATTTGAATGTTGGCACAGGTAGTATCGAAAGATGTTTAAAATTGCCGTTCTTACAAAATTGGATACTATAACGTTTTGCCGCTCAAATTCTTTCTTTTCTAAATGTATTTCGATACTATACTACCTGAAACATACTATACTATATGAAACATCAGATATTGTAGTCTACAGTGCCGGGTGTGTTAGTTTGTAGATATATTTTTTATTTATTTATTATACGTTATACGTTTGATTTGGTTATTTGACATTGATAGTCGAGATTTTTTACCTAATTAGAAATGCCCAATGTAGCAAGTTATTGTCAAAAATTTATGTTATGTTTTAATGTATTAATTCGTATCAACGGACATCTCCTAATAAAAATGTATGGAAATTTCGAATAAAAATGCCCCTAGTGAGGGTTAGCGCACACAATCTTTGTCTAAGTCGAATTGTAAGTGTTTTGTTTGTCTAGATTGTGTCAAACTAATAATCCAGACAAAACCAGAAATTATTGGTGAATATCGCTTATGCATGCCACATGGTATAAATCTACAATTTACACAAAATAATGCAATGAAAAACACCGCTGTTTCTGTGTATAAGAGAATATTAATAATTTAGCGAAATATGGAGTTATGTTTATGTTTAGGTTTAGATAGAAGGAGTATTTTTAGTTCAAGTTCTTTCCTCCACATTTCAATTAAATTTAATGGCAAAAACCGCCGCTGATTACTGATTCTTATGTAATTCTAATAAGTCTAATTACAATATGAGCGGAATATATATACATATATATATATATATATATATATATATATATATATATATATATATATATATATATATATATATATATATATATATATATATAAAATAATGGGTGTAGCCCGAGTCGCTTCACAGTTTTTTCAGTTCATAAACCGGTCTGGATAGCACTATCTATATTTTAAGGATTAGAATGCCTAAAATATATGTGAAACGTTCTAAAGATTATTTGTTTACTGATTTCTGACATTAAAATAAGTAAAACAGTTTTTAGAAACAATATAATATATAGTTAGAATAGATTATAAAATCGAGATCAATTTTGGAGGTGGCTACGTTTAGATGTTCGGGGTAATATAACTAGAAATGTTCTGTTATCATCAGAATTTCCAATTTTGATATCTTGAACTATACACTAAGAAATGGTAATTTTATTTATCAAATAAAATAACAAATTAAATTGCATATATATTAATCGCCACAAAACTTAGTAAACTGTATTAATTTGATAAGTAATTATTTTTAACAAGCTTTCGCCGCACATTGTCTTCACAAACATATTTTCAATTAAAGAGAATATAAAGGAAATGCGTGATTCTGCGTATTTTTTCACATTATAATGTGCTTCACTAGCCTTTACAAAAAATTTTCCAGATGTGTGTAAGACATTTATTTTCTACTTTATATATGAGCTATCCGTTTTCCTCTTTCCAGCTGACTATAATACGGTTGTCTTCAAGTCTAACGTCAACAAGTTTTTTTTTTATGAGCCGTTCCGTATAAGTTTACAAATTTACCGAATTTCCATTACTAACGATTACTATATTGTCCAATTTCTACTGTAAACTTTTTAATCATTATCCTCGAGTGACCTCTTGACTTTGATAATGGCGATACCTATGTAAAAATATATAATGTATATCTTACGGTACATATTCGGTATCAGTTTGTTTTATGTTCTACATTGTTCCTAATTATTTCCGTTCGATTAATAAGATTTATAATTTCATATACTCTTTTGCTCTCTCGTTAATACATGTTCACAGTTAGAATATTATTTTATTGATATCATGTTTCAACTATGACTGAGTTTTCATTTTATATACTAACGACAACAATATAAAATGCTCACTGTATTAGTTGTTCACCCTGTCTGTGTATCAGGCATTTTTTTCAAATAGCATTTAGCTTGTACATAGTAGAAATATGTATTCATATTCTTTCCCCAAACTCTGCAATCTTATATTTGCAATTTTGTCTGCGTTCCACATGTATATCGGTTCATGTTCTATATCATTTTCTACTTGACGGACTCGTAAAATTAAAAAAAAAATATTAGACTGACAAAATTTCAATACAAATAAAAAACAAACAGACTCAAGTATAATGTATTGTCTGGAGAATAATGGGGAACAAACCGATGATATACTTCACGAAACGACTAAACTAACATCTACGTGCAGAAAACTAGTAATTAGCTATATTTTCGAAAACCTAGCTTTTCATCTTTCCTCCGTCTTTATTTCTTTTGTTGGTGTTTTCAATCTAGCCGGCCTTTCATCAGACGTTCATTCATCATTTCTGCGCCTCAGACCGCTGATAGGAAAGATAGATTGATCCGACATATGTTAAAAACATTGTCTGTCTGCGACTTAAGGCTTCCAAGCTGACAGATATTTAAATACCGGCGTTTTTGTCTCGTCTAACTTGTCCGGCACCCAATTACACACAGATGTTGATAGTAGGGCACACCTCATTCTTTCTCACACGGCAGGTACTGCCGAGTTTTCTAAGTGAGGTAAAAAATGTATACAAGTAAACAATGATTAATCACAAATGTATCAACAAATAAAATAACAATTTAACAAAAAATTCGAGAATAAAGCAGATACTGAAAAATACAAAATAAAAAACAAAATAAAGACACGTTGCAGACAAATTATCTGACAAAATAATAATAACAATAATAAAAAAATAGTAATTAAATATCTTTGGACTTTATCTTATTAGGGCAAGCATGCCTCAGAAAATCTATAATAAACATTATGTTGCGATGCGTCTAAATTTTGCATGGGATTCTCTTTTGCTATTTGTTATGGAAGGCATGCAAAGTTTCTATTTAAAACTATTTAAAAATGAAAAATGAAAGTTCGAGAGAAAATTCAATATTTTTTGAAGCATAAAATAATATCGAACATTAATAAATTGTGACTGACCAATCAACGTTCTACATTGGAGATAGTACTTGCCCCTTCAACATTGACCAACTACATCTAATGAAATAAAAAAAAGAGATAGCATTAATGGGACTGTTTGATCTTCTGAATTTGATACGAAGATACCCACGTTAAGCATAATGCACATGAAGTAGTAGCAATACACGTAATCCTAAAAACACTAGTCATGATAACCAAATTATTTCATCGCAAATCTAATCTTTACTTTATATAATAACGGAAATAATATTGATAACTTATGTAACGTACGAATAAAAGTCAACTTCTTGACAAAATTATTTCGCAACTTGAAAAGTGAGGACATAAAACGATCACCACGCGTTATTGAGTCCATCGTAGTAATATGGGTCGATTTTTAATAGTGTTTACCTTTAATAAACGCTATATAAATGGGCTGGCCAACAACGCTTACGAAACAGAGACATCGGCGCATTAAAAATCGTCTGATAATGAATATATGCCGAACATAAAAATATATTATAACACCCACAAGAGAAAATACTTTGTAACTGAGCGGATTTGTTTGTAAGCTCTTTTTATTTGATCTAATCGAGGCAGTGTTGAACACAAAATGACAAGGAAGGTCGAATAGACAAATAAGAAGAAAACGTATAAAATATAGTATGCTTTACATACGAAACACGTCGTATCCGACTGAAAAAGAACGCCAAAATACCGCAAACATTTTATGAGCCTGAAATAACACATCAATAAAATATAGTATAGTTTTCATATATATATATATATATATATGGATTTCTTAACCGACAAAAAATTTGGAATATAATGAGCATTATGATTCTTCAACAATTATGTATGATGCCTTAATGAAAATTTACATTTAATATTGAAATGAATATTTTCGAATATTTTAATCAGGTTTCCTTCAAAATGAAATGAATATTTCCGAATATTTTAATCAGGTTTCCTTCAAAATGAAATGAATATTACTTAAAAAAATTCATCGACAAAGAGAAAGTAACATAAGCTAAAAGATAATAAAACATTCCGTATATGGGTCCGAATTCGAGAGGTAAATTACCCTGCCTTCAAAGAATGAAACATGTAGCCAAGATATTTACAAAGCATTTCTCATTTTTCGATTGAAGAAAAAACTACACTAGTTTTGATAGTTATAAGAAATACGACTCTTCTTTAATCACATTATAGTTAAAACGCTAATGGATTTAAATAGAATAACACATATTTAAAATATTATGAAATGAAAAAAAAATATTAGTCTTAAGTGGGATATAATCTCAAACTATGAATTAGTCAACTTTCTTGATGTAACTCTGACAATGGCTATAGGAAAATCTGAAAAAAATTAACCTAATAAAAATATAGTCTTTAACTGTAAAATCGACAGAAATTATCATTATACTTTTCGTCAAACCTATCATCATGTTTTATAAGCAGTAGAATATTTATAATAAAGCCAATAAAAATGATTATCAAAATACGACATAAGACTATATTGGAACAACAAAAATGAGAACAGATATAGCACGTACGTAAAAGAAACAAAAAGTTGTCCAAACTATTGTAAAATTTTAAATAAACAATAATTAAATTAAGATATAGCTGCACTAATAATTAAAAAAAAAAACATATTAATAAAATCATAAATGAACCCCATTATTTAATCAAACTGAAAATCTAAAACTTGTAGTTGTGTTACTCAGTTTGAATATTTCCTATGAGAGAATTGGCTTACAACCTTTGTTAAAGATGAAACCAGCATTATAGCACAAGATGAGTCTACCATCAGTAAATTCTATATAGGTCAAAAAAGCAATACAAGGTATACTGGTTATAAAAATACCTTTATTAACAAAAATTATAGGCATGATAAACCACTTGATTTATATTATATAGTGAGTGAAAGAGGAAAATATGGGCGATAAAAAAATTATATCGTCAATTGATGTAAAATGGTTTTATGTAATCATATCATAATGGTAGTAAAAAAAAAACATTAAATATAGTTAATTATAAAAAAATAATTTAACGGTTTTAAAATGGGAAAATGTATAAAGCGAGTTACAATGCGAATGGACGAGAGAGAACGAGAGGATTAAATACATGTTAGTTTGTCTTCTAAGCAGCGATGGAGAAAGAGGTGACGAGATGTGCGATACAAATATGAAATGTATTGCTAAAAGTTAACGTAGTTTTATATATTTCAATTATAAGGGTGGAAAAAAGGAATATATATATATATATATATATATATATATATATATATATATATATATATATATATATATATATATATACAGCGATATACAAAAGGGGGTGAGCAGGCCAGAAAGGAAGGAAATAAATGTTTGTTAATTCGTCTTTTATGAGAGAGAGAATAGTAGCGAAAAGGTGAAGGTAAAATATATATCGCAAGAGAATGCAATTGATCGCGCATGATTTAAATAAAGTATATATATACAAAAATTACCTAAATAAAGCGATATTATATTTGGAAAAACTATAATAGATAACTGAAACAAATGTACAATGCGTATGAGCAACCAATATAATCTGAGGAAATAAAGTACGTACCATTGTGATTGCATGATTGAATCGTACATTGGCGTTCATGTAGCATGGCAATACCTGTAATCACGAATAAAGAATTGCCAGTACATTATCCAATAAGAAGGAGATGAATTAGTCGAGAGAGACTTTATTATTTTTGTAACGGAAAAGAAAAAAATGCTATACTTATGAATGTATGACCTAGTTACAAAATGGTGAAACCTCATATCAATCTAACCTGCAGATTATTTCCCGGTGACGACTGGGAGCGTTTGGAGTACTTGTTATTTAGATGGAAAAAGAGAAGCACTTCCTCTAAAGATGAGTTCGATTGCGATGAAAGTGCTGCTGGGATAAAATGTATGGTTTTATTATGAGCAAACATCTGTCTTTAATGGCGCTCTAAAGTAATATTGGGTGCGGGATAACACTCTACGAGGGGTGTGCCATAAGTAATGCCCCTGCCCCACTTCCATAAGTAGAAGTTGGCATAGTTATTTTTCTTTCTTTATATAGGAACCATCCAGAGTTATCCAGTTCTCCCATCGTTTGATGCAGCTATGGAGACAGTTTTTGTAGAATATCCTGCGTTGGTTCTCCAACCACGACGTGACTTCAGATCAAGGCTTCATCATCTGGGAAACGCTTTCCTTTCAAAAACAACATCATGGCTGGGAAGAGGTGAAAGTCAGAGGGTGCATGGTATTGAGAGTAATGAGGATGGGGAAGGGTTTCATAACCACACGCCCGTGAGTCTGATCTGGCGGCATGCGAGTTGTGGACCGGAGCTTTGTCCTGCAGTAGAAGATTATCTTTGCTTATCTTGCCCCTCCTCTTTTTTATAGCTTCCCTTAATTTCCTCAAAAGTGAAGCATAATAGGCTCTTGTAATTGTGGTACCCTTTGCAAGGAAATCTGTCATCACTACTCCGTCCTGGTCCCAGAAGACTGTGAGCATGACTTTGCCAGCGGAGGGCTGCATCCTTGCCTTCTTTTGAGGTGGTGAGTCCAAGTGTTTTCACTGCATTGACTGGGCTTTGGTCTCTGGATCATAGTGATGCACCCAGGTTTCATCCTGTGTACTCAGGCTTTTGAAAAACTTTGAATATGTTCGATGCACATCTCCAAATTCATCCACGACCACTCGACCCGTTCTCACTTCTGGAATGGTATGACCAACCTGTAAATCCATCTGACAGACACATTAT
This sequence comes from Euprymna scolopes, assembly GCF_053919585.1. Classification (NCBI taxonomy): domain Eukaryota; kingdom Metazoa; phylum Mollusca; class Cephalopoda; order Sepiida; family Sepiolidae; genus Euprymna; species Euprymna scolopes. Next base: position 103,912,624 of record NC_136493.1, on the reverse strand, counting down.
GCATATGGAAATGGTCATGAATGATAGTTTCCACAGACCCTGTACTAATCTTAACATCTTCTGCTATTTAGTGAATAGGAATGCGCCGATCTTTCAAAATATCAGCCTCAATTTGACAGACATATTCCTCATAAATAGCAGAAGCGGGGCAACCAGGTTTGGGAGCTGTTTCCACAGACTCTGGCCATGTTAGAATTCAGGCTGCCAGCGTTTTACAAGGTCATATGATGGACCATTACCACTCTAAGTTTTTTCCATTTCATCAAAAGTATTTTTTAGTGTGCGTCCTTTCAAATACACAAACCGGATCACTGTTCGACATTGGGCAGGCTCCATTTCATATCTGCATCAGTTCAACCACCTGTAAAACAGAAACCACAATTAGTTCAGAGCTGTAATTTGTCATATCATCCGTAGAGATATACATCATTGCACATGCAAAATCCCCTCGTAGATATCATACATTTGTATGTGTCATGCGTTATTGCAGATTCGGGTACTTTGTTTCAGATTGGAAAGTCTTCATTCAAAATATTATCTAAAGGTAATATATAGTTTAAATCTATTTTTCTTCATCTTAAAATGTATTTTTATATAAAATGCTTGATTATTGGATGACATCGTTTATATAATTTCGAATAGTTTTTTCTTTATATTTACATTATTATCCATTATAACTGACTGCTCCAACTATTTCTTATATTCCAACCATAATACTTTGCTAAATATAACTTAAATTTCTAATACTTCACATGTATATTTAAAGTGTTAAATTATAATTGATATTTACTTTCATAAGAAATGAATTTAAATCGGCATAAACTCTGTAACACTTTAAGCTTGGAATATATGGGCTACAAAATTGTTTTTCTAAAAATTGTTTTAATATTTAATATTTTTAAAATTTAATTTAACATTAATCAACTAGAATTATAATATTGTTTTTAAAGTTATTATTACAATTCTATTTTTAAAATCGAACTGCAAATTATTTTACCTTCATGAAGTCGCTTGAGAAATCATATTTAGAGGTTCGTTTTAATAATCTCTTAATAGAAAAACCGATTTTTTTTTATAAATGTCAGTGCGAGAAAAACTAAATATTAAACATGTAAATAGACACACCTCCATAAGTTGTGTATGTGTGTGTGTGTTACTGAAACGCGCACGCTGGAATACACGCAAAATTCCAAGCCAGTTTGAGGGGCGTCACAAAAGAGACAAAACGAAATGTTGGCGGAGAAACATGAGATTTTACAGAAGAGAAGTTCTTCAAAGCAGCAGTTCGAAGAAAACATTCGTATATAAGTCTTCGAGACCTGAAAAGAAAAGCATGCGTTCAAACACTTGTTAAACGTCCGAACAGGAATGAAGAATCACAAGTGGCCGAAGAAGTAAAAATGAACTGTTTATATAATTCGAAAAATTCGTTGTTGGAAATGCTAGGTATAAAGTTTGTTTTTTTTAATGAAGACAGTCGGGTTTTTTTTTTATTGCACGTTGCTTTCGTTAGAATGTGACGAAAACGTTAAAAACGTTTGCAATGTACACATGATTCGGCGCTGATATTTTCGCAAAATGTGTATAAATAAAAGACACATAAGTATTGGCAAGTATATAGCTACGGAAGAAAAAAAAACACCGGACAAAGCTGAAACGGTAAATCCATACGAAGAAGAAAAACAAGTGTTGAACTTAGCTTTCAGTAATATGTAGTTTTATTTTATTTTCTTCTTCATTGTCGATCTTTTTCTCTCGTTTCCTCAGTAATATTTTGCTGGTCAAAGCTGTAATGTGGTGACAAAACTCTTTGTTACATGACTCAGGTATAAAATATTATAGATAACATAGTTCACTGTCCATTGAATGTATTATAATTTAAGGAGATGTTAGAATTAAACAGTTTAAAATTTAATGTATATTCTTGTAAATTAATAAGCAAGCTTTTTAAATGTTAATATACGCTCGGTTAAGAATATCTAGGTTTCTTACAGAATTAACAATAGATTAATAGCTAACATTCCATTTCTTAACTTTGCCTACAGGGTTCGCATCTAGGCTTATACTAATCTCATTTTCACTTATTTAATATTCTCTTTATTTATATCGGAAGGAGGCAGACCTGTCCTGTAATATTAGTATTATTGTTTAAAAAATGTTTCTGTTTGCAAATAAATACATATAAACCATTTTTTGTAAACACACAGTAGATAGTAATTGTTTTCTTTTAGAACATGTTTTTTGTGTTTTTTCAAATATTTACGTAAAATAATGAACAAAACTGATATTTGTAGGATAATAAATGAACATTGTTTCATTGTAATAGTTTTTGAGTTGGAAATTTTTTAAGAACAAGAAAGGAACTACACTTTTATTGTTTAAAACCAATATCCCTTCGATCTTTTTTTTTTTTTTTGCCAAGAGAAATGAACATTTTTTTTACACCAGAATCTCTGCATTTTTTTTTTTTTTTTTTTTTTGCCGGACACATATTTTCTCAGAAGGATGTATTTACTCAGACATTTGGAGGGCATCAGACGACAAAACGGACGGAGATGAGATAGTGGGTGTGATAGGAAGCTGCTTACCACCCGGTGATGTGGGTTTATATGGAGCCAAACGGCTGTCTACCAAACTTTTTGTCTCCACAAAACTCTAAATTCTTCGGTTATTGTGCTGGTTTGTTTCCATCATCATCTACTCAATATGATTTGTTGTTGCCTGTGTTACGGGATCTAGAAAATTAAGGTTGTGGTTCACCGAGACTTGGTGATACCTTTCCTCCCCAACTTTGCTGTAAGCCCTCAAACAGTCTGATACGACCGTGGTCTCCGGCAAACTAGATTGTTTTATTACTGGAAGGAGGGTTTTGGACTTCCTATTTGGTACGTAAACCAAAAACCCTCCTTTTCGGCGGGTCGTGTTTATGGAAGACCAATACCGGTGTTAGATATCTGCCGACGTTGTGTTTCCGGTGGATGAAGACCGACTCGTCGATTTCGACCATATAACCTGAGTCTTCTATCTGCTGGGGATCCCAAAGAAAGAAATCTCGGAATATATCTCGCAGGAAATGTTTCCCGTCGACAATTGTGTGGCGTGACCTCAACCAACATTTTCGCTGGAGAGTCATTGTGGACGCCATCTGGTACGCCCATAAGTGGATTACTTTGATAATACAGGCGATTGTCAGTCGCGAATTGGCGAAGAATGCTCCAATTCTAATGGAGGTCCAACAGCGTCATGTTGCACTTTGACATCTTTGGCCGTATCCGTCCGTAAATCATTCACTCTTGGCAAATAAACATTCCTGGCCGCAGTTGGTACACTTTTTCGCCTCTGCCACCAATTTACGATCCTGGCAAAACTTTATTACAGCCTGTTGGGCCTGGAACTGATTTGCTAGGTAGTCAGGGTTATTTTCACCGTTACTTGTTTCGTCAGCGTTTCTTGAACTGTAAAATGCAGTTTTCTTGTTTTTTTTAACACACTTCAAATGGATATCGAAATTGTAGTGTGCCGCTGGCTCGCACACGCGCGCCGAGTCGAAACGAAGCGCCCGTCAGTTTGATTGGGTGATGATCATGTTTCCTCAGACAGCAGCAACACCCGAGCTGTTGACATCATGCTGAGCAAATGAGTTACGTCTGGTTCATTTAATGCTCAAGTACGATATATATATATATATATGTATATATATATATATATATATATATATATATATATATATATATATATATATATATGTGTGTGTGTGTGTGTGTGTTCGTGCGCAACCATTATATTCTCTGTTACTCATTTGTGAATTATGGTCTACGAAAAATTTAGTTTATTCAAATCACATTTATTAATTCATAACACATTACTCCTGATTATATTTGGTAAGTTATCGTATTGCCTTAAAGCAGATCTCTAACTGTTCAAAGGATGCTACATACTGTTTTATGATTGTAATGAATAATTAAAACGCTCTATTTTACATTGTGACACACATATTAGTCAGGTATCATTTTGTCGTGATAATGTGTTACGATTTAATTATTTTACACTGCTGAACAACAATCTAAGACCACTTAAAAATCGTTAAAAACAAACCTTTTTTACGGACGGATTTTGAATTTTTTTCTGATTTATGGTTACAAATACTACAATCTAAATGATTATGGAAACAAAAATGTACATCCCAAAAATTTATATAAAAGTTGGCATTTTTATTAAATTAGGCTTTTTACACATGGTCAAAATTATAAGACCAATCGAATAAACTGTTTGATTAATGATAATTCTAATGTTCTTAGTTCAGTTAAAGCACGAAAACTAACCGAAGTTTAGCGCTCTCGACTTCATGGTCCATAAGCAAGGTTTGTAACAGCGAGCGATAACAGCTAAGGTAAATCGCAGTAAAACTGTAATTTGAAACTTTCTGAAAACATTTAGAATTATGGAAAATCAAAATTCTTTAGTAGCCCACCTCACAAAATTTCTCCAGCATTGAGCAGGAGAATCAGATGGGTTGTTACGCATGAAAGAGGTCTTTCTTCTAGTCAAATTAACGTAGATACAGATGCTGATTGCATCCCAATAGCCATCAGCCAATATTTACAAAAAAAAAGTAAGGTAAATAAAAAGTGTAAACAAATGTCTCAATAACTTCTACGTCACAAAGAGGACCGCTTAAGATTTGGTCGTGAATACCAAACCTGGGACGTTAAGAAGTGGAAGAAAGCCCTGCACCCTTCTACTGCAGGGCAGCGCTCCCGTCCACAACTAGCATGTTGCCAGGTCAAAAGAACAGGCGTGTGGTTATGGAATCCTTCCCCGCCCTCCCAATTTCATGACCTTGCACCCTCTGACTTTCACCTTTTCTTAGACATGAAGTTGTTTTTGAAAGGAAAGCGTTTCCCAGATGATGCAGCCTTGATTTCTGAAGTCACGTCCTGGTTGAAGGATCAATCTGCGGTGTTCTACAAAAAACGGTCTCCATAGCTGCATCAAACTATCCGAGAAATTCATAACTGGAAGAGTCCCATGTAGAGAAAGTTTAATAATTGTGTTAAGTTTCGTTGCTCTACTGCTAAGGGAAGTGGGTCAGGGACATTACTTATTGCACGCCCCTCGTATTAATAAAATCACTTCTATATAATAGGTACTATATTGATATCGGCATTCTGTGGATGTTAAACGTAAATGGGGGCGCCTTGGTATTATCGTACCTCATTTATTTAAATTGCAGCAGGATTTACTTAAGCTAGCAAGGACGCCCGGCAAATCCTAGCTGTAAACTACGCTTAAATATGATATTTTCATTCTTGCATATTTCGTATATATGATTATAGAATTAAAGTCCGATCGGTTTTTATATATTTTAAAGTTGCGATTTAAAAAAAATATCTAAACCGAAAACAAATGAGAAATGTTTGATAACATTATTTATTAAAAAAATAGATGACTTAAGCGCCATTTGATATAATCGGAACGGAAACCAAAACATGTGAAGGAGTCTTGGTAAAATTATTTATAAAAATATACATATAAATGTTTTCAGTGTTAGCAGCTGTTATCGTAACCGAAACAAACACCTATGAAGAATTATTGGTAAAACGAATGTACATGACAAAGTACAAATCCCTCGATTGTAAGCGTTACAAACAAAATAAGTAACCCACATTCTATCTCATTAATATATACATGTCGAAGCTTATAAGATTAGTAAAATGCACATTGTAATTCTTTTTTATATCTTAATGTTTAATATGTTGTTTTTATTGTGATAAATATATTGAATACGACATGACACAGACGTAGATAGACATAAAATTAATTGTTATTTAGTGACCGATGATGTTGTTAATCAGATTTATTATTCTAAAACACGACCTTTGGGTTGCCATGCACAGTGACAAGCAGAATTATGTAAATGTATCTTACCTTGAATATATTTATGATAATTTTCATTCTATTTAAGTCAATTATTTGTTGATTTAATTTCAAGTTAACTTTGTCCGTTTGAATTATGCATTGTTGGATTGCAAACAGAATCTAAAGGACACATTTCACAATGCACTCTAAGAAGCCTTGTAGCTATGGTCAGCCAATATTTGTAAATTCTCGTTAGCATTTCAATGGATCATTCCCTAATCTTGTCTTTAACCTCGGCTTCAGACACGATAAATTTATGCACAACCAGTAACGAACTTCGGAAACATTTCTGCTATATGTTATCACAAAACAGGACTAGATGATATAAATATTCAGCAAAGATATTAAATAAGATTTTATTCTGGTAAACATTGCATTTTTAATTAGGAATCACATCTTTTCAAGCAACTTTACACTAATTAAGTAATTTCCTTGAGTTGCCATTCCGATTTAATCAGTCGGTATAGGAACTTGAGGATATTATTTAATTAGTTCAAAGTTATTTGTGTTACAACGGTGTAATGATCGGCCAGGAAGCGAATCAGGGTCGAATTATATTCTTTAAGAAAGCTGGTCTAGCATGTTTTATAATATTGAACTTGAAAGTCACGTTGTTTTAGCCAGTTTTAAAGACAACCTGCGTTATTACAGTACAAAGGCAGGCATTTCTCTCAACAAACTTTGTACGATTAGTCTTAAGATTTAGATATAGATTAGACTAATGCTTTTAAGAATGGCTAACTGGAGAAATATTTGGTCTAAACTATTGAATGGTGGATCATAGATTGTACCTTATTTAAACACTTTTTACAAACATAAGAATAAAGCAAATGCAGACTCTTCTGTGAAAATAACTTGAGCAAAATATTTCAATGAGTTTCAAGGATCTGATGTTTTCGAGCAATGTTATTTCATATTGACATCACATAAACGAGTTAACATTTCTATAATAAGCGTGCATTTAAATGGTGAATAAATTATAATTTTATATCTTGTAAAGGTGAAAAGGAAGTATATCATCGTTAAAATATAACATTAATATGAAGTACAATATTACAGTAAGATTATTCTCATCTATTAGAGAACATTTTGACTTCGTTGAATATGTTTACCTTGAATCGCATTTCCGGCGTGTTTACGTAGATATAAATATATATATATATATATATATATATATATATATATATATATATATATATATATATATATATATATATATATATATATATATATATATCTTTGCCGAGAAGGTATACAAATTTGATTATTATTCTAACTGGAAATTTAACATTTACTTCTGTAACGATATCAAAAAAATTGACATTTTTATTATAGTAATTAAAGTTACTTTAATCCTATGAGGAAACATTTTGATTTAATATCTATCTATCTCTCTCTCTCTCTCTCTATATATATATATATATATATATATATATATATATATATATATATATATATATATATATACATATATATATATTTTTTTTAAATCAAAATGTTTTCTCATAGGATTAAAGTAACTTTATCTATATATTCATATGTGAAATATCTATTATTCAATACTATATATTTCATATGTGAAATATCTATTATTGCAATAATAATTCATATGGCAAATATCTAATTTTGCTATAATATATATTTAATATGAAATAAATTAATTAATTAATTCTAATTAAAACGTCGGATTTTCTTATATCATTGCAGATTTCAGTGTTTTCACCCCGGTAAACATTCACTTTATTGCACCCCCCACATATATATATATATATATATATATATATATATATATATATATATATATATATATATGTGTGTGTGTGTGTGTGTGTGTGTGTGTGTATTATGCATGGTTCCAGATCCTTTAAACATCTTTTATGATGAGTTAGCGGAAGAAAAAAAAACAGAAACACAGCATAAAACTGTGCAAGGAGAGCATAATGCCATTCTGCAAACGACTTAGTTTTCATTAAAGGGCCTCGAGGAACCAAGACCAAATGATACCATTTATCTAGCAAAAGCCAGAAGGTGACATTCATTTTTTTTTAATCTGCAGATATCGAGCGATGCCCTTTTACAACATACAGATCAGTCAGCACGTCTACAAAAACTCATCTGACATGTTTCACACATTGTGTAGATACTTCAAAATATGAATAGAACTGACGATCCTCTCCAGACCTGCATTACAATTGCTACATCAGGGTAACGCTAGCAAGTGACTTACAATGCTATCATGACATACTTTAAAATAAGTGTACCTCGATATTATTTATTTTAATAGGAACGACACAATATATGCGATATAGTATATATATATATATATATATATATATATATATATATATATATATATATATATATATATATATAATTACTGTCCTGGGTATAACGTAAACTACATCCGGCAACGAGGCCCTGGTGCGGGAGCTCTAGGATTTTGGGGAGAATGTCACTACCCATGAGTTGTTGCAGTGCTGTGTACCCCTTGGACAAGGTATAGTACCAACAATACCTCCTTATTATGGATTACAAAAATCCAAAGCTTGTCAACGATGCTCTTGGCGGATGAGGAAGGACTCCCAACGGCTTGCGCAACGGATGAACCAGTACCGCAGTTCCGACGCGGCCAACAAGGATGCTATACATCTCGACTCGGGTCAGCCTCAGCCATCGGATGCGGCTGATTGCATGTGTACAGACTGTCCTGGTCCATGCTTGCCTCTCTACGTTTGATTTTAGCAGAGAGTGTGCTAGGAGTACTGGGTAAGCTGCTTATCCCTACTTTGTCTAGGCTGAAGCCGTCATCGTCGAAATCCACGGACTGCCCGATAGAGGAAGCAAAAAGCGCGCGACCACAGACACCACTGCCCTAATTTAATGCTATCATGTGTTTCATCTGCGGGCGAGTTTTCAGAGCTCCGATCGGACTCACATCGCACCTGCGACACGGAAAATAATCGAATTCCGCATCATCGCTCAAATCGACGGACTACCCGATATATATATATATAGTATTAGCTGTAAAGTTCTTGGCAAAGCGTTTCTTTTTGTCCGATGCTGAGGACATTGCCTCAGTTACATTGATGACAGTTGTGATAGAGCATCCTGGTTGCTATTTCCTAAAACTGGTGAGAACGAATCCGCTGCTTTAGATTTGACGGACGAATCCGCTAGTTTAGACTTGACGGACTGAGCATACATCTCTCTTGCGTTTTTCATTACTCTTTTACAATTGTTGATGCCAGTCTTTAAAGCGGCTTTATTTTCATCGGTTACATTGAATACAATGGGTGAGTAATCTTTGTGTATATTTGCAGCAACACATTCAGCGAACCCCCACGGCTGGCTGTTGGGTTTTTGCTGAAATTTCTTCGAGGGTATGAAACGGTTTATACTTCCATTTTACCATTCTGTCAGGTCTGTTACTGTAGTGAACACTTCCGCTAATCCCGTCAGCTACAAAGTATCGATTTACTGTACAACGGAGAAAAACGCCTAAGGACTTATTACATTTTGCTTTTATGTTAAGTAAAACAACAGAATGGTCAGAATACCCCACTAGAGACAGAAGGGAATATTTACATAGCTCAGAGCAAGTTTGGAGGAAATAGTTTATAAGACTTACATACTAACCCTCAGTGTCGGCCACACGTGTGAGTTCGCGAAATATCTGAGTGAGGTCGTAAACAATGGGGAAATTGTGACAGAACTTCTCTTCATCATCTGCTTTGTTTGAGTGGATTAACCATTTCACATTCTGAACATTTAAGTCACCACAAGCATAACTGTAAGCCGAACATGAGCAGACAGGATGGATCAATTTTCTCAGATGTGCTCTTGAATATATTAACTCCGCTGTTGAGTGGAATAATACAGCAAATATATAAACGCAATAGTGTCATCAAGTGCATACCGAAAGCACGTATAGGGTAATTTACGGTCTTCTCTGAAGATGTATCTACCACATGGAAAGTCGTCTTTAATGTAGGCACAAATGTAATGCCAACGGCGATTGGGAGTCAAATGTAGATGTTTAGTACGAGTATCCATAAGTTTAAACGCATTAAAGGGGAATGCTCGTTACAATGCTAGTTTCGGCAAGGAATTATAGATCTAGTTTAGTATTCTGTGATTAGGTTTCAAACTCTAGAAGGTTGGAACATGCACTCTTGATATTGGAGAAGGAGACATGTATTTGTTCTGTAACATTTTCAGGATGGAGTTTTGGGAGTTGAAGAATAAATCGAAAGACTTGCTTAGAGCATGGCAGAGGGGGAAAGTAAAGGAAAAATATGTTTTTCATCAAATAAAACGGATAATACTATCACAATAAAATATTCTAAGCTTTCGATAAAGTTCAGCGTTCAACATTTATTTAAAATTATTCGTTAACAACGCTCTTTTGTTCCATAGTTAGTTTGATGACGTCTTACGAAAGGCTAGATACCGGGAAGTACGGATAGTAAAGAGCATAAGATTTTACAAATATATTTACGCTATATTTAAAGTTGACTTGCTAAATATAATGAGTACGTTCATGGACGAGAAAATATATTTAATAAAGCAATCAAGTAGAAAATGTAAATCAGAGAATTAAATAAATATGAATAATATTAACATTTGCATCTAATAAGCTATAGAATACATATCAGAATTAATCTACTTATATGTTAAAATACCCCGTTTTTATGCAAACTATTTATAATAATCCTAGCTTTAGATAAAGTGCAGCGTTCAAAACTTTTAAAAAGTGAGCGTTGAATACACAACTTTTGTTCCATAGTTAGTCTGGTAACGTCTTAGAAACTATGAAATACAGAAAAAGAAAGATAAATAGAATAAAATTTATCTAATATATTAATGCTATATTTAAAGTCAACTTCCTTAATATAATGAGCGTCTTCATTGAAGGAAATTACATGAAATAAACCAATGAAGTAAGCATATAAACTAAAAATTGAAATAAATATATATTACATAAACGTTGGTATCTAATAAAACAGAAAATCCATAGCACAATTTAAGAAGTTACTGCTAAAATGCAAAGTATTTAAAACAGTCTTAGCCTTAGATAAGGTTTGGCCTTCTAAATGTTTTTTTGTTAAATTACTGTGTATAACGCTACTTTTATTCTAGGGTTGTGCTGGTGACGTCTTAATGTATGCGAGATACAGTACAAGTGTGTGGTGGGGGTAAAGATTATAGGATTTTTCAATCTATTTATATTATATTTAAAATCAACTGGCTTGATATAATGAGTCCATTCATTGAAGAACATATCTATTAAATAAAGCAATCAGATATGAAATATTAATTAGAAACTATAATATCTGAAAGTAATATTAAAAATTTCATCTAAGAAAATAAACTTAAGCAACTTATCTACCAACGGCTTTTGTCTTTAATGGAAATTATTAAAAATAGTATCAGCATTAAATAAACTCGGTGCTGTCTCTGTTCTTTTTAAAAGTTAACAGTTTAAAACGCCGCTTTGTTTCATAGATAGTCTTATAATGCCTTAAGGACTAGGAAATAAAGGAAATGAGGGAGAGAAAATAAAAAAGAATTGCCCACTTTATTTATGCTATATTACAAATCAACTTGCTAGATTAAATGAAAACATTTATGGACGAGGGAATGTATTATATAGTGCAATCAAATAAGAAATATAAATTAAAAGTGAAAAAATATAAATCATATTACTATTTACATCTTATAAAACATAGAATACATACCAATTAAAAAACTTATCTGCTAAAAGTATGCTTTGATTAATATAAAATTTAGCGTTCAACATTTTTTAATATTATTCGTTGAAAACGCAACTTTTTTCCTACTTTGTTTGGTGACGTCTAAAAAAGCGAGTTACAAAGAAGGGGTTGCGTAATTGAATATGTTTAAAGTCAACTTGCTAGATACATTTAGTACGTTCATACATGAGAAAATCCTTTTAATAAAACAATCAAACAAAAATATAAATAAAACACTGAAATCGATAATAATAATATTAAAATTTGCATCTAATAAAACAGATAATATATATCACAATGTCATAACTTATTGTTAACTGTTTCACGAATGCACATGCTTGAATTTATAATATTATATCTCACTTATGTTAAGAATAAGTTGCTTTAAAAAAAACTATTTAAAGATAGGTTCACGCTAGTCATAAGGTTTATCGTACGTGACTTACCGTCGTTCGGTTTTGATTTTAACCTGAGCTCGAGTATCATTTTCTTTTTATATTTACTTACAAGAAGTAAAAAAGTTTGGGAAATATTTTCATAGAATGTACACATCTTCCTTTCTGTATGCATTGTAATGTATACAAATACTTCTTTTATGCCATACTTAAACGTACTCGGTATTTCATCGTATATTGCCGGATAATTAATTATCCGTTATACCAAAACTTAGCTACACAATAAATATGTGCTCTGATTATTGGATACATACACATTTATTAACACATGCTTTCTGATGGCGGCACACGCAACATATAAGAGAGTGCCGATGCAAAAGCACAGTACATCTCTAGATGAGTATGATTAAACCAACTGCAATTTGTAATTAATTGTTCTTGGTACTGTTTATATAAATTAGTAATATTTTATAAAATCCAATTTCCGCCAATATTACGGATGACTATATATGTATGTTTTTATTAATAAATATGAAAACATTGGTAACTAGCAAAGATGCCCGCGCATCGAATGGAACTTTTATGCATACTTAGGTACGCGATTTGTGGTCGTATTTCCAGTAAGTGGATGTTGTAAGAGGGAAGTTAATTTCAACTCGTTGCGTAAATCTAATCTGACACATTGAATACTGAAAACATACCACAATCAGATTTATCAGTTTTTCATCATAACCTTTTGTGGAACTTTGCATTGAAGAGTCTCGTGGTTAACTACATTTCTGCTTCTTTGATTTGGCGCCAGATGTAGAGTTTTTCTGAACTTCCTGTCCGGCTGATGGAGACGTAGAACATACCGTGACTGAAGCAGTCTGATGTCAGGTCTTCGTCAATGATTTTAAACGTCTGACCTTGTCTTTTGTGTATGCTCATTGCCAACCACACCTTCATAGAAAACATTTCTAGATAGTACAAATACAACACCGCCTCAACATTATTGGAACTAGCATTTCTTCAAAAAGTCCCAGGGTCCAGGAGTTCATACGATGGAAACGGTAAATTTGCGACGGGTTTGATTATCAGATTTTGTGTCAGAAGAAAAAACATCGGTTTGTGTCAAAAAACGAAAATAAATGATTTTTTTTTATCATAAAAATAATTATTCGTCCAATCGTGAGAAAGTGAAAGGAGGCCTGGCGTCATTTTTCGGCTCGATTGCCTCTTTTCGCTGTTTTTTAGTTAATGCACGGGCGGTCATCTTGCTTACCAAACTGTAGTGATTATGTTGGATACTAAATGTCTTCAAATATGAATAACTACTCGTTAAATACCATATTCGTTCTCAGTGCCCCCCAAAATATATAAAAGTCGACAATTCAGAGAAGAATGCTGAGGGGTCAGTAAACTAAAAAAAATACCGATTTATGGTAATAATTATAGCATATCGATGTATGTGAAATCATATATGGTAAAAAATATATTTTTTATTAAATCTATATAATTATAAAACACAAATGACCTTGTAACGGGTATTGTAACCAAAAATCCAGTTTACGACTTCCGGTTTCGTATGTGCACATAAACATAAACCCATAAGAGCGTAATCGCTACTTTTGCAGAATTTGACGTGCGCACTAAAATATTAACGCTATTATTTAGACATTATTATTTAACATGGGGAGGGTGGAGATGTTTTGAAACTATTCTGTATTACAACTAAACTGTCATAATTTGCTTACAAATATATCAACTTTAACCCGTTGTATTGTTTTACTTTTTTTTCGCGTTTAAATTATCCCAAATAAATCATTGTTAATACTTTCTGCATGTTTGTTACATCGTTCATTTATGTATTACGTTTAAGTTATTTTAACGCAATTTTCTTACAAATACATCTACATTAACCCGTTGAAAACAATGAGAGCATTTTACAAGGTCTTGTTTTACTGTGTACGTTTTCAGCGTTCCAATTGTTGTATTGCGTTTGAATTAAAAGATATATAAAATTTCAATTTCACTTTAAGTATTATGCTATCTGTTCCGTGCACATTTATTTATAAGTATGGAAAACCACTTATAGTTCAATGACTGCAATTTTTTTAATACACAATAAACAATCATGAAAAGAAAGATGAATAATATCGGCGTGAAACTACTAAATACATTGAAAAAAACGGATAACTCAACAATGAAAATAAAAAAGAGGTGTGTGTTCATGCAGAGAGTGATCGAGATGTAACTCAACGCACGCCCGGCTTTCTCTGGAACATGACGTCAACAGCCGGAGTAAACCGAGCGTCACCGAGAAAATTAAACAGTCTGACGAAACATAAAGCTGAACCAATGTAGCGCGAGTGTTTTCAACGCGACGCGCGTTCGCAAGAGTGTAAAATTTTAAGCAGCAGACGAAAATTTGGAAGAGAACAATAAATAAAGAAAATACATTAGTAAAAAAAAACACATAGTTTCGTACTTTAACGTCAGAAAAAATCAAACAAAAAAAACATGAATTTTACAGCCTTAAGTGAGCAGCTGGGAATACCAACTATAGACGTCGACCTTTGCCAAGGAAAAGCATTACTGGCACGGACGAAAACTTGTGAATTATGTGAGCAAGGAAAGGTAAGCGATGGCTATGCCTGGGCGTGTAAGGCTACCACATGCCGAAACTTTACATCATCTATTTTTTTTTGCCAAGTATAGACCTACAATTGCCATTGTTGGCGTTTGAGCGAGCAACACACGCACAAAAAAACTCATGCGCTAATGCGGAATACGATTTACGCATACACACCATTAATAAAACAACGGTGTGAGGAAACAACAACAATATCTGTTTTATTATGAGAATAAAAAAAAAACATCCCATCCAGTTTTGTTTCAATTTTTCAGGTTTTTCCTTGCGAAAAAAACAAAACAAAAAAAGAATAAAAATAAAAACAACACCCCAAAAAACATAGATCATTCTTTTTTTCAATTTTTCTTGAAAAAAAAAATACAAACAAAGTGTTTATAAGACTAGCTTTGAACCTTTTCTCTAACAAAAAAAAAATCGGTTAATGTCAACATTCTTAAAATTATTTTATATGTATAAAAACAAAACTAGCGAATAAATACTGGGAACTCAAAGAAAGCGGACATTTGCCGGTAGTCGAATGGAAAATAATGAGGCAATCTACCACGTGCAGACATTTAGACGACCCATGTAAATTATGCCCCCATGAAAAATGTGCTATCCTGTATTTTAAAGAACCTAAAAATCTATTAAACTGTAGACGAGAAATAGCAAACACATGTGTTCACAAAATAAAACTTACTCTAGGATAGCGATACAAAATAGTTTTATAACTAACAATTATAATAGAAAACAAACAAATAAATAAATTAAATAAACATGAATATGCATAAACGATCACACATATATGTATATATATGCATGTATGTGTGTACACATAGGTATATTTATATGTATATATATATATATATATATATATATATATATATAAAGAAGGAAAAGATCTACCTAAAACCACTAACCTACTTCTAAAACAGATCCTTTGTTCGATAAAATGCATGCTCATTGGCTGATAGGAAGGGGCGCGGTGGATACTAGAAAGCTGATTGGCTAACTAGAAATCCTCAACATATATAAAAACAAGAAGGAACCGCAGAATTCGCGCATAAGCCTGACGAATCCTATAGTTGGATGAAACGCAGAATATTCAGTGTAGCTTAATCGCCATATATATTTTATAAATTACTAATTACTATATATATATATATATATATATATATATATATATATATATCAGTGACATTGGCTAAATGTTGTTATTTTTACAGGCAAACAAACATCTATTACTTAACACTTCATATAATAATTGCCACTACAATAAAATATCACACATTACATTTGTAACGAATGCTGTAACAAACTATAGAGTCGGAGCAGTAATATCACACATCTTGATGAAGGAGAAATAACTATTGCGTGGTCATTAATGTTTTTAGCGCCTTTAGCGCTAAATTAAGAATTCAAAGAAATTATCTACACGGTGAGGACATTTCACAAAATGCCACATGGCAATAATTTATTTCTGATTACCAACAATTAGCCCTGTATAAGAATTTTTTTGGTTTAAAGAAAAGGAATTCTAATTATAAAGAAAACAACTTACAGAGATGGATAACTATGCATGTAGATTACTACATTTCAATAAAGTATCATCTAGGCAGCAAACTTAGTCAAGCATATGAGGTATCCAGACACAGCTATTCTCATAAAAAGGAGTTGAAGACACAGATGTGGTTGCTATAAGTCTGGAATCTGCAATTGTCTTTGCATTTGATTCTTGAGTTGGATCACAACGTCTACTCAGCGATAAGCCTAGAGGTTACAGTCGAAGATTCATTGTTACAGAAAGTTCAACATTTTCTTTTCCCAAGCTGGCCCAAAATTTTACTGACCAGCAACTTCAACCATTTTGTCAGAGATCTTCTTCATCCGAGATCAACTGAATACTCTCCTTTGAAGAACATGTTCTTGTCCCATTTAAATTCAAGAACAGATTTATCAAGAAATTCTGCTATGGACACCAGGGAATTAACCGAATGAATGCCTTGGCACTAGGCTAGACTTATTAGCGACACATGGGCAGGCAATTAGATGGAATATTAAAGAGTTGTGTCAAATGTCAATCTGTTGCAAAGTCTCCTTAAATAAAAATTGCCTGCAAGAACTACCACAGAAATGTCTGAATCACGACTACATATGGTATTTGTAGAACCAATAAATGAACAACATTAATATAAATTGTGATTACACTAAGTATCTGGAAGTCTCCCAGATAGTCCATACTACATTAAATTAGACTGTAAACTAACTAAAAGCAACTTCCTGCAGGTTGTGCGTTCCTGAAATCTTAGTTTCTGGTGATGCTACTGAAAAATTAGCAACATTTATGGCTTCTGAAAAGTAAACAGTATTTAGCATCTCAGACCACTATGTTTCTATCCACACTCAAATGACCAAGCCAAACGCTTTATCAACATGTTCAAGTGAGCACTCTCAAAGTTTAAAGGCGGATAAACTACGCGAGATATCATAGAAACATGTCTAAGAAGCATCAGATCTACACCAAATCAAAATTGCCTAAATGGAAATCTCTTGCTGAAGCATCGGAGAACAGTAAAATACGTTTGCAAATAGATGCTATTCATCCTCATCATCAAATAATCTCCACAAGAGAAGAAGATGGAAATTCAGTTCAATCGCCACCATAGAGAAACAGATTATCGCAATGATAACTAAAATGGACACATGTTCTCATAGTACGTCGGTTTTGTGATATAATCAATGATATGGATGGGCAACTATCTATTTGGATCAGCCATGTAAATCAACTTGATGACGCATATCTTCCAAAGTGACAATCAAATGATATCATCAATTTAATACATGTTTTGTTACAGAAACATGCAGTAAACAAAGCAAGTTGGACAAGTAAGGTTCAACCCGAAAGACGCAAGGAGTGTGCAAAGCAACTGGAACGTTGCAAATATACCCACGTCAAAATCCTTTACGCATCATAATTTAAATGGATTGTGTAAAGGCAAAAATAGGGTGAATAACTTTTAAAAGAAACAAAGTAAGATTTATCGCCGCTTATACATCTTTGAAAAAAAAAACAGGGAGTTCTTGAGAGAAAAAAAAAGCAATATGGTGGTTCCGCCGACATATTAATATCGTTCTGTAAATAATTATATTTTTCTTCCGCGAATAAAATGTATTTAAAAATACAAGGAGCCTGTCCACTAGTAATGCAAATACTGAACGATCCCGACATCTCATCTCCCGAAAAAACATAACCATTACACAATTAAATACATTTCCTGGGTTTCGACTTAAATGTTTTATTTGTTTTTCACACATACATTCTCAATCCATCCGGCTCCGCCGTAGTCGAGATTGAACTTAGTACATGAGATGTAGAGTAATTAAAACCTTGTCGTTAGCTGAATACTTCATGCTTCGCCTGCGCTATCAGGAGTATGTTTTATCTTGACGCCATCACAAACTAAGGTGTCACCACAGCATAAGAGAGAACCTTCTGCCCTGGAGAGAAAGACAGATAATGCCAGGTTCTCAACATGGTAGTTTCACCTCACGGTACATACAGCACCTCGCCATTTCCAAATGACCACCCCTAGGGACTGGACAGGCGCAACGTTGCTTAACTTCAGTGATCTGGTGAAAACCCGGTGTGTCAATGGGATTTTGCCGTACACATTAATGTGCTTACAGATGTCTATTAGTCACTTATTATAAGGCGTTCTTATTTACGAATTCGCGGTAAATGTTGCGTGTAAATGTAATTACGTACAATTTGATTTAAAACAGAAGTAACATTATAGAAAACCGTAAGTAATATAAGACTATGTGTGTTATTTGTTTACTAAACTTTAAACAATAGTCAATAGGGTTAATCGATGAACACTGTGATGATCAGTAACAGTAAGCATGGAATAAATATATGTTATTAATAGAAACTCTTTAAACTAAAATAATTATACATGGACTTAAATACAACCATAAATAGTTAGCTATGATGAAGTCCTGCAGTATTGTGTTTGACATCCGTTCATCTCTATAAAAAGGGGTTGCTCATAAAATAGTGAGTGTTTGTTGTTAACGTCTTAATAATTGAGATTACATCTAACACCTGCCATGAAAAAAAACAAAACACAAAAAGCAAAACTATAGTATAAAACATGCTATGTTTGTTCTGTAAATAGATACACCAACAAAGAGAAAAGGCACGGCAATACACGAAGCAAAATAACATTTCAACGAGGAAAATAAACAAATATCTTAAGACATGCCCTTTTATAATATTATTTGCACCAAAGGGAAAATAATATTTACTGTTGTTATTGTAGCAGTTTAACACGAGATAGTAAAACATACCATAACTTTTTATAGGAAACAAAAAAAAAAGATTTCTGCAAGACATTATACATAGTCTAATTACTACAACAGATGTTTTCCTAAGCATTTACATAATATTAGCAAAACCATAGTCAAAGACATGAGAAATATTTTAGTAGAACATCAATAATAAGAATTTTTGTATTTATGTTAGACACATCGAATCATTAGTAAAGTGTATGTGATAAGAACAAAAACGTTGGTGATTCTTATATAATCGATCAAGCTAAATAAAAGTGTCCGATCGAAAAATTGAATTCAAATAATTAGTACAGGTGAAAACGAAAATTAGTAAATATAACTGCTCAGAAACGTCCCAAATTGTAAATTTTGTTGCGAAAGGGTCACTAAGCTAATATGGCATAACGATTAGATATTATATACTTTTATAATCTCTCTCTCTCTCTCTCTCTCTCTCTCTCTATATATATATATATATATATATATATATATATATATGTGGGGGGGCGTTTGTGTGTGTGTGTGTGTGTATATATGCAGTGGGTAAATAAACAATACTGCAAAAAATGACCACACAAACAGTAAAAATGTAATCAAATCTTAAAGCAGGCTTATTCAAACGAGGTGGGATAGTAAGATAGGCATATCATTTACACAATGTAGTAGTGTGTAAATAAAGTGTAAGTCTAAATAGACTATCTCATTATATAAGGGCGGATTTTGGGCTGAAATAAAGTGATGAAATCATTACGTACGTTCCCATACATGATGATCAACTCACTGCTTACTTTCTTTTAAGTACAAAAATAAAAAAAATATTGTATTATGTGTTTATTTATTTATAAAGGACTATCATCCTAATTTTTCAGTTCTTTTCAGGACGTTTCGGTTAACTATTCCTCTGTCCTTAGTCAGGTGGTTACCGCGACGAGGACTGTCTACCAATAGCGAATTCAATTGTAGTCAAAGCCGACCAGAGGATTAGTTTGCAAAAACATCATCAGGCGACAATATCTATGGGAGGCAGTAATTGCTGAGGATGGTGTTAGGAGATTAGGGGTCACTATCCCGTCACGGTTACCAAGGGACGAATTGTAGTGGAATATTTGACCAAAACGTCGTGAAAAAATAGTACGAAATAAGTAAATAAATAATACAAATTACTAATGTCAATAAATTAATTAAATAATAACTCATTTTATTTCTGAAGACGGTTGTTGTCTCGACTAAAATGCAAAACATTAATTTTGCTGACCTATGTTACTTTGGAAATTATTTTAATTTTAAATATATATATATATATATATATATATATATATATATATATATATAAAGAAGAGCGAGAAGAAGTAGAGATATATGTAAATTTTTAACTTTTCGATATTAAGTATGAATAAAACTGTGTAATTATAACCATTGCGTCACTAATACGGTACCGAGTGGACAAAAGGTAAAAAGGTCAAACACAAAAAAGGATAGAGCCAGCTGCATTACGGGCCCGATTGCTGACTTAAAAGAAAATAAGCGTAATCGTGTATTAAACGAAAGTGCGTGTACTCCATGCGACCGGAATGCTACTTTGGGCGCTCAGTGTGAAACCATTAATCATCGCTTGCGTGATGGAACCTAATGCTTCATTCTGAAAAACGAGAGCCGGGCACTGAGATGTATTCTGTGAACCCTTTAAGATTAGATATCGGTTTCCAACAATCATGCCAGTATGATGTGGCACATATATACATTCACAGAAGTTCACACACAAACACACACTCATATATATATATATATATATATATATATATATATATATATATATATATATATATATATATAGACGTATATCTATATTTATATATATATATACATAATTATATATATACATATATATAAATGTATTAATATGTATATATATATATAAATATACAGAATAGAGAAATATGCATTAATCTCTCTTACTATATATATATATATATATATATATATATATATATATATATATATATATATATATATATATATATATATATATGTGTATATATATGTATTTATATATGCATATATATGTTGTATGGAAGAGGGCGATATATTGTTCTGCAAACAGACCAAATAAACGTAATATTTAGTAGCCACGTATCAAATTAACGTATAGACATATGTAGTACAGCGGGGTATCACAAGTGCTTATGTTTTACAGAGGGTATCACAATATTCATGTCATATGAAACGTGAGTATATTAGAAGAAGATGTTTTGTACGTTTCCCTTTTACGGTTTACGTCTGTATTCACAGCTGGGCTTGGTGATGAAAACTGCAACAATCGACACCATAAACGATGATAGAGGCCAACATTTTCTTGTTATAAACCACAAGACAACGGCTTTATATTTCACAAAATATAAATGCATTTAAGGCTGCTTTAGTTAGCCATTACCATGAGTAATCTTAAGTTTCTACATTGCTTGTAAAGTGTTTTCCACGCTTCCTGAATTTGAAGAGTGTCTGTTCCCATTCATAATCAAACTCAAACTCTCGAGTGATTAAACCTCTTGTTTATTTTCTCTTGACCTGTCAGTTCCGTTATGCCATCATCAAATGCACACGTCTCACTATCGTGTGACATCTAACCTACGCAATATTTGAAGGTTGATCTAGTTATTATTTAGTTAATATTAAACTTAATTTCTGCAAAACATTTTAGCAAGGACTTATTGTGTCATTCCAGTCAAATTCCAAGGCGTAGTTATTGTGAAAAAATTCTGGCAGACTTTGAATGATGAACGGATATTTAATTAATAGGTTCATCCTTTTTTGTTGAGGGATCAATGAAAATAAAATATTAACATAAGCATTATTATTATTAATAATAATAATAATGAGAAGCAGAAGAAGAAGAAGAAGAAGAAGAAGAAGAAGAAGAAGAAGAAGAAGAAAGAAGAACAAACTATACGAAGTCGCCATATTACCGGCGTCAAATTGGGGATTCGATCCCACATTCCTATGAAGTACTTCCAATGTTTTTATAATAGACTGCTATATTAGAGAAGCACCTTATTTCTTATATAAATGTTATACTACTCGAATATATTATATAATTTTCGGTTTGGATTACTTTTATGTACGCCAGGGGTGAGGTTTTCTTTTTTTTCATATTAATACTATATTTTATAAGTACCTTATTTCTCGGGTAGGATACTGTACAAGCGCCTTTTTTCTAATGTAAGAATGAACAATATCTCACTAGGTTTATGTAATTTTCTGTTGTGTTAGATTTTTTGTATGCTAGAGGTAAGAATTTGATTGTTTTGTTATCTGGGTGTGTGAAGATGCGCCTGTTTTTCTTATATGTAAGTCATACTACTCGCATATTACACGTTATTTTCGGTTTTAATAACTTTCATATCTCACAGGTAAGAGTTTATTTGTTTTTTCATGAGTACTGTACTACACAAGTACCTTATTACTTTGATAGAATTTCTTGTACACATAAATTCATTAAAACCGGTCATTGTATATGATTTTTGGAATATGACTATACAAATATGCATACATATACAATACATTACGTTTTTAATGACCAGTTAATTAGTATATGAGTGTATCCAATACATACACGTATATAAGTATATACGTATGTTAGTCATTCATAATGATCGGCTAATTAGTTTAGAAGTGAATCCAATATATAGCAATATGTAAACATATACACATAATTAAAATTTATAATGGTCGGTAAATTAGTTTAGGTGTTAATCCAATACATACAAATATAAAAATATATATACACATAATTAATTTTCATAATGATGCGTTAATTAGTTTAGGAATTATTCCAATGCATAAAAATATATAAACATATGCACACAATTAGAATTCATAATGCTCGGTTTATTTGTTTAGGATTGGATCCAATACATACAAATATATTACCATATAAACATATTTAAAATTCATAATGATTTGTCAATTCGTTTGGGGGCAGATCCAAGACATTGAAATATATAAATATGTGCACATCATTAATATTCTTAATGGTTGGTTAATCAGTTAAGGAGTAGCTCAAATACAAATTCAATTGCTATTTACGTGATTTTTGGAATGTAACAAATAAGCTGATATATCATACATAGTTTGAATGTGACATTTTCATTACGTAAATCAAAAACCTTCTGTATTTTTTTTAATAAAAGCGTCCTTGTGTCTTTATTACATAACATTAAATATGCAAGAAATGTTTAAAAAAATAAAAGAAAAGATAATATGGAAATCGAAATCGCAACACTTATGCGAGTAATCGGTCACGATAGCCATTGCACCAGTGGAATAAATACGTTATTAGGCGTTGTGAAATATCTAAATAAATATATTTCTCTTTTACTTGATGTACGCATGCGCCCAACGACGCTATGGTGCTATGCTCGTCAGGGTGTCATTTCTTTCAAGTTGGAACCCCTTTTTTGAACTCCTTAGCAATAGTTTTAGACGATTATATACCTCTGATAAAATTCTGCGCAAAAAAATACAATCATTGGAGCTATTTCACATCGTCCAACGATCATCCCTCTAGGAGGAGATACAATTTGAAACACCGAGACAGACACACGCACACAAACCAACATAGTGAGATTTATATTAGATTATTATCTGCTTAAGTTGTTCTCATCAATGCTTTAAATATTTTCTTGTAACATATTATAGAATATTTCCAGTCCGTTAATTTTTCAGTCGTCTAGTAACATTTAGCTCCCATACATTGGTGAGGATAAATATTAATATGAAAATAGCAAAAACAATAATTATCCAACTATATTTCAGCTTACTTTTGTTTTAAATTGTTTATCAAGTTTATATATATATATTAATCTTTATTGGATCTTAATCTTAACATACTATATAGCAAATATCACAATATTTTGTTTCCATTCGTGCAGAGTAATTTGTTATATCGTGATTTCTTACTTATATACAATACATCTGAGAAGCACTTCAACATTAATCTCACTAGTACGAACACATTTTATTATAATCTGACTTCATTAATTATCTGTAATCTTTACAGACACTAACACCTCAGTCAATTATCACTATTTACAAGACACCTTTTGTACAAGTTACATTACTGTTTTTTTAATAAAAATACTTCTATATAGGTGTACATGTAGGAGTGTGTAATGTTATTTTGTATAGAATTTGTCACACAGGCTTGACATGCGCCACGAGATAGTCATGTCCAATATTTTATTGGTTGATATTTTAACACTGCCACTCATGATGTTCTCTGTCATGTATCCTGATTTAACTGAAATTTGTAATCATTAAACTCTTCTTAAAATGATCGTTGATCTGAAGTTGATTGTACGGGAAATAAGGTGTTTTCCTCAAATTTTACAAGTAATATGTGTACTTTAATAGTACGACTCAATTATTTTAACGATAAAAAAATATTGATCTTATAGGAATACACAACTCAATAAAAACTGCTTCCCTTACAATAAGCGATGTTCAAACCAAACACGTATAAAATATGTAATATAAAAACAAAAGAAACACTGATCAATAAATGACGACTTTCGCTTTTTTCGAATGCACGGCAAATATATAAATGTGATTTTTGATTTTGAGGTTCTACATTACTGCAAGAATTTTAATGGATTTCATTGAAGCGCATAGAAAATACAAATAAAATATTCGAAATTGATTTCCCCAGTGAAGCAACTTTAGTTGGATGCACTAACTTACGCCACTTACGCGTTTCGATTCTTATATTTTTAAAGCGAAATTTCATATCAACAATGTCCACTAATTTTGAAGTAATAACCATGAAATATTGAAAATAGACGAACAGAATCGTACAAGATACGACACAATGCTGATATCGGTTTACGAATAAATGTTCCATCGAAATTCATGTAACAAAAATCGGAAGCGATTGATTTTACATTCAAATATTTTAGAACAATTTGGGCTTCGTTCCGCTGCGCGGTCATCTTGACATTGACTTGCACTTAATGACCGTATCCTTTCGCTATCTTTCAGGTAAGCGAAAATCATTTTTAACAAGTTATTTTTCTTGAGGCAAGTTAGACATAAACTGATTCGTTAATTGAATGGAGAAATATACGCTATTTTGCCATAATTATTTCCTGCGACTTCCTTTTTTTGTTTCAATAATGGGAATTATGAAAAAGGTAATCGCGCAGATAATATGCATCGTTTATTATAAGGAACATATTTTATGAAGAAGTAAATGCCGATATTTTATTTCGATTTACGCCTATGTAAATACAGCTCAGAATTGCATCATGTATTTTCAGTGGAGTTAAGACACGATAAACTGACCAGTATTGTATTGTTAAATGTTTTGAAATTTCGGGATTCCTAAATTAAAAAGGACATAATACCGTTAACTTTTTAATTTTTCTGTTACAGTGATGCATCTGTATAATGGATGCATTCAATTAATATATTGGTTACCTATGAGCAAATTAATATATTTGATAAGGGAATAGTTATCTTTGGGTTTAACTTCACCAGACTCATAATTCGTCTTCTTCGCCTTCTTTTTTCGTCTCGCAGTCAATGAGCAATCCTTCCCACTAAAAGCGTAATTGTGGTATTATCTATGATACAATTATATGTTGATGCATAGCTTTGTTTTTACCTCGAAGTAATGCATGTTTATGCCATTAATTTAAGTGGTGTAATGTATTGCCTTTTTATTTTACTTAAAAACATTAGAGAATCAGTAATTTACAGATGGACAACACTTGATGAATACTCTTCACTTGCACACAGTGATATATACGGTTCCACTGTCTCATATGAAGAGTGTAAGTTAGTTAAACTAGAATCAGGTACATCTGTACATTTCAACATTTCTCGTATGATAATACAATTGTTCCTATCTCATTTGTTAAATCCGTACTACTATTTTCTTTTTCTTTTTTTTGTAGACACATTCATCAGCAATATATTCATCACCGAATGCACACTTTTAAAAAAGTCATAATTATTCATCTTCAAATCCTACATTTATTTTCTAATTCCTTGTTTCATGTCTCCAGGATTTCCGCAGCACATTATACTACAGCTATTATTATATAGACTCTATTTTATTTCGATTAGCATATTCCATTAAAGTATC
Source organism: Euprymna scolopes (assembly GCF_053919585.1). Taxonomy (NCBI): domain Eukaryota; kingdom Metazoa; phylum Mollusca; class Cephalopoda; order Sepiida; family Sepiolidae; genus Euprymna; species Euprymna scolopes. The sequence continues at coordinate 103,886,470 of NC_136493.1, read as the reverse complement.
AAACAAGCAAAATATATTTTTCTAATACTTGCGTGATTGATGTTCAATTTAAGGATTTCTGTAACAGGTATATATGCTATAAAAGCATGATTTTGATTCCTTCTTTAAAATTCCTTCTACGTTTACTAATTTCTGATATTATTATTTTTTTCCGTTCTAATTACATTGCATAAACATATTTCTAATTCGAAAAATGTCCCCAGGCTAAGTTGAGTATATTTGAATGTGAAAAGACTAGTTATTTGTATATCTATATCGTGGCAGCTAACGATACGAAAATTGCTGTGCTAGTCTTATTTTTGGTTAAATTATTCTATTAATTTAATAATGTGTTTTACTTTCAAGACTTTGTACAGTATTTACAATTCCTGTTTCATATCGTCATTTTTCCTTTGAACATCATATATAAGTGTTTTATTTTTCATTTTGTATTTTCAACTTTATATGTATGTATATATATATATATGTGTGTGTGTGTGTGTGTGTGTGTGTGTGTGTGTGTGTGTCTGTGTGTGTGTGTCTGTGTACCCTTAGTGATTTATTACAAACAATAATGAAGCTAAGGCATTAGAATTTACGTGTTACAAGATCATTTATACAGACAAACAACTTTAAATGATTCGCTCGCATGGATTATTGCAACATCCTTTTGATATTTATTTTACTATACATATTCTATAATCTGGAATAAGCTGTTTACGTCTCTACTGGGAAATGTGAACGTGTTAAATATACTTGACACAGTCGACATAATTCGAATTCCAACTTTTTATCAATGCGATACTTCACATAATTTTCTTGGAGCACCTGCTCCTGCGCGGCATATAATACGGCTTCTGTCCCAATTTCCCAGTTACATTTTGACAATCATCGCAAGGTTTTCCCTGGCTCTACTTAATTAGCCCTCATTTTCTCCTCAATTTACTTGTCGTTCATTTATTTAATATTTATTTCTTAAATTTATTGTTTCTTACTAGTTTCCTCTTTTCCATATTTTCAAGTTTTGACAAATATTTTATAAGCTTTTGGTATATTCCAGAGATTTATAGTTTCAGACAATTCTCTCTTTATTTTAAAAATTGTTTCACACCAATTAGTCTACGGTGTATTCTTTTCACATATAACCTATCGATATCATACTTGGAGGGATTGGCTCCATTTATTGAAATCTATTTGCTGGTCTTTCTGCTCATATCTTTTAACTAATTGTCTTTCCATTGAATAATACCTCATCCATATATAGCAATTGGCATATTGGTTAATCAAGAAATGTTGTTATCCCATCCGTAATCTTGACTTAAGAACTAACTCTAATATTTTGCATTTATTTTCTATTATTCCCGTCATTTCAGATTCTTTTATTTTATCGAATTCAAGTTCAGAGAAAAAAGTTCTTGATGAGACGTTTTCCTTAAATAATCGAATTTACAAAATATACACTCTAAACACATCTTATAATAGTTTCCCATCAATTACGGTACCGTCTTTAACCCCTACCTTTGAATAGCCTATGGGTCTTGATGAGTTGTGATTCTAAGGGAAATGAAGGGGCATCTTTCGACTTCCAACTTTTTTAATTATTCCACATTCAACATCTTATTCTTTTACTTTGAACAAATGTTCTCCTTGTTCACTTTCATTGTTCACATCTCTTCATGCATATACGATACCTGTCATTACTAGGCAGTTCTAATAAGCGTATTTATCTGGCATTCGTTCTTTGTACACAACTTAGCGGCACCCATAAATAATACATGGTTTACTCAGTACTCCTTTATCGTCACTCAAACCACACAGTTAGCTGTTGTAATATTAACAAGAGTTTATGCTTAAAACAAGAACTAATGCTACCAAGCTGTCCGTATTTAAAACATCCTGCTTTTCACATGAACTTTCAGAAGATGTTAACAATTTGTTGTCAATGATACTTTCTATAGTTCCATGCTTCTATCAGAGAAATCTCGCACATTCACCGCTATTAAAACTATGTCTGCACGTGTATTTGTTCAACTATGTGGAACTATATTATATTCAGAAGTATTGTCCTATCAGTAAGCAACTGATCGTCGGTCCCTCTCCTACGACGTCTACATTCCTTTTATTTCTCTGGAAATACCTCTTGCTTTGCAGATATTTGTAAATGTTGTCTGCAAAAAATTATATTCAACAATTTCCCCATCAATGGAAGATAGGTGATTGGCTGATAGTTCTCAACCGCTGTAACCTTTGCAATCTGCTTCTGGCAGACCATTGCTCTTACGCAAGTGCTCTTTTAAGGAATTACATCTCCTACAAATAGTCCATTAATTTGAGCTGCAATCTTTCCACGCAAGGTGGTAAAGTTATTACGTATACCACTGTACACCGTCTGGTTCGGAATTTCCTAACAGCGTTTACTTTCTCTTTGTTCACTCTTACTACATCTTGAACTTGCTCTAACTTTATCTGTATTTCATCCTTTTAATCTTCCAGTTACAAAACCCATCATTTATGTTGTTTTGTTTATACGTCAAATATCATTCCAAAACTGTGTGCTTTCTTCCGACTTTGGTACAGTAGAACTCCAGGATACGTAGGACTCAGTATATGATTTTTCATGTTACGATATAGGATACGATGGTTTTACGGTATTTACCTTTCCAAATAGGGTTATTTATAATTTCTATATAATCATATAATTGAGTAATATATAGTCAACTTAATTTGTTACTAATTCTAATGTCGTATCTCGGAGTTCTACTGCATTTAGGTTACGTAATGTGACGGTCTATTTAGTTTTCATAGAACTTCCGGTGTATTTTCTTTCATCTTTGGCGTTTTATCCTAAATATCTGTTCACTTTCGCGCTTTTAACTTGCACACTTAATTTGGTCTCCTCTGCTGAAGTGTTACCACCCTTTCTTTTTACTCTGTAATTTTCTTTCAGTTTTATAATTTCTCGGTCTTCCACGCATCGGACTGTCCTCTCTAAATGATTTTAGTCAGACTGTGATATGTTTTTTTTTTTTATATCACTTTGTATTCTTTTCGTTCTTATTTTATTTATGCTCTGACATTCACCTTTTTCTATTCGAATTTTTCCGCAACACAAGCACTCTCTGCTATAAACAGATGATGTGTTTCTGCCATGGTTGTGCATTTTACATATTTCATTGCTTCATTATTTTTCTCTTGTTTCTAAATAATGATCACATAACTTCTTTTTTTTTCTTCCATAATCTGTTTCAGTTTTTGATATATCCTCCCCCTTTCCTCAGTTTCTTTTAGCTCCTATCCATTAATTTTCATATTATTTCAAAATTACTTCATCCTTTGTGTCCTTTAAATTTTCTGCAACTTAATCTATATCTTTCTCGGCCTTTCCTTATAAATCTAAACATTTCCTTCATTCGTTGTGCCATACTCCATAAGTTCAATGTTTTCCTGGCAATTTCTGGCCTTCTATTCCATTTCCGAAAACTATCCATTCTTTTGTATTGCCCTGACACGTTTTTTTTCTAAATTAAATGTTACTCCTTATCTCCTTCTTTAAATATACTTTTTCTTTACTCCATAATAAGCTTTATATGTTCATCACAAAGCTTGCTTGCGAGGAAAACCTCTATAATTATCGCGTTAACCCTATTAAATCTCCTCAAGCTAGCAACTGGGGATATGAGACCGGGTTTTTAATGTTAGTTAGATACACTTGCCTGGCGTAGACATCACTTAGAGGTTCAGTCCTATTAACGAACTTATTCAAAACACTTTCATGATGAGTTTTGTTAATGTTAGGTGGCACAACCACCGGTGTTTAGTGTTTTCGAAACAACATCTCTAGTAGTTTTAAATAGAGTTTCTTTCTCCTAGATTGTTGGTTTTAACAGAAGACTGTCCAGCACCACCAGAGTTATTGGATTTAAGCCGTCAGTTATTCGTCTGAAAAACATCTCCCATCAGTTACACAATTCTGTCGGGCTTATGCATTACGTCACACGAGAGGGCCAGATGTATGATTAGATTGTCAGACGCTAAAGATATGAACATGCATTTGAAGTACTTCATAGGAATGTGGGATCGAATCCCCAATTTGACGCCGGTTATATGGCGACTTCGTATAGTTTGTTCTTTCTTCTTCTTCTTCTTCTTCTTCTTCTTCTTCTTCTCATTATTATTATTATTAATAATGCTTATGTTAATATATTATTTTCATTGATCCCACGACAAAAGAGGAGGAGCCTATTAATTCAACATCCGTTCATCATTCAAAGTCCGTTCGTCTGCCAGCATTTTTTCACAATAACTACGCCTTGGAATTCTTTTAAATTTGCACAAATATTAAACATTATATGCGTAAAAAAAGTAACTGAATAGACTTTTCGGGAAAACCCAGGTCTTTTCCCCCAAAAGGTCCTTTCGGTTTAGATGACTACAATTGACACTTATTTGCTTATCAACAACAATGATGCGTTGGATTTATATAAAACTTTCTGGAAAATTGTAACTTACTGATTTCTATATAATTTTGTTAGTCTATACTTCGCGGAAACTCTTCAGTGTTATCCAGGGACTTTTTTATGGTTAATAAAACACTCCAGTTTTCGGACTATGTTACCATATTTGTCCGAAATTTTCTGTGTATGTGTTTTAGGAGTTGTGCATAGCGCTGAATTCAAATTTACATATTAAAGGCCTTGTGGACTTTTAGGGGTTTAATGGAGGATGCAAATGATGAACTTAATAATTTCTTTGGATTTTTTTTTGCAAGGTAGAAAACTACCACGGTGTATTCATTTTCACTAGGATTTGACGTACACTTGGCAACGTTAAGGGATAAATGGGGGTCGAATGCTTAACTCTGTCATATTTTATGTCTCGTTCACTGTGCACTAACGGGAGACCATGCATGCTTAACTCGTTATTATTTTCATCATTCTTTTATTAATACTATTAAACAAAATATTATTACCAACGTGTTTGTTGCCTTATTACCAATATTAATACTTCCAATATCACGACTTTGTAATTAATATAAATAAAAATAGAATACAGCTGCGATATACATATATATATATATATATATATATATATATATATATACATCTATATAATGATAATTTTATATATATATATATATATATATATATATATATATATATATATATATATATGAACAAATATTTAATAAAACATATTAAAAAAACATTTTGAAAAAGAGTTAAAAACATATTTAATCTGATAAATAAACACTTAATAAGTGGATAGTCCTTCATCCACGGAGTTTCGAAGAAATAATTTCCTTCTCATCAGAGGGTAGGGATTAGCACAATGCCGGATCGGAGTTTGCATACAAAAGTATTTGATAAAACTGCAAGTAAGTCATACTTGATAACAAAAAGTGAAGCGGAGGGAATATGGTGGAGAAAAAGGTGATTTCACGTGAATGGATAGTCTGGTGAAAGGTGATAGTCTGGTGAAAGGTGAAGTATATATGTGTATATATATGTATATGTATATGTGTATGTATATATATATATATATATATATATATATATATATATATATATATATATATATATATATATATATATATATATAAGACCACACAATGTAGTATTTTGGAAGATTATAAGATTATAAAATTATCTGGACACTTACGATAAGACGCCACAAACTGTTATACAGTCAAAACACAAACTTGTAACTTTTAAGTAAATGCAGATGGCAATTTACATGCAATTTTCCTGCATTATATCGGTAAACACTACACGGAAATTTCAACACTTACGGATATAACGACGTTGTCCTCTGCTGGTCAGTTTTAATAAAGATAACATCCTCCAGAAAATTCTGTTGAAAATCCACGTGCAAACAATTCTCATTTCTGTATCAGGGAGAATTTATAATTGATTTCAACAACCAGAAAAATAACGCCCCAGTTAAGTGATGTGCATTTTGTATAAAAGTAAAATACTTTAGCAAAATCAGTTTAAAAATAACGTGTAAACGCTGAGCATATTGGTAGCGGTTAATATTTCAACATTTTTTTCAACACACCCAAAAAGAATGTCGCGGTTTACTTCCGTGCATCGGAACAAAATTTAAATAAATATAGTGAAAATTGCACGTGTTAACGCCTCGCACATAGGTATATTTAAAAATTTCCAAATTGTTTCAACATCAAAGCAAAGAACAGAACCTGCCGCTGTGCAGTCAAAACAACAAAATAAATCCATGCAAATGCAATTGAAAATCAACGTACAAAAGCTGCCCGTTTTGGTATCGGTGAAAATGTAAAAATCACTTTAACAGTCACGAAAACAACGACATAGCTTATTGCTTTGCTGTTGAAGTAATAGTAAACACTCAAGCCAATTTAATTGAAAATCCACGTGCAAACACAACACGTTTTAATATAAGTGAATACTTCCAAATTGTATCAAAAGCTACAGAAACAATAACACAGCTCACTGCTGTGCACTCTAAACAAAATTATTATTATTATTATTATTATTATTATTATTATTATTTTTATTATTATTATTATTATTATTATTATTATTATTATCATTATTATTATTATTGGCTCACAAGGAGCTCTCACAGAGGTCTTCGAAGTTATCTCTCTTAAAACTGTGGTGTTCCCTTGAAGCTGAGTAACAACAAGTCTCACCAGGTTTTCAGTACTCTCCACCTCGTTCGATAATATTTGCAAATAAATTTGCATTATCGCAACATATGTTTGCCATTGTTTTCTCGTTGGAAGCGAATATTGTTCCTCGCTGCAATTTGAGTGGTGATAAGCTTTCCCAAAGTTCCAGCTCTCTTCGCACTTATCCGGCTAAGTTCGAGGCAGTTCATCGGTCTTTCCTTTCTCCTTGACTCTACATGGTTATTTGATCTCGTTTTTTTTGGGGGGGGCAATGATGTGGCAATGGGGGATAGGGGGTGCGTTCTCCTTCGTCTTCTTCTTCTTCGTTTTCTTCTTCTACTTCTTCTTCTTATTATTATTATTACCATTATTATCATATTATGTTGATTGCTATCATTTTATCAAAACCATAATTATTAAATGCAAAAAAATGAAAGTGTGCGTTTTTAAGTTTGAGCATATATCTCAAAAAACGTGACATAAGGATGGTTTGCTAATTCATATAATCATAGTGGAAAAGGTTCTAAGTGAGAAAAATATTGTAAAAGTGTTTTAATCAGAGTAACATACACCCTGCATTTATACCGCACAGTAATATATCAGTATTTTCCAAATAAATAGATAGATATGGTGTATTTAATAAGAGTTTAGGTTTTTGTTCGTATAGTTACATTTATTAATAGTACACACATGAAATTTTAGATCCCCTTGACAAATCTACTATAGCTCGAAGCATTGGAACTGTTCAAACAACTCCTTGAGGGATCCCTGGAAGCCCTCTTGTGTGAGCTTGTCAATGATCTTCGTCACATCATTTTCATTTCTTCTAGGGTCTTGTTTCAATAGGTCTATAGTTTTCTTGAGCTTAGGAAATAACTAAATGTAGTAGCGAGCAGGATTCAGACTATAGGAAGAGTGAGATGCCCACGACAACGTCTTTCTTGCTGATCATCTGCGAGGTCTCTTCAGACAAACTTCACGCAAATATTCCGCATCTTCCATGTTCATCCCTAATAAAATTGTGTAAAGGTTCTACAGGATCATAAAATGTGTACTTATTGACTACATGCGCATCTATTCAATAACACACTAATCCGAACCTCAAACGTATGGCATATTACATCGCAATACCATGAAATATAAAATAACAGTTTATGCTGAAATCTTTAGTTACAATATACGTATATATATATATATATATATATATATATATATATATATATATGTGTGTGTGTGTGTATGTGTGTGCGTGTGTGTGATTTGAAATAGTAAATCTTTAAAAGGCAACGCTTATCTAGATGAGAAAAGACAAACACTATTACTAAGAGTAACCTAATATATGTTAAATTAGTTAAGGAATAATACAATACTTAAGGATGTTATCGGATCCATGAGAAAAATGTAAAGGAGAAACTAAAAAATTAAACCACATTCGGCATGTCAGATCTAGTTATTTAAAGACTTACTGGGGACGGAGTATTGATAGGTATGTGACATGTTTTGGTCCTGTCTCAATTCAATCTCACTCCTTTTCCCACACACACAAACACACCCGAGTATATATATATATATATATATATATATATATATATATATATATATATATATATATATATATATATATATATATATATATATATATATATATATGCACGTGTGTATCTGTGTATTACGGTATATATGTATATATGCAAAATTGATAATTTCTAATATTATTATTATATATTATGTGGTTCATAACGTTATTATATCTACTACATTGAATTAAGCCCCTATAGCTGCATTCATCAACTGAATATTTACATTTTATATTTTTAATAAAATCATATTTATAAATAAATAATAACCATAAGAGACTAATTTGTTGCTATATTCAGTAAGATTTGCTTATATATGAGATTTTTTGGATGCGTAGTTTTTTATTGAATATCTTACTACAGAAATTATTACTATTGCTTGAATAAAATTGCTTTTCTTCTTAAATTTTCATCTTTTTTTAATTATCTCTCCATTTGAAGTATTTCAATAAGAACAGATAAAATGCAATTGCATATTTACACACACACACGCACACACACACACACACACATATATATATATATATACATGCACATCTATATATAGTTCGTTTTATCTTCTAAGTCACACATGTTTCGTTTAATGAATTGTATTAACGATCGATTAACTTCATAAGGCTTTACAGGATACCTGAAACTTTTCTGTAAAGTTTGATGAAGTTCCTGGGTCGTTGATACAGCTCGGTAACAGACACATGTGTAACGAAGCAGATAAAAAAGTTAATAAGTATATATATATATATATATATATATATATATATATATATATATATATATATATATATATATTTGTTCTGCCATAGTGTTGAGCACTTTCCTCACCTTTTTACGTATTACAATTTTTGCTTTATATATATATATATATATATATATATATATACATAATTATGTTTTACTATAATAATTAAATACCTACAGACACTAGTATTTCATACTTTCGGGCATCTTCAGTGCAGGGTGTCACGATTAATACCAGTCGACTGATTTTAATCCTGCAACACGAGACATCACTGGCTCGATTAGCGAAGACCTAATCAATTCGGCTACCATTAACCGCGTGGAATAACGTTGAATTTAAACATCTTAATTTTAAATGTTCATTTACATCAGTCAGACAGTGACCTAATCGTTATTCGATGATCTATGCATAAGAGCTAAATTGACCGACTTTAATTCAACTGAAAGTGCTGAACGATAAGAAACGAATTTCATGATTATTTTTAAAGTATAATAATCAATATATCTATATCTATATCTATCTATCTATATATATATATATATATATATATATATATATATATATATATATATATATATATATGTATGGGTGTATATGTGTGGGTATGTTTCTAGGGTGTATATCTATATGTAAACATATTTTTTACTGCGTATGAATTGGTCCATGTGTGCATTGTGTGCGTGTATATATATATATATATATATATATATATATATATATATATATATATATATATATATATATATATATATATATATTTCGTATCTTCAGTTTCTTGCGAATAATTGTGCATACAATTCGCACATTAATAGTTAATTGAGCACTTATAATCTTTATAGACACGCAACGGTTCTGATGTATAAAATTCTTTATTTGGCAAATTAGCGCTGTTGTTCTTACTTTCATACTCTTTCATCGCTTCTCATCAGTCCTCACAGTTCACTGCAATCCTATAATCTTCTCTGCAACACATAATCTGATTATTGACTAATGAGAAAGAAATTGGTCCAAAAGATATCTGAAGCGTATCATGCATTTCTCTTGCATTTTTCCAAGTTGAAATAGAATTTTATTGCATATCCTATATGTAAAATTTGCTCATGTCCAGATTGCACTTTGGAAATTCTCCAGTCGTGAAAAGCAGGTTTAGTTAGCTGTATTCGAACACTTTTGTAGCCATCTATTTAATCTGACATTAAAAATTAGTCAGTCATCTCATATGATGTATTGCGATAACATATTGAATTTTCAAACGTCAACGCCAAAATTAAATGCCTGTAAATGTTAATTAAGGCAACCCTCTTAACCTTTGTTATTGTACATTATTCATCCGTTACTAGATACTTTTTTATTATATTTTTGTTTTATTTTATAATGATTTCTGTCATAATATTTATTTCTATATTTCTTTATACGTTTGAACATGTGTAAATATATACGTGTTGAAGTGTGATTAATATGCAGCTGGTGTGTTTTGTTGGAAGTAGGGCGACTCTTCAGACCATCTCTGTTCTTTTATAGTAAGCTTCTAGAGTCTCACGTACTAAGATAAAGGGATTCTAACTAGTGTTGCTTTACAGTTGACATCATATAACGTTTTAGACCACCACATTCGTTCAGGTCATACATCTAATCGGATATATCTGCTCTGCAGGTTTCCCCCCGTGAAAAAAATAATTTTCATATTCTCGCTTATTACTAGCTAAACCGGCTCCAGATAAAGTAATTCCCCATGCAGAAATTAAAAACGGGGTTCAGCACAACGCGTCTGACAAATCTGCTAGTTTGCTCACCCGGATATTTCGCTGAATTCTCACATAGTCATATTTTTCTTCTCCAAGCTATCACCGCCGTTATGAAAAATAGAACGCCATTTCTCACGATCACTGGTCTCACTTTCCCAGCTGACCATTTCAATACGGAGAGCTTTTAAATTTTAGTGCATGATGTCCTTAAAACGTTACTTTGGTGTGTTCCGTGGACGCTTTTTTTGTATAATTTCGCCATCAAACAAACACGTGGGGAATTTCTCATAATACATATTTGTTTCATGTCTTGCCCACCTGGTCTTGTAACGTATAATCGATTCTTTAATACATGGTACTCCGCTTGCATGATATATATATATATATATATATATATATATATATATATATATATATATATATATATATATATATATATATATATATAAAGGTGTAAAACGGTATGAGGTACGCCCTCCATGGCATCTATTATCTCCCAACAGCTTTAGAAATTAATACAAGATTTGGAAAATACATAATTTATTGACATTAACATTTGTGCGGTGTATTATACCTCTGGCAGACGATGCACGCCTATCTAAGCCACAAACACTATTAGTGGCACGCTGTATCCTGTACCTGACCTCACAAATACTTGAATGTGTCAACCACAGCAGACCACTAATTTTTCCCGCATATAAACTACCAGGTAGCGATGTGACAATGATCTTACTATTTTTAATGCTAATATTAAACAGCAAAGATTTACACGCCTCCATAAATATTCCATGACACCTTGCATATCTTCCTCGATATAGACCTCAATACCAGCGTCATCTGCCTAAAGCAATTCACAAACCGGGTTGTGAAAGCCCCTTGTAGAAGAATGGGCACGACAACACACAAATAATTTACCTTAAAGGCTGAAACGCAAATATATCTACAGAAAAAATCTCCAGCGGTAAAGTAAATCCTAGTTGCAAAATAAACAGAAAAATGTTCAGATGCATGTATAATACATTGTTTTCCATCATTGTCAACTGAGATGAGTTGATAGACACTCATTAAAGTTTAAGAGAGTCTTTATGTTAATGAAGAGCTGTCTGAGTAACCGTGGAAATTGAGGTGGTATCCCGATCTTCCTGGAAGTGTTTATAAGACAATTCTGTTCACAGTATCAAATGCCATGCGCATATTTGCAAAACATGGTCAAACGAAACATCGAATTAATTGAATTTCTCCCGCAACAACCTGACAGAAAAAAAATCATGTCCATGCTTCATCTGCCATGATGAAAGGCACTTCCACTTTATTGAATGAGAGAAAGAAAGATATAATTTAACACTCTATTAGAGTAGAACTTTGGAAAATAATTTTCCTACTGCTTCAAACAAAACTTTTCCCCCGATAACTCTCACAACCAGTTGTAATCTGTCTGTCTTCTTGAACAATTATATGAGAATTGTAGCGAACCATTCCTGAAAAACAAAAACACCCTTCAAGGTATCAGTAAAAAGATGGAGAATTTCATAGAGAGGCTCATCACCCTATATATGAGGTATATGACGCATTTCACAAGAGTATCATAATGCAACGGAGATTTCCCAATAATAACTTCCTTGATTGCATTACCAAGCTGGTTCTTATTTTGGAACAAAGAGATTGTTGTGGGAAAAAAAACTAGTGATGTCATTTTTATCAGCATCCGAGAGGCTGTTACAGAGATCAGAATAATGTTCAGTATCAAGAAGAGAATTTTGTTGGGATACTGTATAATAGCAGTTCTATCATTCGAGAGTAGGGGAAATATAGGCAATGTGTGAGGGCCAAATGCTTTTTTTTCAAGCACATGATACATGCACTTGGGTGTATTCGATCTAAAGTAATTGATTAGATTGGAGATTTCACCACTGATGTTTTGGAGAAAATCTTTGTTTGATTTCAGTAATTGTTGAACTGATTCCCTATTCATGTAAACACATTTTATGATAAAACTCACTTTTAGCACTTAAGTGATAAGTTATTTTCAAACCAATCCTGGTATTTAGATTTGCGGAAGACAAGAAAATGTACACTTATATTTACATTTATATTATTAAAAATGCGCTACAGTCCAACGAACGAGAAGATTTAACTATGCGTCGAAGTTTTTAAGTACACTTACATCATCCAGTGTTGATACATCAACTAGTTTGAGAATTTTATCACCATCTGACATGCACTTTCTCCTTATATATACTTTTAGCTGCCCAAAAGGTGATCGGTGCTTCATTCAGATCCACATGCTAACATACTCATGGAAATGATGTCATCACTCAAGTGATCATGTTTTGAATAGAGGTGGGTCCAAGAATATTAATGGACTTGTTTGTGGCTAAAGAAAATGTTAGAGATAACAACTTGAAATTGAGTGCATAGCTGGTGAATACACAGACCATTACTATTGCCCTTGCCCACAGCTTCAGTAATCTGTAAATTCCCTTGAAACTACATCACCCATGAGTAAGCTCTTTTAAGATAAGGGAATAGAAACAATAACAGTATAAGTGAAATATTGGTAAAACGCTGTGATAGTGTGTTCGTCATGACCCATAGTAGGGCCAAATACAAATATAGCTATTGTGTGCGAATCTTTGACGCATTACATGATTCCGTCATTTACACCAAATTAGTTGACCAATCTGCTTTACCAAATCAGACCTGACCGCAAAACCAAGTCCATCTTTTAGCTTAAACCCCGATGGTTTTTCTTCTCATGAAAAAAGTGTACGCGAACAGTCTGCCACCAATTGTTATACGTTACACAGGCGTGTTTCAGACAACGGCGCAATATCTTTTGTGTAACTAGTGAGCTATCTAGATACTATAAGTATCCTATGCTTTTACCCTCTAAGAAATAAAAAAAATTATCTATGATATCTAAGAAAATTCTCACATTGCATGTTGTGATAGTAAGATTTCCATATTCTGATGAACTTTTGCTTTCTTTGTTTCATGTTTTCCATGTGTTCATCATTCCTCTACAAAAATTGAGCAGCCGCTAACCGTAGGAAGTCGACCAGATTAAGATTAGAAAAAGGTTTAGCTTACTTTTTGTAAGCCCTTTCCAAGTTCATGTGTAAGAAGTGTATCAACAAGAGATCATCGACCGAATTTGCTTCCACACATAAATAGATTAAGTTGACGATGTTAGATAAATCACTGGCCACCTATGTGCAAATTTGCAGTTGTGCACTTCCGGCCCGATAAGACTGAACACGTCACAACTTACTTATCACAATTCTACTTTTGGAAAGATATCTGTACTTTATGATTGCAACTCAACCTATTTGCTAATATATCTTCCCTCTAAAAACATACCATTGATTGCATTGCCACCAACTTAATTAATAAGAGTACTAGGCAACAGCAGAGCAAGACTGTTTTATTGTCACGGAGTTTAACCTTTCCGGAAGCATCCCGGATAGACATACATACATACACACAATCAGGAAAACATGCAAACACACACTTATATATATATATATATATATATATATATATATATTGCCGCAATGGAAAATTTCAAAAAGGAGAAAAAGCATGTTTCTTATAGGTTTAATTTTCCATTTTGCATGGGTACACAGTTTTTGTTGTTCCATTTTCTTAGCTGATATATAGATTCTCTGGTTTGTTGACTCTTGAATACGTAACATAAATTGGCCATGTGAAAAAACAGTCAGTGTGTAACTGTAAGACCCACACTTGTAAACATTGTTCCCTGTGCTTTGTTGATGATTATTGCAAATGACAATAAAATTGGAAAGTGCAATTTCCTAAAGTGTAATAATGTATTCGGTGGAATCATAGGAATACATGAAATGAAGATATATTAATCTGTGAAAGGTCCTGTTAAGATTGGTGTTTCTATGATATTGTGTGTTTATTTTTTTCACTGCAAGCTATGTGTCTTTGCAAAGATTGGATTGGTTTATATTTCACAACATGATAATTAGTACACCAAATTTCAGTTGCAATACATGCGGAGGCATCCCTGGAACATATAGCTGTTGGATAATTAACCACTTTATCTGCTTACACAACAGTGTCAATGAATTTGTATTTGACTACCTCTCTTGGAATTTTACATTGAATAATACCGTTAAGTTCATGGGCGTATTTGTATTGGCGTGCAAGAATAGCTCATTCACTCAGTCAAGTGGAATTCTTATAATTTGAATATCTGCAAACACCTTTTAAACTAACTGTTCTTTTGATGAAATAAAATTACAAAAATTACAGAAGTTAAAAGTCAAAGAATTTTGCCCTTAACTTTGATCAGCTGGCACTTTTTGGTACCCAATTTCACCCAGGCGACGCAAACAATTTTCTGCGGATCGCACAATCTGCAACTAGACATGCATTGAGTCAAGTTTAATGTCTTCACATGGAACAAAAAAGTAGAGTATTTGAGGCAAGCATTTATTTCATCTGCTGGTGTTGATTGAAGAATAACAGGTAACATTTATCTGAAATCTCCTGCAAGCAATATTACTGCATTCCCAAATGGTCTGACATTGGCACGCAAATCTGGCAAGGATCGACCAAGAGCCTCAAGTGATTTTTTGCGTACGATTGTGCATTCATCCTAAACAATAAGTTTGCATTTCTGCAATATTTTCCCCGTTATTGGATGTTTTGGAGATGTTGAACATTAATTTTTTGCAAAATTGAATGTTTTAAAGTAGAATAAATAATTCTTCTACTTGGCAGCAAGGTCGCAGGTATTCGTCATGCAGCAAGGGCTAAAACTATCTCATTTTGTTACCAAATGGCTGCCAAAATCAATTTGATTAGAACGATTTTACCAGTTACTTATGGTGCTGTTCAAGGTAGCAGTAATTTCCAAATAACTTCTATTCTCACAGTCAGTAAATTAGGTGACTAAAATAGGATTTATCCATGTTTTGACAACGCCTTATTCACTGTAATAAATTTAGGAGACTAAAATAGGATGAGGGATTAGAGATAGACAGATAGAGAGGAAGATATATAGATAGAAACGAAAATACAGAAAGAGAAGGAGATAGAGAGATAAAGGGATTGATATATAAACAGAGAGAGGGGGAGATTTAAAAACAGAGAGGGATGAGATAGACGAAAGGAGAGAGATAGAGGGAGTTATAGAGAGAAAGGCTCTCACAGAGAGATGGAGAACGTGATATAGAGAGAAAGATGGATTGAGAGAGGGAAAGGGAGAGATGGACAGAGAGATATTAAGAGAGGAAGAGAGAGAGGGAGAGAAACAGAAGGTGAACTACACTTCACCGTTTTTTCCTCGTTCAGTAGAGAAGAAATCTTTCTAGACTGAGGCAATCTTAATGTTTTGTTACTATCCTGACGTAGAGGGGGGATAGATTTTCCACGCATTAGAAACTTACCGGGTTATCTGTACTTTCACCTAAGAAATTAATAAAAGAACAAGATATTGTAAAATTTGAATTTAACATGAAATCCCTATTTAAAAAAAAATAGCACGATAACATAAGTGCATAAGTGCCACTTTAAGTACTCCATGGGCGTTTAGTTCCATGGCGACCAGCATGAATATTTAATGGTCGCTCCCTTTCCCCCCCTAGTACAGGCTAATGCATGCGCACACAACATTTGTTTATTTACTGACGTTGGCTTAGTATCTAAACGATTTATTGATAATTTCGATACCCTTAAACGCATGCCGGAAGATTGAAATTGTTACATTATTGTTGTGATGAAAAAAAAAGTTTCATTCAACACAAAACCAAAAACACATATTAATGATAAATGATTCATATCTATTCATTGAAATTTACTAATTTTTAAATAAAAACGTAAAAAAAGTGAATAAAAAAATAGTTGCTTATGTCCGCATGTAAAAATGTTTGTAAAAGTGAGAAATTATTTTAATCGTTTAAAACATTTGTTGTTTTTTTTTGTTTTGTTTTATTTTAAGATTGGGTCCACCTTATAATCACCCCCAACCTCCTCATCTAAAAAACAGCTTCAGGAATAAACACCAGTTTGGGAGGGGGGAACTATTGGCAAAATTAAACTGTTATTAGTTTTCAGCATACCCACCCGAAAATACTATTATTAAAAAAAGGAGGGGTTCAGTGGCCGTTGCAGAGAAGTATATTTATTTATCAATAAAAGTCTTCATTTTAAAAAGAAGATGGTGGGGGTGGAACTAAATGTAAATATTTACCCAAAAAATTATCCCGAAACGTTTTGTTTTCTCACTATTCAACAATTTGTTCATCCGCGCATGTAAATTAAAAAACAATATTTGTAAATGTGAGAAGTTATCAGTAAATGATTTAGTTTTTCTTTTAAATTTATTTATTTATTTTGTTTAAATTAAGTCCATCTCAACAAATGTTAAGAACGGATTTTAGAATAAACACCCTCAACCTCTCCATGTTAACAACGGGTTTCGGAATAAACACCATTTGGGATGGGGGGGATATTTACGAAATGTAACTGATATTTGTTGTCAACATACCCATCCGCTAATACTATTAAAAAAAGTCGATAAAAGTCGTCATTTAAACAGTAATTTAAAATCAAATGTCCGTAAAAGTGAGAAATTATTAATGCATGTTTAGCAACATTTTTCGGTGTTAATGCAGAGAGCGATCAGCTCTATTTTTTTTAATCGTATTTCCACGTTTAATTAAAGTTTTATGTTTTTTTTTTAAATTACAAAGTTAAAGTAAAAAATAGGAACAAAACACCCTCCCCTCCCCATGTTTTCTATTGTTATTGTTAGTTTTAAAGCTATTTTGTATCGCTATCCTAGAGTAAGTTTATCACAAAATAAAATAGAGTAAGGGTGCAAGAGAGAATGGAGAAAATCCTGAAACATAAATTCGACGACGTTTAACAAAACTTGGGATATATCGGAGCTCACAATACAATGTTCTACATATTTAATAGCTTTAAAACTAACAATAACAATAGAAAACAAACAAATAAACAAATTAAATAAACATGAATATACATAAACGATCACATATATATATATATATATATATTTATATATATTTATATATGTGTGCATGTGTGTGTGTACACATAGGTATATTCATATATAAAAAATACACATATGTATATTCATATTAAAAAAAAGGAGGGAAAGATCCACCTTAAACCACTAACCTAGTTCTAAAACAGATCCTTTGTTCGATAAAATGCATGCCCATTGGCTGATAAGAGGGGGCGCGATGGATACTAGAAAGCTGATTGGCTAACTAGAAATCCTCAACATATATAAAAACAAGAAGCAACCACAAAATTCGCGCATAAGCCTGACGAATCCTACAGTGGATGAAACGCAGAATATTCAGTGTAGCTTAATCGCCATATATATTTTTTTAAATTACTATACATATATATATATATATATATATATATATATATATATATATATAAAACTTAATGCTTGACATGTTGTGAGTAATATATATATATATATATATATATATATATATATATATATATATATATATATATATATTACTCACAGCATGACAAGTCTTAAGTTTTTCTGAGGGAGGCTAAAACATACTACAACTTTTCCAAGGAGGACCTGGAACTATACAAGGAAAGCATGCCCATCTCCTTCACATATTACGGATACCTGCATACTCATACCTACAGGTGCCCAAAATGTAACCTTTTTACTTTACCCTTTATTATTCTTTTTCTTCATTTCAGATAATTTAGTTTGACAATTAATTCTGGATAAGTACAACATTGGATAACGTACGAAAGTTGTGAAATATTATTACCAAAATCAGGGCTCAGTTGTTAGAAATTGAATATTTTTCTTTCTGATGGTATTTTCGTCTAATTCTTAGACCCAATTACAACACAATTCGTAAAATCGTGGTTTGTTGTGAAGACCAAGAATGAGTACGTTATTTTCTACCAGCTGGCAGATATTGAAACCTTATCACAAAATAAAATAGAGTAAAAGTGCAAGAGAGAATGGAGAAAATCCTGAAACATCAATTCGACGACGTTTAACAAAACTTGGGGTATATCGGTTCTCACAATACAATATTCTACATATTTAATACTTTTATCCTCATAAAGTGCAGCGTGTTCAACGTCTGAAGTCTGTAGATTTAAACAACGGTAACATATACTGTTAAAAAGCAAGAACTTATCCGAAATGATCCCGATAGTCTGCAAGAGTTGATTATTAGATGGGGCCTATTCTAATTTTAATAGATTTGTAAGAAAACAGTACAGATTTTGGGGTTCTGAAAATCAAAGTGCAATTCCTCAAAAACAGTTGGATCCCATAAAGTGTACTGCATGAGGTGCAGTAATGGAGGAATACTATTATTGCAACTTATTTTTGAAACATCAAAGTGAAAATGGTTTTAGTGTTACTGGACAGAGTTAATGGACTTTGATTACAGACTTCCTACGCCAACAAATTAAAATATGCCTAGATTATGTTTCCAACAAGGTAAATTAACGGCTTGTATAGTGAGATACACAACGGAGCTTCTCATTTGGATCCGTGTGTCCTTTTCCAGATATCATACATTCAAACATATATGCAAAATAACAATTACTGTAATATATAAAATATTGTATATCTAGTTTTAATGAAAAAAAATAATAATAATAATAAGCCTTTATAGTCTACCTTTTATTCAAGCGTAACTTATTTGCTGATTGTTCATTCAGTACTTCCCTTGAACTACTTAGACAGTTTTGATTTACATTCTATAACTCCTTTTTGATCAGGCCAAGCGAGGTATATTCTATGGTAAACATTTTCTTCAGAATAGCTTACGATATTGACTGTAGATTTCCCCACTGATATTACTTGACATATCTTTATGTAATAATTTTATGTACCTCATTTACGAGAAGTTACAGTTGTTTAATTCTCTTAGTATCCGTTCAAGGCACATTAGTCTTCCATAATGACAACTACACAATCGAACAGAAATTTCGCCCTGTTTAACAATTAACATATCATAAAGTAAACATTATAAGCTAATTTTCTATATATGTTGTCATTTTAACTGACTAAGCATGAACCTTGCTAAGATGTTGTACTAGTTTAACCTAAGACGCCATAACAAGATGGAGTTCCTACCACGGCTTAGGAGAGCCCCATCCACAGTTAAGAGAAGGATAGACAACGCAAGTTTATCAAAATGCTATTTTTCTCTCGTGGTACATACATCACCTCGCCTCCTCAAACGGTCAACTATTCGGCACTGGCCAAGCTGAACGTTGTTAAACTTCGGTGATCTGGCGAGAACCGGTGTGTAAACCTGATTATGGTTTATATAAACTCAGGATTAAAAAATACCCTTGATATCCCTGATATCAACTATTCGGCTACCGAAAAGGATTGAATTACACTATAAACGTGTGTAGTGAGTTTAATCCCGGCTACGGCCGCGATGGATAGATGAAACGGATCATCAAAATATATATCTACTCTACTAATTGATTCGTAACTTTCTGATTTAATCACTTCTTATTTAGATAAAGCCATGTATGGCGAAATATTTTATATAAAAATATTGAACATCCTTATACTTTCTGAAATATGTTTTTTGGTTTCTACATATACTAGCATTTCAGCCTGGCGTTGCCCAGGTGTTTTGAAATGTATGTTGAGCAAAAAAAAAAAACGGTCAGTTATTTTTTTTAATTTGACCCCTATTACGGCCCCTTAACATTTATTGTCTTGGACGCAAATAAAGTTATTAAGTTAGATCAATGTCCAAGCAATCTATATCTAAAATTTAAAGTGTTTAGAACGAAAATTTTCGGTAGAGTTGTGAAAAGTTCTCAAAGGTCTAATTGTGGAACGTTGGCCCCTAAACAACCAACCGAAAACCGATCACAAAGATTTTCCCAAATCTCAGTACACTGTATATAACATTTCGAGTCCGTAGACTTATAATTGACAGAGTTATTGCGTTCACTTCTAGCATGTATGCAAATAAAATTACCTAAGGATATACTAAGAAATAAATATTAAATACATGTTATATTGTATGAAAATGCAATTAACTTCAGTATGTTACATTTCCTTAAAAATATAGCCATTACGATAAAAATATAATAACATTAGACAGCATTTACAAAACAAACCGTCGAGTTTAATGATATATCCCTGGCATGAACTCAAGCACGTGCTTTTAAATTAAGAAAATGAGATTAACATATTCAATTGCTCATGGTTGTTGTCGTAGAGTCGGGAGATGCCCTTGATTGGCGTGTTAAGGGAACGAGACCGTTGATTTGGAAGGATTGTGCAATATTAGATGTTGCTACCCGTCCACTTTCTAACAAATGTCAGAAATAATACATAGGTAAAGAAAATTCCGACGGACACGTATAGAATAACAATGCTTAACAGACTGTACACCTGGATTTAATTATTCTAGCCTTTTGCTAACTTTTATATTTTCCTTATTTTCCTTTACTACCCCAGGCATGTTTAATTAAAGCTATCTATATATCAAAAGTTAATGTGCCACTGTGTGTGTCTGTGTGTATGTGTATGTGTATAACTCTGGCAATTTTCAGTCTACAGACTCCAAATTTGATCTATCAAAAGTTTCAATTCTTTAGACCCAAAATTGACGGAGGAGTTTCGTAGCGTTCTCAAAGGACAAATCGTTGAACTTTGACTACTTAACAGCCAAGTTTCTGACCGAAAACGAATCATTAAGATTTTCCCAAATCTCAGTACCCTGTATATCAAATTTTGAGTCTGTAGACTAAAGATTAACAGAGTTATTGCGTAGGGAAATGTACACAGACACACAGACACGTTAACATTTATAGATAGATAGATAGATTGGATGTAATATATAGTAATGATGGTAAAAGTATAAAAAAGAGACTCACGCGCCACCACCGAGAATCGAAGCCAAAACGTTCAGCTCACGATTATTTTGTCTCTACGGCAATGACTGTTTACTGCAAGGCTAAAAATTAAAACATGAACGAATAGCTAATACTTTATGCATTCGTAATTCCGGCGTTCAACCATCACTTAACAAATTTCATTTTCTTTAAGTTTCACACTTTTGCACCGATTTTTCCGGGCTAAAACGCAAATATAAAGTTTTGCATGGATTCAAATAATTAATACATGTATATGAAGTTTCATGTCTGCAGGCAAACAACACTAAGAGGAGTGTGGTAGGCAAAATTTTTAAACAAAAATATATACGTATACATAAATATATATGGAATCAATTCTGTGTTTACAGTACACCTTTTACGCAAATATTAGTCAAGTATTAATCATGTAGAATTACTAACAAATACGTAATAGTTTACTCAAGATTATTATCCTATGAAAAAACCGGAGCAACTAATTAAGAATTAATTAAAATGAATGTTTAAAGGAATATGCAAATTAGCTAGGTATTCTGCTAGTGAATGCAATTGCATAGCCCATATATAAGAAAAGGGTATTTACTTTTTAAAGAAATAGAAAAGAAGGGTTTAATCGGAATATCAATACACACAAAAGAAAAACGAACTTATAGGCGTACGGATAGATAAGAATGAACGTGCCCGTGTATCTGGGTAAATTTTCAAAGACAATAACTCTACAGACTCGAAAATTTATATACAGGGTACTGAGATTTGGGAAAATCATTTTCATCGGTTTTGGGCAATACATTTCGCTGTTAAGGGGTAAAAGTTCAACGATTTAAACTTTGAGAACTCTACCGAACTCCTCGGACGATTTTTGGTCTAAACACTTGAACCTTTTGATAAAGATTCCCTAGACATTGATCTAGCATAACTTTATTTGAGCTCCAAACAATTAATGTGACGGGTGCAAATGAGGGGTCAAAGTTGAAAAACTGACTTTTTTTTTGCACAACATACTACTCCAACCACCCGGGAAACGTCGGGCTGAAATACTACTATCTATAAAAGTGAAATGTCTGGATGTGTCTGTGTGTCAGGGTACATTTTCCTGCCAAATAACTCTGTCAATTTTTATTTTACAGACTCGAAATTTGACATAAGGGATATTGAGATGTGGGAAAAAGGTTGCGGCCAGAAATTTGGCTGTCAAGAGGTCTAAGTTCAGCGATTTGACTTTTGGAAACTTTACCAAACTAATCCGCCAATTTTTGGTTCACACACTTTAATTTTCAGATATAGGTTACTTGGGCGTGGGTCTAACTTCATAAGTTGATGTGAGCCCAAAACAGTAAACGTTAAGTGATCAAAATTGTGTATCAATTTAAAAACAACTATGGGCGTCTGCGGTCTCTACCAACATTTCTCTATTGTAGTTAAGGAAGCGTTTTATATAGTAAGACATTACTGTACATATTCACACATCTTATATATATATATATATATATATATATATGCACATAAAGCCATGAACACTACATAGGCCCCAAGCAAAGCGAAGTAGAATTGCTAGTGTATAATATTGTGTAATCGATATCTATACTCTATAACTTTATTTTTCGTGTATATTGATATTCATACTAAACGCCTATTTTCTGTTTATTAGTATTTATTTAGTTTCCACCAAAGCAAAATGTGACACGAGGTATTTTTTTAATGTGGGGTTAACCCAGCTCCCCGAAAAAAAGGAAAAAAGGGGCACGCTGGTTAATTGTCCCAGTATATAAGCTTTTCCCTCCATTGACCGGGACAAATTACCTTAAGAGCAGGATCTACAGAACAGATACTACACTTTGTATCCCGGCCCGAAGGCTAAGAACAACATAAAAGGAACCCCTCTTTTCTATTTATGTATTTATTTGCTTTCCCACGAAATAAAAGTGGACACAAGGTAGGTGGTTTGGTATGCAACTGATAGAAGGTTACTAAGTGCCTGCAGCTCGCATAGATGTGCAGATTTATTTTCTATGCTACTGATAGAGGTGGGTTGGTTTGTTCACTTTTGCGTCTACGCTATTATTGTCCCATTATAATACACATTAAAACCACATTCACTTAATATACAGGTCATTTTGTAGAAAGCTTTCGTAAATCACCCAATGTTACACGAAAACGATTTCATAAAATTAGAAACGACCTGACAGGTTATGTATGGGATAATTTAGTTTTAATTCATTTAGCACATCCAAACAGCTATCTTCGCTAACATGTATTGCGAGTCTTCATAAAATAATAAAAACAATCTAAATTTTGTAATACACCAACGAATTAAAGCCCTAGAATATTGTAATATGTCCACAAATTAATGCGTTCGCCCAGATAAACTTCCTACAAAAGAATTGTTATTGCACATTCTCTTAGTCTATTTTTCTTATTAAAAAGAACTCTAGGATGAGTTAGTATGCAAATGTTTTAGACAGAAATATATACCAATAAAAAAATCTACATGGAAAGTGATTGCTGTTTACTATAAAATATTACGCGAATATTACGCAAGTATAAACCACGTAGAATATCTGCATTAATATAATTACAAGTAATAGTAAAGTAAAGATGAGCATTCCATAAGAAAACCGAAAAAAATTAATAGAGAATTAATAAAAATTAATGTTTAAAAACGTATGCAAATTAGTTCGATAATTTGCTATTTAATGTAATTCCATTACGTATATATAATAAGGTAGTATGTTCTTCTATTATGTAAATATCAACTGCTGTTTCTGTGTGTGTATGTTTTGGAGTATGTCTGTCAAAAACATACGACGAAAGACTTGAACAAAGTCAGTATGTTTGCTTTAAGATTAACCGATTCCTTGGTCGAATAATATTTCAGAATTAGAAATAAACAGTCAATTATTTTGTATATAAAAAAACAAACCTTTAAACCAAGGGAGTGCCTGAAAAATCGTATCTTTCCATAAGACTTCGAAAATGCGCACATTTAAGCATTATTTTTTTTTAATTTGTAAAATACCAGAATTTCCAACGTTGTTGCAAGTCAGTGTCGTAGGATATAGGAGTAGAAGGTGATCTAAACGTTACACGTTCGAGTAAGGACGGTATGCTATTTTCAAGTTTGTTGAGTAATTAAAAATAATTTCCACATTTCGATGTTTTATCACAGGTTTTAAAAGAATGTTTTTACATTTTATCAGGATGACAGCATTTTTTTATTATTTTAAAGGTAACATGATGTGGTATTTTCTACTAATAAATCATTTTATCACGGTTATTTAGCTAAAACAAATTCCACTTTATTTTTAGCAGGTTTTGCTTTTTTTTATTTTATTTTGATCAGGGATTTTAAAATACAGTTTAAATATTTCGATTAGATCGTGTGACTATTTTCTTTTGTTTTTAATTTTAAAACGGCACTTTTTTTCTTTTTTTTACAGTTTCCTATTTTTATCACTTCTTTTTGGTGTCTGAAGCTGTGTACGCCCAACTTTTTCTCCATCCGGAAACCGCAGGTATTCAACTAGTTAAAAAAACAAAAGCAGAAGGAGGCATTTTTATATTACTATCAAGCAACAAACAACAAATTGGTGAGAGTATTGATATATGTGTATATGTATACCTATATATATTATATACTCTCATGAACACGCACAAATAAATAAGCATATATATATATATATATATATATATATATATATATATATATATATATATACATATATATATATATATATGTAAATATATAAAGACACACATCTATACACATAGGTATATGTGCATATATAATTATATATATGCGCACATGTTTGATGATTGCAATGTCTTGACAGATGAGTGTCACTCCCTCAGACACTGAATGGGCATGGACCCAAATGCCTGAAGGAGTGTATATACAAAGATTATGTTGCAGAGTTTTAGCTTGGTACGACAGATAATTTCTCTCGTTTAAAAATATTGACATCCAGCAACAGGCAAAGGCAAGATATCCAGAAACAAGTCAAACTGCAGACCAGCTTAATGCAGGTACTGATCTCCCGCTTTATGTTTTTTTTTTTTTAATCAGAGATTTGCTTCTCCCAGAAAGGTTGCCGGCACCACTGCTTACGGGAGCCCTCTCCACCCCAACACAAATATATCCAAACAAATATACACGGTGCTAGTTCGAAGTTGATTCCGACAAAGGGTCCATTTTCCCTTTGGAAGGTTTTGTTTTTCATCTTACAGGGAGACTAGCAACCCTCCTCACAAAACAAGTCTGGCGGGGGACCAGTTTAGTCGTCGCTTGTCCGACCATGAGGCAGGTAGTACTGGCTTACATGGTACTAGTTACATATGCCATGACCTGGTCATACATATATATATATATATATATATATATATATATATATATATATATAAATATAAATATAAATATGGGTGTATATATACTGATACATATATGTGTATATGCGTGTGTATTTATCTTTATACTTGCTTGCATATTTTTACGTCTTTCTTAGCACTTCTTTATATAGTTATGTCGATGCATCACCTACACAGCAATTCAATATTGTGACAGCATCCTATTTATCCATTCATCAACTAAGAAAAGATAATAAAACAATGAAACACATCTATGTATTAAAGTCGTTATAACTACATTACTATAATGATTACTCCAACGATTATGTTTGGCTTTAATATTTAATAGCAAATATATTTTATTACTCTTTTTACAACCTCTGATTTATTATATGGGATACAGATGACCTTTATACTCTTATTGTCTGCGTATATCTATCTGTCTATCTATGTATTAATATTTCTCCAATTAGATTTTACCGTTATTGGATATTTCATCCTTCAGCAGACTATTCATTCACGTAAAATCACCTTTTTCTTCACCATATACCCTCTGCTTCACTATTAGCTACCAAGTAAGGTATATGCCTTACCTGTAGTATAGGTTCAAGCAAAATACGATCCCGCAATTTGATAAATCCTACAATCTCATGAGAAGAAAACTATTTCTTCGAAACTCCGCGGATTAAGAACTGCCCACTTATTTTGCGCTTCCTTTTTTAAATTAAAAATGTTTAACTCTTTTTCGACGTATTTTAACATGTTTTATTTACTACTTGATCTGATATATATATATATATATATAAATATATTTATATAAATATATGTACACATTATTTATTATATATATACATATACACATTCTTGTTTATATATATATAAATATATATATATATATATATATATATATATATATATATATATAGAGAGAGAGAGAGAGAGAGAGAGAGAGAGAGAGAACAGTACATATGTCGTGTGTCAGTAATTCAGTTTGCGCGATACTTAGTAAAACCCAACTTACTAGTGTCGGATAGGTTTAGACAGATCAAGTGGTTACCAGGGGTGCAAAAAAAAAAAAAAGACTCAGTGACTTTCATTAACAGAGAGTGCACTTCCGTGCTAGAAAGTGAGTCTGTACGTTTGAGGTGCAAGTCAGTTAACGGATTTTTTTTTTTTTTTACTCCAACACATACATCCTAATAAAAATAGACACGCACATGGAGATTTAGAAGAGAAAGAGAGAGATAGATAGAGAGAGAGAGTTAGGGGGAGAGAGGGGGAGAAAGAGAGCAAGAATAGTATAGCGTCGATTTAAACCGAAGCTTAGAAGGCAGTTGGACGAGTTAGTTTTGAGACCAGGGAGTTCATAGGGAGGATGCGTCGAGGGAAACGCAGGGCAACTTGCTTCACGAATGCGACAGGTTTCCCGAGTATTCCTGCAGATTAAATAAACAGATCTAGACACATTATATAGAAGGGAGATTGACTTTATCACGAACTTCTTGCCGATCCAGCCGTGACAGTAAGTTACGATGGCAAAAATATGGTGCATGTTTTGACTACGAGGGTGAAAAAAGAAAGGAATCCGTAACGGAAATGGCAAACACGCAACCAAACGCAGAACAAAAAAAATACACAAAAATCATTAAACGAAAAAAAATAAAGTAGAAAAACAAACATCAAACAAAGACGAAGATTTTCAGTAATACAAAGTAAAAATATATATATATATATATTATCGGAGAAAAGCTATGTTGTTGTAGTAAGAATGAAATAAATAAAGTACACGTATGCACATCTATGAACAAATAGACGAGGGATACACACCGATATCGTCCGTTTTGCGAGTGATACAAATGGGTAGGAGGTCTTTTACAATTCACAATTAAATATTTGCGGAAATTTTTGTTGAAAGTAAGAACAAATATGTTTGTTATATTATGGAAAACATTAAATACGCGGCGCGTGAAGTAGAACAACTATAGAATAAAAAGGTTGATTGTGTTAAAATTTGTTTGCATTGTTATCTGACTTATATGTTAGGATAACAAAGAAAAATAGGGCAGAAATCATTATTAATTTATTTCTGTTTTCAGAACGAAAATAAATGAAAAATTGTTAAGTTTGCCGCAATTCAACTTCAGCTAGAGAGACAAAAAAAAAGGAAAAGAAAACCAATTTGGAATACACAAATTTTTTGGGGGGGTTTGTTAGAGACGCGACGTATAATGAGGGTCAGTGAATTAGCGGCCAAGTTTTTTATTTAGAGTTTGGTTCTGTCGGCAATGCATTTTAAGGTTGCAAATTATTACCTCTACTTGGGATTAAATATAGCGGAACAAAAAAGCCTCTAAACACGGTTAGCGGTTATTAGTATAACACATAAACTCATGAAATGCGATCCCGAAAAGTCAGGAGGTTATAGAATTAATGGCGGCCGAAATATATTAGATTGTTCAGAACGGGAGTGATTGTATTACAAGATAAGTAACGTATGTGATATTCTTTCCGATCACTGCTAACCTGTTCAGATTTTGTGTGTAACGGTTTTCCTGTTTTGGTCCCCTGAGCTATGGTATATTTGATTTAAAGTAAAGCTCATTTGTAGCGGATATATGGGGGCTGAGCCTAAACACCCGTTGCAGAGGAGAGTTAGAGGAATCTGGTGGACGAAGGTGCGTTATGAGGTCACGAGGTTTAGAGGCACTGAAAAACTGTGTTTATATTTTGGAGATTTTCTTCGGCATTAAGTTGAACCGACGCAAGCGTAAGAAATTCCTGCACGAAAATCTAAAGCAAAATGGGCATTGTTTCCTTTTCAAAGTATTAATGCATAAACTAATACATTAAAATAAACTCTAATCTTTAGACACCAGGCCCAATTACCTCTAAAAATTATATATATATATAAATATATATATATATATATATATATTTATGTATATACATGTTAATATATATATATATATATATATATATATATATATATATATATATATATATATATATATATATATATTAAGATACTAACTCTTCGTCCTGCCGTAATTACTATTATTTATAAAACATTCCTCTCCTGGATGCTAATAATAATCTGTATAATTAGAAAATACAAATGACCTTGTAGCGAGTGTTGTTACGTTATAACGAGTTTACGACTTCCGGTTGCCCATGCGTACATAAACATAAACCCATAACAGCATAAACAAATTAACACCACCTTTCTTTTTTGTAATTTTTTCTCCATTTTTTATACACCGTTCTCCAAAACATTCATACATTTTCTTCTACATTACCAACATAAATATTTAAACCCGAAAATATGTGTTTTTGATTGCCTTAAAAATAAATAATGAACGTGCCAATAAAACGTATTCTTTTTACTGTGTACGTTTTCAGCGTCCCAGTTGTTTTTGGTTCGCGTTTAAATTATCCAAAAAACACTTGTTTATACTCTCTGCATGTTTTTTACATCGTGCATTTCGTATTACGTTTAAGTTATTTTAACTTAACTTTCTTACAAATAAATCTACTTTACCACGGTGACAACCATAAGAGCATTTTACAACGGCGATTTACCAACGGCTTCCTTCTTTTAAAATTTATTCTCCATTTTTAATAATTCTTTTTTTAAAAAAAAATTCACGTTTTCTTCTACACTAGCAACATGAATACATAAACCTGAAAATATGTTTTTTTTTAATTTGCGTTACAAATAAATAATCAACGCGAAAATAAAACGTATTGTTTTACTGTGTGCATTTTCACCCTCCTAATTGTTTTTGTCGCATTTAAATTAAAAGATATATAAAAATTTGTATTTAACTTTAAGTGGTATGGTATCTGTACAGTGGTCCTTCATCTATAAGTATAGCACACCACTTATAATTCAATGGCTGTAATTTGTTTTTTTTTTCAAATATAAACAGTTATAAACAGAACGACACATACAAATCTATCGATAATCATTTTTTAATTTTAATATACTTTCGTGAAAATGTTTCCCTTATTTTACAAAAAAGTTTTCTTTACGCCACAAGTGTTGCACTCATACATTGATTCCATAGCTAATATAACTTACTGACCAAACGGGCCACTGGTAGTCTAGGTTCTTTATAGATAACAGAAAGAGGGAACCTCCTTACTCGTGTCCATGCATTTCATCGACATTGCCATTGATAAAATAAGAATCTACAACCACTTATCTTCTTTTAAAAATCAAAATACTAAAAATACCGCAGGAACAACTCTATTTAACATAGTCCGAAACTTACATGTAATAATTATCCATTTCTATAAAATAGGCTATACTGGAAAATCAAGATCGAACACTTCAAGCTTAGGATCTTGCCAGCTCTGGATTCCTGAGGTTGTTTGGAGGATTTCTTTTCCTCAGAAGAAAAATATTTTTATTGCAATAAATAAGAAAATTTCCAGTTAAAAATATAGAAGCATATTCAAATAGAATCAGAGCGATTACACCTGAATAAAAATACCCCCTTAAACACTATAGCATTTTACCTGTGTATGTATATGCCTATTTTACATTAGCGTAAGTGGGTATAAGTTTTGTGTGCATATACATATATATATATATATATATATATATATATATATTGCTCGGGTGTTTGGAGGTGTATGCTGTACAAAAAAAGCAAAAAACAAAAAAAATGGTTAATTTTTTGAAACTTTGACCCCTATTATGACCCCTTAAAGTTTATAGTTTCGGACCCACATGACTTTATTAAGTTAAATCCAGGTTCAAGGAACCTATATCTAAAATTTCAAGTGGTTAGAGCCAAAATTGTCGGAGGAGTTTGGTAGAGTTCTTAAAGGTTAAATCGTTGAAATTTGACCCCTTAACAGCCAAATTTTTGACTAACACCCGTCACATCGATTTACCCAAATCTCAGTACCCGGTATTTCAAATTTCGAGTCTATAGACTAAAAATTGACAGAGTTATTGCGTACGGAAATGTACACAGGCAGACAGACACACAGACAGACAGACAGAGACGTTCACTTTTATAGATATATAGATAGATATATGTGTGTATATATATTTATATATATATATATATATATGTATATGGTCTGTAGTATGAGGAAGATTACTTATCACCTTCGTTCTTAAATACAGCGCATACTGACGAGGTTTTCCAGCCCTTCTCCTTAAACGCTTTATCAGTTTCGTATGTATGGGAACAAGTTCTGGTTGAACCTCTTTTAACACTATAATCGGGATACTGGCAGGGTCAGTTTCTTTACTGGAATCAAGGTTCTTGATTAGCTTGGCACAGATATTTGTATGTTACCTAGCGTGTTCTGTGTTATAGGAGGAAATATGGGGAGTTTATTGCCTTCGTCGCATAAGGTAGAATTAGGTGCAAAGTTCTTGGAAAATAGTTTGGCCTCGTCTGAAGCTGACGAGATGGCATCTGGTTCATTGATAATGGTTGGGATAGAACGCGCGCTTCTGTTCAGCATCATATTTGTTATTTGCTTTAACAGGTGGGAAACAAGCCGCTGATCAGCTACTTTGGATTTAACAGACTGCGCATATAACTGTCTTTTACAGTTGATTCTGGCGTTCCTGAAATCAGCTTTTGTCTCAGTGCATCTATTACGTTGGTAGCTATGGAAAAAATGATTTCTCTATGTGAAGGCAACAACACATTCTAGGAAGAACAATGGCTGGCTGGTAGGTGTTTTTTTTTATTTATTACATGGTATGAATCGGTCTATGCCTACAATTAACCATTCTGTCACGTATGATACTATAGGGGACACATCCTTTTTAAACATGGAATGCAGATGTAGATCAAATATAAATGTACGGAAGCTATCCCAGTCAGCCATGGAGTATCGCTATACAGTACGGTTGAGGGGTAGGTCTGGGGAGGGGCTTATTACATTTCATTTTCATTATAACTGATATGAAGGAGTGGCCGAAGGAACCTAGGGTAGAAAGAACGGAACATGAACACGGCTGTGCATAAGGGTCCTCTTCCTTATTAAGTAACTTTATGATTATAATTGGTTCATAAAACAAATATCTACATGTTTACACGTTTTAACTACCATCTAAATTATTACTTTGTGCTTTAAATATCATATATATTATTTTTTCTCTGGTAATTGGTTTTACAATTACTAAATATATTTTAATAGAATTCTTTGGAAACAATAATATATGTGTTTCACATTGTTTTCTAATAATATATCCAGCATAATCGCAACTTTAATATTTAATTTATTAATTTTATTTAATATTATTTGAGTGAAATGTGATATTAATACACCTAATTAATTGTAAAGCAATCTTATTTTTCAAGCATAGAAATAAATCTCTAAATAATATATTTGTTTGTAATTGATTTAAATTTAATTTATTTGATTTTATGCCTGACCTATTTTTATTAAAAAATCTACATTTATGACTGGTTCATAGTAAACTGTAGACTTTATAGCCCATCAATCTCGTGTTTACGCAGAAATTATGCATAAGTATTTTTGTTTCTCTGTTTCGTCCTACACGAAACTTTTTTTTTATCATTCAATTTTCACCTCACTCATGGCACAGCGCAGCATTGATGTAGGGGGCTACTATAGGGGACATAACTTAAAGTAGAAGGCTTTCTTATACATAGTGATCTCTACTGTGAAACGGTGGGTTTTTTTCGGGGAGTTCACGTTGAGGGGGTACAAGTGCGTGTAGTTCGTCAGAGCATTCCCCACTAAAGTAATTGTAGAACAGGCAGAGGGATGCAACATTTTGTCGAGGAGACAGAGGCTGACACCTAGATGACCGTTCAGAACCTATCAGGTTGGCGACTCTCGTGTGAACCCTGTCCAGGAGTGAGAGACAAGTAGCAGATGCGCCAGCCCAAATGTGATAACAGTACTCCATACATTGGCGATTGGGGTCTTATAAAAATACAGGATACTTTCAGGCGTAAGTAGTTTTTTAGATCGGTACAGAAATCCCAACTTATTCGCAACAGCAATGGCAATGCTATTAATATATTTACTCTTGTTTATGTTCGTGTAAACTTTAAGCCAAGGAGTTTAATAGAGTACTTTCTTGTAATGTGGTCTTGGCCATTGTTATTAGTGGTAGAGAAGGTTTCTTGTAATTATTGAATGAAACAAGCTTAGTATTGGCAGCATTGAATGTGCCCATCCATGTTCACCCCCACGTTACTACAAATTAGAGGTCATCCTGTAGTGGTTCTGGCATTTCCTTAGATATGTGATCATGTCTTTCTCCTCGTGCCTGTTATAGTTAGTGGTGTCATCAGCAAATATACCCATCTTAGAAAAAAATCCCATCAGGGAGATCATTTATGAATATCAGGAATAATTATTTTAAGAATTTCTATCATATAGTTCAAATATACGTCAGTGGAGAACAACCTGGATTTTCTCTTATTTAAGAAGGATTTACTTACATTATGTATTCTTCCAATGATACCATATGGTGTAATTTTCCTAAAAAGACCATCGTGCCATACACTGTCAAAGATACCGTTCTATTTTCCTCTGTTTTGTCCAGTAAACGATATATTCGTTCAAAGATTCTAGTTAAGATATTTGTTGTGCAACGGGCTTGCCTAAATTGAATGGTTAGTGGGTCAGCAGTTTAGCAGCTGTAAGGTGATGGATTAGAGCTTGATTAATTAAGGACTAACATTTTTTGGTGAAAAGCGAGAGAAGCTAATGGGCCGATAATTTAATGGGTCAGTACTTTAGCAAGAATTCTTGAAAACTGGTATCACAGACGCGGTTTTCTAGCAGTCAGGAAAGCAAGATTCATTAAGGCATCTGTTGTAAAGTTTGGAGAGAACTTTAGCAACCTCAGTCGAGCAATTTTTTAATAGCACATCCGGGATGAAATCGGGTACAGATGCCTTTGAAGTGTGTTTTTTATGGTACCATGTACCAGAGAAGAGGTTATTTTCAAATCGTCTGTCCGCAAAGTAAAGTCAGGGAGGTAGTGGTGTGCCGCGTCTAATGTGGAGTTTGAGGCAACCCGACTGGCAAGCAGGTTAGCCTTCTAGGTTGCCGTGCAAACAACGTCATGATTGTTTGGTAGTGTGGAAATCGTTAACTGTCCATAATTTACAACATTGCTGCAGAAATTCCAAAAATTACGGGTGCCTAATTCTAGTGCTTCGATGCGTTTTCTAGGGGTTTCAGTGTATTCTGTTTTAGCTGTCGCTATTTCTCACTTACAATTACTTCTAGTTTCTATATACGTATGACTGTTTGAACTGGACTTATATCGGTT
Organism: Euprymna scolopes; assembly: GCF_053919585.1. Classification (NCBI taxonomy): domain Eukaryota; kingdom Metazoa; phylum Mollusca; class Cephalopoda; order Sepiida; family Sepiolidae; genus Euprymna; species Euprymna scolopes. The sequence continues at coordinate 103,852,236 of NC_136493.1, read as the reverse complement.
GAATCTGCAGTACTAATGATGCCTTTGAGCAATGGCAGCACCACAAGTAGGAGAAGCCCATATTACTATAGAATTTTCGTGTAAGAACATGTGCTTCAATTGCAGTTTTGAACCTTTTAGTTGTTTCAATAGCGCACTGTTCGGCTGGAAAAGAAAATATATTTCCCCATGGGGCATCTCTGATGATATACCAGTCAGCCTATTTGTAATACCTCCTTGTTTTGAGCAGTGAGTCTTCAGTTCTGGGTCGAGAATTAAGGGTGGTTTTTACCATAATTACAGCGTGATCAGTATTCCCGTGTTGTCTATCGGCATTCGTTGTACAATCATCGAAAATTGTGGTCAGAAATAGATCTAGAAGTAAGGTATGTTGCTCGTGGTTGTCTGGGAAGCGTCACGGAAATGTAAGCGCATCTGACTGCGATATAGAGAAGTTATATGTTGTGCTACGAGCTACGTCTGTGTAAGTAGAGACTCAAACCCAGTAACTGTGCTGATCGTTAAAGATTCCAATTTCATGAACTTGTGCGCGAGTATAGAAGGAGAGTGTTATATCTATGCTGCCAGAGATTTTATTTATTAGGGAACAGTACTGTGTTGAGAGACAGAGAACGGTAGAGAAAATCTACGAAAAAGATCCTATTCAAATTGGAACGGAGCTTCTTTTTTCAAAGGAATATATTTTTAGAATATGTACAAAGGCGGCAAAAAGAAAATCCGCACTTGTGATTTTCTTAAAAGCAGCAAATTAAAGCAACATTTAATGCATCTTTTAAAACAAACTATAACTCATTTGATCGGCCATTTATTCTTCTATAATTTTACTTGCTCATATTTGATTTTTAATTGAAATATTTAAGTGTTCAGCTTAATTAAAGCAAATTAATTCGTATTTAGGAAAAAAAAAGAAAGAATGTCCGAACACTGGAAAATTGTTATTTAAATGTAACTTTAGGACGTTAATGCAACACAAATACAACAGTAACACAATGAGCTTATAAATATTTAGTAACATAGCCCTTCTGCCATTTGACCGCCTGCAGTCTTTAGGTAAATTCCTTGAATACTCAATACTCAATACAGCAATACTCCGGGGAAAAAAATCTCACTTTTCATTCATTTTTGTCTAAAGTTCTTCAAAGTTTGAGAACGAATCATTGCGTAACTGTTGCTTGATGTAATGCCATACGTTTTCGATAGGATTGAGGTCTGGAGATTGTGCAGCCCAATCCAAACATGGAATAGCATGCACTTTCAGGAACCTCTTGACATTGCCAGTTATGTGAATGTGAGCATTCTCCTACATGAAGGTGGGATCATCATCCAAATTCCGACCAAAGTAGGGTAGAAAATACTCAGTTAACATACTAATGTAATTGATCTAATTAATTCGACGCTGCAAGCGAACTATAGTTCCTGGACCATTGGTACTAATAATGACGCGCAACAAAACTAAACCTCCACTTCCTTGCAGCGTTGAACTAAGCACCTATGATTAAATTCCTCGTCTGTCCTATTATGCCTAACCTATTGAATTTGCTTTCCTCGCTAAAAAAAAACCTTTTGACCAATATGAAAAGACCATCATTGAAACTGACGAGGTCCAGGTGGTTTTCTGTTTTGGAGAAATCAACGGCTTGCGTCTTGCCATATATCCCCGAAAATAAAATGTATTTAATCTGTTCTTGATAGTAGAAAAAGGGCAATTTTTAACAAGATTGCAATGTCGTTGGATTTGAGGAGCCGTTTCAAATCTGTTTCTTAGGTTGCGGATCTTAATAGCATTTTCTTCCCTGCTAGAAGTAACTCTAGATCTACGAGATTTAGGAGCATCACGAACACTACCGGTGTTCTGGTGCTTTTGCACTGTCTTCTGTGCTGCTTTCTCATCACATTTTAAGCTGCGGCTGATTTCTCGATTAAATAAAGCAGAAAGGTGGAGATTAATGTTCTCCTGAGGATTATTAAGAGAAATTCATGGGATATGGCTATATGTTACGTTGTATTACCAGGAACAACAACACTTACAATGAAAGATGTTTTGTTGCCTGTAGGTGGATATTTTACACTGATTTAGGGGCGATAATTTATGCTGGTCTAAGCGAATTTGTTGCAGCGGACCTTCTGTTTTCCTCCTCAATATAAAGTTGTTTTTTTTAATTGACGTGAACACTAGAATATTTCAATCAAAAGTCAAATATGCACAGGTAAAATCATAGAGGAATAAAACGCGAATCAAATGAGGTACCGGTTGTTTAAACAGTTACATTAAATTTTGATTAAATTTGCGGTTTTTGAAAAAATAAAAGTGCGGACTTTCTTGTTGTCGGAACTGTATTATTTTCTATTCATCCACTAATCTCTGAACCCTTTGTAAGGTCTTCTCTACTTTAGATTTCAATTCACCTCATCGGATTTACCTGTCATAGTTTGCATCTGAGTGTTGCCAAATATGAATTTAAACCTACGGTTTTCATTGACTTTACCTACCTATATGGTATTCAAGATCTCTTTTTTGCTATAGCTACTCACATGAACTATAGAATTTCGAAAACTTTCTTTTATGCATATATGTTTTTATTCCTATTTTCCGATTTTATTACATAAATGAAATATAGTTACATAATTACGTTGTGTTATTATCTTTCTTCTGATTAGAAGAAGGCATACTTTGAAACTCCGCGATGCAAGTATGATATAATTTTAAATTTAGTATTTCCTGTCCTATAATCAATTTATGCTATATCCTATATGCACTTTTGAAAAAAGTACTCTCTTATATTTAAGTTCTATTCAATTTTTAACACTTGTTTTTTTTTCATCTGATTATAGTTATTTATATAAATATTAAAAACATTTATATCCTTTTATTTTATTTTAGGTTTATTTTCGTACTAAACATATTATTATTATTTTATATGATATAAACATATATATATATATATAAATATATCTTATATATATACATATATATATATATATATATAATTATTTTTTTACTATAATAATTAAATACCTACATACACTAGTGTTTCATCCTTCCGGGAATTTTCAGTGCAGGGTATACACACACACACACACACACACACACATATATATATACATATATATATATATATATATTCATATTATCTATACATACACACACATATACATATGCGTATATATACGTGTTTTTTTGTTTATTTTCCGCTAACTCAGAGCTTTTTTGAAAATGTACGTGCTTACTATGAATTTAGTTCATGTTGCTATCTAGTGAGGAGTTAAGCACAACGTATCTGTTGATATTGCATTCAATTACATGTATATTCATACATTAAATAGGGAAATATATTATTGAGTTCAAGCCAAGACATATAGTTCTGTGAAATATATTTTAATGCTGAAATCTACTTCATAATTCGATTTGATTAATTTTCATTTCGGACTATTATTCTCATCTTTATTTGTTGTTGTTTTTCTATCTTTTATTGGTTTTTGTTTTGACTATAGAAGATCAATTAAATAAACGTGGATTTATAAGATCAAAGAATCCAACCTTGATCGCCCTTCGGGGCCCGTGGCGCAGTTGCTAGAGACGTTGAATCTCTACAGTTCTAGATGAGCATTGTCTGAAGATAGCGGTTTCAATCCCACCAAAATCGTGCCAGAGGTTAATTGGCCAAAAATGTGGTGAGACGAAACAACTACGGATGGCAGTGATGGCTGAGAATTCAGTTAGGAGATTCGAAGTTCCTATCCGTCCCTGTTACCACCGGACGAAGGCCAGAGGAATAGTTGGCCGAAACGTTGTGAATAAACAAAAACCAATAAAAGATTAAAAAAAACAACAACTAATAAAGATTAGAATAATAGTCCGAAATAAATATAAATTAATATATAATGCTCATCTCAAAAATGAATTCCAATTAAGGAATAATATATATATATATATATATATATATATATATATATATATATATATATATATATATATATCATTCGACTTCTATAGTTTTCCTATCGGTCCATACTATTAACGTTGACGGGTAACACATCTATTAATTCTTACGTATTCTTCTTCTACTCATGACAGCACGTGTAAAACAAACAAAAAAGCTTGCGAGAACGAATTGATGGAGGTTATTCATTGAATATAGCGTTCATGACAGAGGTTCTCTTTTTAGACCTGACAGATTTGATGAGATAAGACAGTAAACACCAACGTGGATATGCCAATAATAGTCTGTGCATGAGCGAAAAATGGCTGATTCGCTATATTGGATACTGGCGTTACAGAAAATCACATAATGTGGTACAGTGTACCAATTTTCCATTGAGTAGGTTTGGCAATTCCTTCTAACTATTTGTTTAAGATCATGCTTTTTTTCAAAGAGTCACAACTTATAAACCCCCATACATTAATAGAGGTTAAGGGTTAATGTGTGTACTGTATTCTTGGGGTCAGTTGCGTAATAGTCGTTTGTAGAAAGATTTTTGTTATAAGATCATTTACAAGGCCGTCTGAATAAGAACCTGCTAAGTTAAGGCACGAAGATGATATTTAGTCAGCTGCAAAGCAGACCGTCGGAGCAGATTTCGGGAGAAAAATGTGTAGATGGAACCAATGTTTAGGTTTAGGCTAAAATGGAGAGCGTGGGAATTTATTCATACTGAGTTTTGCAATTGACTGTTCATTATGAGGAATTGACGAGAGAAGGGGCAAGAGATTGGAGCTCAGTAAAAAAAATTGACATGAGAATAGCGTATACACCTTCATATGTTTTGACGAAACAAAGCGATGTTCCTTACTAATAGAGTATTCCCATCTCAATAAATAACGGGAGACTATGCAGTAATGTGACAGATGATATACGGTTGACTTACCAAGACCTTTCGTCGGATTTCGAACTCATTGAGATTACTCAGAATTTTAAGTACCCCGCAGCATTTAAATGAGCTCACGAAGTAAAGCTGAATTAAACCACGCAAGTGTTCATAAACCACCGATGAAACAAGGAAAAACATAACTCGTGAAAATTTGCATTGCAAACACATAGAACATAAAAACAGTTTAATATTTTTAGTTACCTCTACTCAGTACTGCTCGATATATTGAAAAACGCGTGAAGACAAAAGAAATAGAACTTCCAACTATTAGTGTTTTTCTTTTTCGCGTCATTTAATAAGTGCTTAAACGAACCTCATTTTGCTCATCGAAATAAAAGTGAATATGTGTTTCGCCCTTTTACTACGGCCCACAATTTTCCTGTTCTGAATGCCAACGTTTGTTAACAAATAATTATATCAAACGAAACACCGTTCCATTTTACTCGACTAAACTAAAACTATGTTAATCTGAACATTGATAATAATATTTCTGTAAATCCAGTATTTTACCATCCTACAAAAAAGAACACCTCAAAAGTACATTGGAACAAATATTAAAACTGCACATTGAATAACAACGCGCATAAGAAAGAAAACAACAACTATTCAAACACCAGCAGAGCTTAGATGAAACACGAGATCAACTAATAAGCCTAGATAACCAGCAATATGAAAGTAAGCAGCACATTGAGAAGCTTCTTACTGAAATCATAATAAATAATATGCTCGTCGATAATTCTAAGGCATTTGCACAATATTCAATATAGAATGCGATTTGAAAATTTCTGCTACGTTTATGAGAAATCTTTTGAAGCTTACTTTTGGATATAATGATTTATTTAGCATCGACTGCAAACAGTTGTCGGATGAAAATGAGTTAGTTTTATTTACCTAAACTAGAGAAGTTTTAGCATAATTAGTTCGAGAATTTTATTATACTTCGGAATTAACTTTTACCGAGACAAGTCAGCAGCTTAAAGAACTATTTCGCCCAAATATTTCTTTATTCCAGAAGTGTTGGTCATGTCGAAATCTATAGAAGGACGAAGATGATTTAATAACGTACACAAACATGGTAAATAAAATTTGCTAGGAGTTTAAACTTTCGGACCTAAGTGCGGGCAATGTTACATGTTTAATATCAAGCAAAGAATTCATGTCTGATCGAGAAGCGGAAATTATATAGTGTGTCCTAACAAAATTAGAAAATTAACCAAAGCTAACCCAACCAATGTTAACGGAAGACTGGATAGATAATAGATAATTTGATAAAAGAGTCAATTAGTCCGTTAGTTTTCATTATTATTTATTTTTTCAAAGATATTCGCATAAATTCCTCAGCACTGCTTAGAAAAACTCGATTTTTCATCTATCAGTAAAATAGCATTCCAGAACGAAATTCTTTAAGCGTTTAGAGATAGAAGTCAGAGATGAGCAGAACATTAACCCCTCCCGCCCCCGAAAAAATAGATTTCTTGGCCTTCGGGTAGTATATACCTGATGCTACATCTCAATTTCTTATCTCAGTTAGTGCAGGAGAATACTTAACGACTGGGACAATGTTTAAGTTTTGGTTCCTATTGTCCACATTGAAAAAAAATATCTAGTGGAGAGGCAAAACATTTTCAAAGAGTAAAAAACCACTCACCAAATACGATTGGATTCGCAATTGTAAATCACTTCAAAACCAAATAGTTTATATAAACCAAAATAGAATACTTTCGGTCAAACGTGTAAATTTACTGCCTACATATTTTTCTATACCATATATGGTCTTTTTACATCATGTTTGTGTACATTTTTACGATACATTTTTACGATACTGACTGGTATTAATTCCTGCATCTTATCCGTACTAATTACATTCTTACAACTATTTATTGGCACTATATTTGTCTGTAATAATAATGCAGTGATTTCAGAGACCGAATGAGAACTAACTTCAATGTCGGTTATAATTAATTGTCACTGATCCGTTAAGACTGATACGGACAAAACATACACAGCGATACACACACCTGCCAACACACTCACCAACAAACATGCAAACACACACACACATTTTCACGTTGAACAAGGGACAGTACAAATTTGATATGGGGGGCTACTATAAGGAATATAAGTTGCAGGGATACTTGATAGGGAATAGAAAGCAAGGTTTGCTCACTTAACTTTCTGCATTTCAGTACAGTTGGGGAAGCAGGAAGCCGGAGGGAAATTTTAAAGGCCAGCAGTTCTGCGGAAGACACTTTTATAGTAGAAGGTGTTCTTACATCTAGGGAAGTCTACTATGTAGGGATTGGATTTGGTGCTTGTCGGGATTATTTACGTCAAAGGCGTAAAAGTGTTTGTATTTCGTCGGAGGGATGTAAATCTTTGTCGATGAGCATGAGGTTAAAGCGTAGATGCCCTTTTGTGACCTACCAGATTGGCGACTCTTTCTTGCTCTCGCAGTGGAAATGCCTGTAAAGGATTTACATCCTTTACAGCCACTTCCACCGCTCGGAAACATGTCAGCAAAATGGACTTCGAAAAGGCTTTTATACATTCTGAACATATTTTAAATATTTTATACTTTTAATACTTTCTAAAGAGGGCGCCTCAAAGAACGTCTGAAAAGCGTAAAACATGTTTCAATGATTTAAAAAAACATCATTACAATGATCTAAATATGATACCTTTTTAAAGGCAAAATCAAACACGGAATAATAAAATAGTGTAAAAAAAAATACATACTTATTGTTGGAGACCGTTCTCATTAAAATATACATCTCTCTCTCTCTCGTTGGAATATCTCAACCAATTATATATATATATATATATATATATATATATATATATATATATATATATATATATATATGTGTGTGTATATATATTATTATTATTATTATTATTATTATTATTATTATCATTATTATTATTATTATTATATTTTCTTTTTTCCAGAAAAGTCGAATTTTCTATTGCTTAATTTTTATTATATTTTTTCGTAATAGATTTATTTCAAACAAGTTTTTTAAGCGTAAATTGTAAGACAAAATACTTTTCCAAGAAAACTTATATTTAAAAGAAAAAGGCAGTAAACATATCATTTTGCAAATATAATTTTTTACTATGATAAAAGATGAATGTTTCTTCATGAAAACTGTAAATGATTAGTGTAAAGTACATAAATTTTTGTGTCAAGAAAATGCACAAATTTTTTTTTGTCAACATTCCCAATTAATTATGAAAAACCATGTCGATTAAATTTTTTGAATATTTGAAGAACGCTCGGCTGAATCCGATATTTTTCGGTTTATCCTAACCATAGTTGTTTCCGAGGATTCGGCTCAAATTCTCCAAGAGTACTATTTTTTTTTCTAATTTCGTCTTTTGTCAATTTTTTTAGTGGATTACCAGCGATTGCAAACTCACAAATTTAACAAAATGCAAAACAATTCAATAATTAAAGAAGTTTTTAGAGGTGCTCAGTTTTTAGTAGAAAATCCTAGTAAATCGATCCCCTTATTGGAAACACGAAAACAAATTATTGCCCATATAGTTGAGAAAGTTTTTTTTTCAATTCTGTTTTGTTTTTGTTTTTAGGGGACGTTGGCGAGATTGACCCCGCCCGCTAAATTTCACAATTGTCGCCCTTTTTTATTTTTTTAATAATTTTATTACAGAAGTAAGTTACAGATTATAGAAGAAAAATGAAAGAACATTTTTATGACTTCACCTAAGGGTTCAGTTTTCAATAAATGTTGTATTCAATTAAGTACAACGATCTGATTGAAAAATGAAACCCCACGGGAAAAGGTTTTAAAAAATATTTCTGCAATTTTTATAATTTGAAACTTATGTAATCAAAGATAATTACAGGAAAAATGTTTTGAAACATGTGAAACTTGTAGAATTTAGAACGTGGAGAACTTAGCAAATGTACGCCTTTTCTGTTTTTTTTTTAAATATTTTACGCAGATTATTACTGATTTGATCCTCAGTTTCCAGATATTTAGAGGTGTTGTAAAAATGGGATGGAAATTTTAATTTCGTTCTGTTTCGATCGTTTTCTTTTAAATTGATCCCTAAAAACGAATGTGATCGAAAGAATAACATTCAACAATCGTACTTTATACATCTGTATTTATAAATAAAATATTACTAACAAAAATGAAATAATTAAATTGTAAACGAAAAAGTCAATTTGGCATACCATCTAGTAATTTTTTATTTTATACATACGTCCAACTCACATTGGAGTGTCGACATTTTAGATAAATATTTGAAAAGAAACGACCACGTGTGGTTATTTTAAATTAAATTTCGATCACATGATTACATTTTCAGTTATTACGCGATAAAATGTTATCCATTTAAAATCTACCCATATTGTAAACAGAAGCAAGACGGAAAATTCATTTTAGTGATGTCACGTAACTGCTGCTGGTGATGCTAATATTTTTCTAAATGTATAAATGTGCAGATCCTTACAAATAAAAACACTTACTATAACAAATAGAAATTTAGTAACATGTTTAATTAAATTTTAAAAACTAAGAAACCATGCGATATATGAATACCATTCAAACACCCCCTGTAATAATTAAGACATAATCTCAATCAATATATTACATAAAAAAACACTCATTTCATTTCTGTTACAAACTTATATTTGAATTTCAACAGATATATCTTTTTCCCAATAAGAATATAAACTTGCGTTCATAGTTTTTAAATTAAATTAACGACTATATGACGTCACTAAAATTTCCTTCTCTTTAACAGTGCCAGCCCCCCCCTCTTTTTTGAATTTCCAACATCAATTTTCCGTTTCTCTAAAATAGAACTGCGTCACACTGTGCACGTGAAATATTTTCAAATATGTTATACTGGTATATTTTTGGGTTTCATAATCTCATTCATCCAGAGGAAGTCTCGAAATAAAGACGAAACGTTGATGAACACATAATACGGTTTGTTCCTTTTTATTTTCTCTCTCTATATATATATATATACGGTGTGTCAACCTTCTTTGTGCCGGCAAAAAGAAATATCAAACGCATTGTTTCTCTTTGGGGAACTTGAATCTTTTCTCCCGCTTTTTTTTCCTACCTCGTTGTGCCAATATTTTAATCGTTTATAAACGTTAATAAATTTATTTTAGTATCAACGTACTTTCGGCACATTTAATAAGTTCCCCATTAGAAATTTTTATTTTTCGACACAATATTATTTTGTACGCTATCGATTTTCTCCTGATGAGATGATGGCCGAAAGAGCTCTTGAGAAACTTCCGCTTATCATTTTTAAAACTATATATAAATTCTGTACCTCTAAATATTTATTTAAATATATATATATATATATATATATATATATGGGTGTGTGTGTGTGTGTGTGTGTGTGTCTGTCTGTGTGCTTAGATAAATCTTAATGTATACAAAACACAAAGCGATCACGTACTAATGTTACCATGTTTGAGATTGCAGAACAAATTTAGTTTCCTTATGCTCGTAAAATATATTAGAAACAATATATCGGATAAATTTTTACAATACTTATCGAATATAAATAACGTAAATAAAGTGTTATCAAAAATAAATTAGAGTCAGTAATTTGGCAAGATTTATTCTAAAATGGGTATGCAATTCCCATTTTAAGATAATGCAACGGAAACAATAATTGTCAGCAATGCGCCTTCAGCGTATATTCGCTCATGAAAAAATAAATACGATCGAAGAGCATTCGGGTTAACTGGTTGATGTATTGTACAACTCAGTGCCAAATCATGTAATACATTTACATATCTTTATGTGAATGGCCGTTTTGACACCACATAAAGCTCATAATTATTTGGCATGGTGGTAAAATTGTGAAAATGATTCCCACCTGAAATGAATGTTTCATCTGATTTATGTATAGCCATATTTATAGACAAAGATATCTGAACACACGGGATTCGAAACAGAAACCAAATCTGTAAGGACTAATGGCAAATCAATTAAATCAGAACGAATACCAGTCTATTAGTTCCTTTGTGTGTGGGGGGTTTGGTTGAGACCGCCTGAGGATAGTTAAGATATCGACAATTTCGTCGTGTGCGTCGCGCATTCATACAGATATTCTCGATAAATTCCGATTAATATATGGCTTAGCGGAAGCAATAATCCCCACCTCCTATGGATTGAGTTATTCTCAGTTACATGATAATCGCTAATAATCACTACATCCACGTGTATGTACAATAACTAGATGGTGTTTCACACACTGCAATACGGAAATAAAAATTTTATGCAGATGAGGATACCCAATAGGTAAAGGAAACCCTGTTTTGTGCATTTATGTGACGAGATTCAGATAAAAGGGTTGTATGTAACGATCATATAAAAGATACCCACAGAGGACAATTTCGTATTACAGTACGTTTTATAGAAGATATTACTCGTTTTAGACTGGGAAATATCAAGCAAAATATATGTGAATAAATAAAGGCATACTAGTAATTGCAAAGTAAATTATTACGGTGTACATGTTTTTATCCAGATGTAATTTTAACTAAATATAGCCATACAATGAAAATGAATATTTCATTATAAATAGAATAAAGACCATATTGTTTTCAAACTTTTTCCTCACAAACAAGGAAATTTGATACCATCTAATTTAAATGGTACATGTGCATTAAAGTTGATTGTCGTTGTTAAATAGACAACATCTCTCAACTTGAGCAGATTAATACTATTGTAGATAAAAAAAACAAAGCAAGTTTTTTCTTCTCAATAAAATCAATATACTATGTAAGAAACCACATTGAAATTTATTTTTCAATAATAATAAAAGCATAAAACCTTTCACGTTGTAAAACGTATTTTACATAAATAATTAATCTATTGCTTTGTCGAATAAATAATTACATTTGTTATTTGCTATGTCATCTATGAAAGAATTTTCATTTTTACAAACTTTAATATATATGATTTTCAATGTTTGTATAGATAAATTAAGTGAAACTTAATAAATATAAATAAAATGTAATCACTCATTCGTAGGCACTCAATGAAGATACATACATTAAGTTATTGATCAACACATTTTTTTTAATGTTTTTTTTTATTAGATCCGGGATAAATGTTTGTATTACTTGTTTTAATTGGACTATTTTCTCATCTAGAGTGTTATTTGTGCAATGTTTCGATCGATATATATTTTATTAAACAATTTTAACGATAAAAAAGGATAAATCCGTCGAACTATATTAAAGTTACCACCCTTGCCAACCTTTCACACATACGGACTTACGATGAAAAAATCAATAACAACTCTAAGCATACGAAACCATTTACAGAACCGGCAGATTTCCTCATTAATTTTCGAAGATGTTTGATTAAGGTCGGAAGCACATCCGACCTAGAAGTTACATAGATAACACCTAAGATTAGAGCAATAGTCTTATTTTAACAGTTAATGCACTTTATGTTTTCTTTAACATTGTAAATTAAATAAATTTAATGTTAGAAATATTTATGAACGGTTACCCGATAGAATTTATGTTTATTCCTACAATTTGGATAATCATCTGATGTAATACAAACAGATTGGCAGAAATCGTAATAAGAAGAATATATTTGTTATGAGATATTCCATTACAGAGATACACTTTTGGAAATAAAAAAAAAATAAAACATATACTGGTAACATTTTCTTCTAGTGCTAAAAACATTAATATAGTGTTACATTGTTTTTATCAGATCAATGTGCATATCTATTAACGATTAATTTAGCTATAATAACACTATGTCATCCAAATAGTATGTTAGATGGAAAAGTACGATAATGCTCTCGGTATTTGAATACTTATAAGAGATTATTGATTCAATGTTGGCCAGCATTGATTTCGCAATAGCGCACCTGGGTGATATTTTTTTTCAAAATAAAGAAACAAGAGAACACCATTAGCAATATGTCCGAAAAGTGCCCTTTTTATTACATGATTTTGGTTTTAATATCAATATTTCTTCAAGTAAAAAATGCGTAGAATATACAATCAATAAACACGGTAGATAAGAATTTGTCCGACTCAAAAGTATATTACACAATTATAAATTTTATAGGATATTGCACCTATTACAAGGCAGGCATTCCCAAAGTTAACGACATACATGTGTTACTCGAAAAGGCATATAATGAAACTCGGCACACTCATACCAGGCGGCATTCGACCAAAAAAAATCTCACGCCAGCCCACGGTCGCTGCACATGAAATAAAGCACAAAACACAAATGGACGAATATATTAGTGCTACAGGATAAAAAGATCGCAAGTAAAAACGAATGAGTACGGACAGGTTTTCTATATCTGAACGTCCTGTTCCTTAACTGAAAGGTCGTCTTAAAACATTTAAAAAGGATAATTAAAGATGTTCCTGTAAATCACAATAATAATCAGCATTAACATCCTCCTGTACAGTAACATATACTGTTTCAGAATCGATATATATATATATATATATATATATATATATATATATATATATATATATATATAGTTTGAAATTGGTATATTTAGGCAGCATTTTTTCATTCAAGCAAATATTATTAAATACAACGGAGACTTTTTTTCTTATAATTCTTTTTTTTAATTTTTCAATTTTTCGTATTGTCTTTTTTGTTTCAAAATCAAAAATATTAATAAAGGATCCATACATGTTGCTGTTACGAGCGCTTTCGATTCGTCCATGAATCATCATCAGGTGTTAAAAATACAGGATTGCGAAAATGAGGATTGAAAATGAAAACTAAAATATATATAGTCAGTGATGAGTTAAAATAAAAGTCGATTAAGAATAAAGTCGATTAAAAATTCGAGTGTTAAAACCAGCAAGTTCGTAGACACCATGTACGAAGTCCGTCACAACACGGACTACGCAAGACATTTCAGAACGTTACTACTTTTTTGAAATGCAATGTCATTTATATTAGGTTGAAGAGTTCTAATGTACGACGCTTCAAGAATCTTTAATTTTTTTACATTATTTTCCCGTTGTATAATTTTTGTGTTGTCAACGAGGACCTTTCTAACATTGGAGGGGGGACAGCTATGTTCTTTTTTTAAATGTTTGTAAATCGCGCTTGTGTCGTTAAGGTGCATAGTTATTCGCCGGGACAACGTTGTTGTTGTATGCCCAATGTATGTATTATTTTTGGAGTTACATTCTCCAATAGAGCATTTAAATTTATACACTACATTGGTTTGTTCCAACGCTTTTATCGCCGGTGAAGAGTTGTTTTTAACCACAAGGTTTTGTGTTCGAAATTTCCTATAATAGATAATAAATTTAATTTTAAAATTACTATCAACAGGCGTCAAGTATCTTCGTATAATATTTTTTATTGCATTTTCTTCGATTCTGAAATTAGGCGTCATTTGATTTTGGTAAAATATATTAATGGGGTTTGCATTGCGGTGTTGGCTAACGTTATTATTCTGGTTATCGGAAGATTGTAGCATTTTTTTTATTTGTTCATCAACAATGTAATTGGGGAAATGATTATTGATGAGTACTTGTTTAATGTTTTTTATTTCAATTAGCAGTGCTTTTTTTGTGGAGGATATCATTTTAGCGCGATTTAGTAAATTGTTTATTATGGCTATTTTGTACCTTTGTGGACACTCACTTTTAAAGTTCAGGAGGCTAGAGTTTATGCTAGTTGGTTTTTTATATACAGATGTATTACAAGTGTTATTAGACGTATCAATAAGGACATCAAGAAATGGAATTTTATTGTTATTATTTAACTCTACTGTGAATTTTAAAATTGAATTTTCTTGAAAGAGGTACTGTAATTGGTGTATCTGTTCATTATTTTCAGCTAAAATGAGAATGTCATCCACGTAGCGTACATAAATTGGGGGTTTTATGTTGTTTTTAAATATTTTGTTCTCTAAGTCAGCCATGTAGAATTCACTTAGGGTTGGTCCGAGGACTGATCCCATTGCTACACCGTCTATTTGAGTATAAATGTTACCATTGTGGTCATAGAAGGGTACTTCTGTAGTGCAAATTAGTAACAATTTTTTTAAAACTCTTTTGTTAATTTTAAGTGGGGGGAGTGATGGATTATTATAAATGTTCTTGATAATTATATCTATTGTTTCTACTACAGGTACATTTGTAAATAAACTTTCTACGTCAAGGGAAGAAATTATTTTGTTTTCTGGTTGCATTGATTTTAATATTTGTATTAGTTCGTGTGTAGACTTAACGCTATATTTACTAGGAATAACAGCGGCTCAACGGGATAGTAAAGTATGCAATTTTAGAATTGATTTAGTAAAAAGGCAAATTACTAACGCCCAAGAATTAATTCTTAAGCATACAAATGAATTAAATCAACTCGAAGAAAAACTGAAGGACCACATTACCAACGACCAATATACTGAACTCCAACAACGACTCACTGACATCACCACGAATTACGAACATTCTCATCGACTGATCATCCAAAAAAAAGTTAATTCTCTATACCATGGATCTATCATACTGCCTACTAACACACAATTTTACGTTAACCTTTCAGACTACGAACTTACAGACGCACAAAAAGAATTCTTAAACCTTGGACCTAACTGTCACCTCACACCACAATTCAACCATCAAAACAAAAAAGCCGAAATTGAATTACTCTATGAACGCATTACTAACCTAGAAAAAGAAAACAAAATCACCACTCACCCTGGGTTAAGAGATATCCTAAAAGCGGAAGCTATAAAAACCCGATTCTATAAAAAACACAACTCGGTACTTACTACCGATTTAAAAAATGCTGCCAAAGAACTACGTAACCACCCTAATATAGTTATAAAAAAAGCTGATAAATCCAATATTTTCGTCATTCTCAATAAATCCGATTATGATGAAAAACTTAAAAATATTATTAATGATAATACGAAATTTAAAAAAATTAGTAAGAATCCTACTAATACACTTAAAACGCAAGTCAATAAACTAATTACAGCTAATAATGCACAAATTGGTAATTATAAACTCCCTAAAATAATTGGAGACTATAAACCTGGTTACTTATATGGCACAGTCAAGACACATAAACCTGATTTCCCTCTCCGACCTATTATATCCCAAATTCCGACTCCCATCTATCGCCTAACAAAAACACTAAACGAACTTATCAGCCCATATATTCCTAGTAAATATAGCGTTAAGTCTACACACGAACTAATACAAATATTAAAATCAATGCAACCAGAAAACAAAATAATTTCTTCCCTTGACGTAGAAAGTTTATTTACAAATGTACCTGTAGTAGAAACAATAGATATAATTATCAAGAACATTTATAATAATCCATCACTCCCCCCACTTAAAATTAACAAAAGAGTTTTAAAAAAATTGTTACTAATTTGCACTACAGAAGTACCCTTCTATGACCACAATGGTAACATTTATACTCAAATAGACGGTGTAGCAATGGGATCAGTCCTCGGACCAACCCTAAGTGAATTCTACATGGCTGACTTAGAGAACAAAATATTTAAAAACAACATAAAACCCCCAATTTATGTACGCTACGTGGATGACATTCTCATTTTAGCTGAAAATAATGAACAGATACACCAATTACAGCACCTCTTTCAAGAAAATTCAATTTTAAAATTCACAGTAGAGTTAAATAATAACAATAAAATTCCATTTCTTGATGTCCTTATTGATACGTCTAATAACACTTGTAATACATCTGTATATAAAAAACCAACTAGCATAAACTCTAGCCTCCTGAACTTTAAAAGTGAGTGTCCACAAAGGTACAAAATAGCCATAATAAACAATTTACTAAATCGCGCTAAAATGATATCCTCCACAAAAAAAGCACTGCTAATTGAAATAAAAAACATTAAACAAGTACTCATCAATAATCATTTCCCCAATTACATTGTTGATGAACAAATAAAAAAAATGCTACAATCTTCCGATAACCAGAATAATAACGTTAGCCAACACCGCAATGCAAACCCCATTAATATATTTTACCAAAATCAAATGACGCCTAATTTCAGAATCGAAGAAAATGCAATAAAAAATATTATACGAAGATACTTGACGCCTGTTGATAGTAATTTTAAAATTAAATTTATTATCTATTATAGGAAATTTCGAACACAAAACCTTGTGGTTAAAAACAACTCTTCACCGGCGATAAAAGCGTTGGAACAAACCAATGTAGTGTATAAATTTAAATGCTCTATTGGAGAATGTAACTCCAAAAATAATACATACATTGGGCATACAACAACAACGTTGTCCCGGCGAATAACTATGCACCTTAACGACACAAGCGCGATTTACAAACATTTAAAAAAAGAACATAGCTGTCCCCCCTCCAATGTTAGAAAGGTCCTCGTTGACAACACAAAAATTATACAACGGGAAAATAATGTAAAAAAATTAAAGATTCTTGAAGCGTCGTACATTAGAACTCTTCAACCTAATATAAATGACATTGCATTTCAAAAAAGTAGTAACGTTCTGAAATGTCTTGCGTAGTCCGTGTTGTGACGGACTTCGTACATGGTGTCTACGAACTTGCTGGTTTTAACACTCGAATTTTTAATCGACTTTATTCTTAATCGACTTTTATTTTAACTCATCACTGACTATATATATTTTAGTTTTCATTTTCAATCCTCATTTTCGCAATCCTGTATTTTTAACACCTGATGATGATTCATGGACGAATCGAAAGCGCTCGTAACAGCAACATGTATGGATCCTTTATTAATATTTTTGATTTTGAAACAAAAAGACAATACGAAAAATTGAAAAATTAAAAAAAAGAATTATAAGAAAAAAAGTCTCCGTTGTATTTAATAATATTTGCTTGAATATATATATATATATATATATATATATATATATATATATTTCGCTTCCATCGGAGGTTTGTATTACCTGGTTGTGATTACAAACTGGTCAGGAGCGTGTATATCTTGCAATCCCGCAGATGGTAGTTGTTAATTTTTACATAACTTATTTGCTCGGTTTTGAGTCATTTATTGTTTCTAAAGTGACGACAGAACTCAATCCACGTCTACGGACTTGAATTAATTTGTGAGAGATTCCAAATTAATCATGTCACGTGTCTCCAGTTTCACTCGCGACCAAACGTTTAGGCTGGTCGCTTTGATGACTCAAATAAATTAGCACCTTCAGAAACACTGAAAAATATGGCACTGAACCATTTTCTCAAAGTCAACAGGATCACACCAAATCCAAACACCAATAGGAGTATCATCATGTTCTAGTGAAAACTACGTTTCACATGTTATAAATTGTTGCCAATGACAACAAACGTGAGTAGGACAGCTACTGTGTCCAAGACTAGACTGCGAATTACCTAACTAATCACACTCACACAATCAAACTTTCTTCGTATTAACTTCCATATAAAATCTGTTGCTCTCATCAGTCCTGATGAATAATTATTACTGGAGGAAAACATACAAAACGCATAAAATCAAGAAATGAAAATTTAAAAAAAGTGGGATACAACTGACCACATTTTCTTACATGTTTGATATGTTTTACTCATGTCATGTTTTCCATAGCTATGTATTTACATTAATGGGGAGTTTCTCTTAATGAAAATAAAGAAATATTGGTTCCTTACTTATTGAGACCAATAATATTAGTTCTTATAAAATTAATCACTTACCAGTAAATTTAACTTTACTACATGTTTAAATTTCCTTTCAGATGTTAAATTTACCACTCACTACAGAGAAATCATAAATCCATTTAATTGCGTTCATCTTATTTGCTAGTTTCTATTTTTTAAAATGTTCCTGACTTGAACGTAGTATCAATTTAATAGTTCAAAATTCTAGATTTTCTTTTTATTGAATATAATGAGCAATATCCGGATTCCGGTATTGCATTCCATGAATCAAGAGTATAATTTATGTCACAATTCCTGTTGCGAAAATTAAAATGAAATTTAAGAAACATAATTTAAAAAAAAAACATTCAATAACTAAACTGCAATTGCATTTTATTGATTGGCCTAATACGAGCCGTTCATTTAGTGTCTATGTAACATACCCCGTTATTTTATCATCGCCAACGTCTGAAGGCAATTACTGCAATAAGCGAAATAGACGTTCCTTAAATTTCCTATTATCGGATTTTTTTAAATTTCTCCTATTTTTACCAGACCTGCTATTAAAAAAACATTTTGTCATGTACACAAGTGTCATGACTTTTAATAGACAGGTTTCGTCTATCCTTCCGGCTGTTGTTCGATATATTCCTTTTAAGTTTAAACCATACTGAACAGTACCATACTAATATTTTTCATGTGTACAAGTGCATTCATAATTTATTGTTTGGAAGTTAGCTCCTTAACCTAGTAAAATATAGATATTTCAACGTTAAACATGGGTATTAATATATAAATATGTGTTAGATCAATCCATCCGTCTGTAAGTGCCTGCTAATTGGCTTATGAGGAAAGGTGCGGTGGAAAGTAGAAAGTCTATTGGCTAACAAAAAACTCAATAGAATGTGAATGTGAATACATAAAAACGCGAGACAACCGTATCTCCTCGCATATATATATATATATATATATATATATATATATAGATATATATATATATATATATCGGAATACAAGGAATAAACATTTCAAACACAATTTGTATCAGTATCATATAATTTGATAATAGCATAGTGCATCTTACACATGTTATTTAAATGGTTGACATTCACTTAAAAATGCATAAATGGCTTATTTAGTCTCCACAATACAAGACATTGTTAGATATGTTTTGTTTATTTCTGGGAGTAAAAAAAGGATAAACTATATTCGAAAGGAAATGACATTCTTTAGGGTATATATCCAATACAGTAAAATATATTTGTTGCTATTCAGAGTCAACGGTGAGATTATATGTATGTATCGCAATACACCGGTTTGTACAATCTGTACTATGTTATTTAATTTTCGTATTTAGATTCAGAATTGAAAGCGTCATAAAATGAGTAAAGATTTTTTTATTATCTTTTTGAATATATTGCAACAATATCAAGTCAATTTTACACGACTATTCAAAACTATCCAACAAGCTGCAGTTACTTAAAACATAATATAAAGTTATTACTACATTAAGAAATACATGTGATTAGGCTCTGTGAAGACTGCTTCTCTGAAGCTCAAGACAGGTTAAATTCTTTCAGATTAATTTAAACTACTTGTCAGATGCACCGACCCCTACCCTGGACTTATAATAAAAACATTAACAAAATATCAATATGATTTCGAACAATAACCTTAGCTGCACGTTGAACCTAACGTCGAGTATGTTTCCAAGGCAATTGAGAAATTCCCACCGGTAATGTCTCAAATAATGTTTCCATCTGAAAGGCAATTATCCAGAAATTCAAATCCTATATTTAAGATCTTTACAATAATATGTTATTAAGCTATTATACCAAATATTGTTACGTTGCTTAAAAAAGCTGCTCCACTGAACATATACAAAATGATGGTGACTGCTACGATTGCAAGAGGTATAGGGTTATTACGGTTCTGAGAATGGTTATTAAAATGGTTGATCACATCATTCTTCCCAGACTGCAAGTTGTTGCTTAAAGTAAATGTGTTGCTTCCTTTCCCAACGTGTAGCAAGTAATATGGACTTCTAACTACGCTAACTGTCTACCTTGCTCTCATAAAACTTACGAACACATACAACTACATTAGTAAAGATAAACTAATCATGATGTTGCCTCTCATTGGCTTTCACTCCTAAAATACCATGGAAATGCTTAGCACAACGCAGAATTGTATGTAAAAAGAGGCGTAAAACAGAGCTATATGATGCTCCTATGCTGATTCTCTATTTTTTGCACATTTCTTAAGTAATCGGTTACTTTTCAAGAAGAGGAAACCTACCTTCGCTTAAGAACTGAGAACCTCCTCTTCAGAATTCTCGAAGAACAAAGTCAGTTACTCTCCACGGATGAGGCAATTAAACATACGGTTTTAAAATTTAATGCTCCACAACCTCAATTCCGTGTATTAATTTGATAGAGTAGTACATTTTTCTGATAATTTTCAAAATAAAATTAACGTTTAACTAATGTAGAAAATGATTACAGTTTTCATGATATAATTTAATCTACAGATGTATCTGATTATAACTATGTTTATATCTATTTTCTATTATAACATTTGGAGCATTCATTTGTGTCAATGCACAAATCATATAATACTTTATTGTTTCAACTTATTAAATGAATATTTAAATCAACACCTGAAAATAAAATTCTGCTTTTACTTCGTTGTCTTTACAACAATACACCCACTACGTTTACTTTCATTTACTTTGTAGATGTATTTATAATTTAATATATTTCGTTTGAAACTAATATTTAACATACCTGGATATAGCAATTAGGACACTTGTTAGAATATTCTAAGTCCCATTACCTCAGATCAATATGCTAATTCTATATTTAATTTACCATTTGATATATTATAAAATATCATTAATAACTCTCTGTTATTAGTTTTAAATTAAAGGAAATATGTAAAATATGTCATTATACGTGTTTTGCTAATATATTCTACAACTGTCTCTGATTATACCCCGCTTTAGTATTTGCTATCACTATATTTTTTTTGGATTATGGTGATGTACGCTTTCTATTGTATAGATCTTATTTGCTAATTTTATATTTTTAAATATATCTCTATAAATTCAAAACCGTTTAATTTTCTATGAGTAATAGTGTACTTTATTGTAACGTTGCCCATGTTTCTTGTCGCGTATTATCAATTCAATATATATTTATATCTATGTAAACAGATTTTAATTATCGTTTGTTAAGAAAGCTTTCTTTAAATATTTTTATATGATATGATCCCAGATTGTAAAGGTTACATCGGTCAGACGTATTTTAAGTGCATTTACTTGTATTAGCTCGTATCAAATATTTCAGTTTATATTAATTTTATTATTTCGTAATCACCTTATCAAATTTGGTAATAAATGTGTTTGCTTATTATTATTGAACGCTAGTATTTTAAAATTGCTAGATATTTGCTTAACATGTCTTTTATATTACATTTAGTGACCCCAACGTATTATTTGGTTTTATTAATGTCAATCACTTTAGGTATTTTATTAGAAATGACACATTTACATTTAACGAACATTCATCCGAATTTTTACTGTTGCTAAGAGAATTTTCGTCAATGTTTGATTAGTATAGAAAACTCATGCAATAATATTTATGCCTATTTTTCACAATTCGAACTTATAGTTTAAACTAAGTAAGTATTTGTAGAAATAGAAAATTTAATATTATTTCATTTAAGGAGTTTTCCTATATTTCATTATTTTTCATTTTTGTCAATTATTTGAAACATTCCTTGGCAAGTTATTTTTTATATGGGCGCTAAAAAGCATATTAAATCAATAACAATGTTTACGTCTTTTTCTCATTCTATTTTTGATTTCCGTTATTATTTTGTTAGGTACATATATTGTTCAATTCCAAATTATTTTGACGATTTTTTCATATTATTTTAACCATTAGATTTACACCTTCCCATATGGTATGGAATAACATATAGCTGTTTCGGTTTGGATTCTTTTCCTGCATGTAATATCTTTTTTTCATTATTTAATATACTTTATTTCACATAAATTATCTAGGTAATACATCATTATAATATTCTTCATTGTTTCGAAATATATGTTTATTATGGAATAATCTGGATATTCATCTTGATATGCTAGGCATAATCGATTTCTTCAATGAGGTGAGATGTTTCATGTATAATCAATATAATATAGGGTTACGTTAGGTTTATGACATGTTTCATACGTATGGTTAAGATTAAGGTGATATCTAAAAAAATACTATTCTACGATTTTATTCATGGTTAGATTTTAGTCAATATCTTAATGAAATTGGATATCATTTGAATAATGTTTTCTAACATTTTATTAGCTAAGTTTATGAAGAATAGTGAACATCCCTACTTTAGACCCCCATTTTACTTTGTTCTTTTTTTAGCTACCTCCTTATGAATGTAGAGACCTACTAAGTCAGTAACCTGTGTAGACATCAAGACGCCGCAGTAATAGAAAATATTACTTCTCTTTTTTTTCTAGACCAGTATTTATTTTCATATTCAATACTCCTGATGAATTTAACTATACCACTTCCTAATTTTATAATATTAGTTTAAAATTCCGGTAATTCTAATGTCTTATCTTACAACTTTAGAGACATTCATGGGCAATATGAATAAATGTTGAACATAATATACATACTTTTTATTATTACATTTAAACTAACTACGCACCTCATCTAATAAAGACTGTAGATTATGTTCTACTTAAAAAATATTGGATATATTCTAGCTAAACGTTTTAACTAATTTCACATATATCTGAAATACAAGTAAAGATCAATGTAATTCTTACTGGGAACTGACCTTTTAAACAGATCAGCATCTGAACAGTTGTATGTGTCTTTTTGTTTCACCGTAAATTCAGCAATAAAAAGACTGCTACATGTTGACTTTTTTATGAGCAAATTGAATGGCACAAATATAGGAGTTATCGACAGTGCGAATTAGAAAAATTGAATTATCAAATATCAGAGTACATTTGGTCGATAATTACACTATTTCCCCTTCTATTGTGGAAGGAAATATTGAGCAGAATCCAATCTGAGAATGAATAATTGAATTAATTTAAAATCAAAATATAGATGACTTCAACTAATACTTCTATCACTAACCCTAACCCCTCTTGTAATGGCAATACTCTTAGTGTGTTCGCTCAACCTTGGTGCTTTGCTTGGTTACATTTTTTTTATTCCTGACTGCATTTAAGCCTTCTATATCATCTGGCACTATATAGTGAAGAATAGAATTGGTTATTAAATTCGTAAACATAGGACTTATTTTGTTACATTGAATACCGTTGTTTATGCTATGTTTTTTACAATATAATACAAGTGTAAGTAAACAAAAATAAGGAAATAAATTCGAGATAATATATATTAAATATAAAACATGAATACAAAACATGATTAAATGTAGAGTCATTGGAAATTTAAAAATATATATATTAAATTAGCCCTTACACTGTCTAAAAAATAACACGTCGTGTATTACTGAAGCCTCTGCAATTCTCGATCTAATGAAAATACTACATTTGGCTATATTCAACGTGTAACGAACTATTGATACGAAGAATAAACCGAACCGTAGCGCTAGGTATGTCAGAAACTGCGTGAAAAATATTGAATAATTCGACCTACCTGTCTTTCCAAGCTTATAACTACTCGAATAATGTAATTCAAACCCTAATTAATTTTTAATTAAAGGAGACAGGGCCAAGGTTTCGTTTAAAATATAAAATAAAGAAAACAACGTGATTTAAAAAAGGGGTTTTCCTTCAGACTTTACAGGTAAATTTATTAAAAAAAAAACCCAACGGTTTTGTTTTAAATGTGAATATATAATTTACTAGCAATCGGTGCCCGGCGTTGCCCAGGTGTTTTGAAGTGTTTGCTTAGGAAAAAAAAAAGGTCAATTTTTTAAAACTTTTACCCCTATTATGACCTCGTAAAATTTATTGTTTAGGGATCAAGTAAAGTTAATAAGTTAGATCCATGTCCAAGGAATCTATATATATAAAATATCACGTGTTCAGACCTTAAATTGTAGGAGAAGTTTGGTAGAGTTCTCAAAGGTCTAATTGTTGAATATTGACCACTTAATCGCCAAATTTCTGTCGAAAACCTATCACATCGATGTTCCCAAATCTCAGTACCCTGTATATCAAATTTCGAATCTGTAGGCTTAAAATTGACAGAGTTTTAACGTAGGGAAATGCACACAGACGCACCGACACACACAGACACTATCACTTATACATATATATAAACATAAACATCATATATATAAAGATAATAGTACGCCATATATATAACAAAAGACCATTATTTACTGAAGTGAAAGGAAAACCCGGGGGAACTTTACCCAAAAATAAATCTATATTTTTTGTGTGTATTGATAGTCTGGTACTTATACAGTTTAGTGACGACATTAAAAAATGGAAATATTGAAAAAAAAAATTATTGTACGTAACTGTTATAGACTGAAGTTCTACGAAAAAAATTTCACTTCATTTGATCAAGTAGTTTTTTTTTTTTTTTTACAGCGAAAAACAATGATTTATCACGGCTACGTCAACGTGGCCATTTTGGAAATGTTATTGCAGGCCCAGGAATTCCCCAAGGGCAGGTAACTGCCGTACATAGCAGCATACCTGCATTTTAGGCCAATCTAGCCCTTTTTCCCCCCCACCAGAATGAGATTTTTTTTTTTTTTTTTTGCGAAGACAGATGCCATTTTTGGGGTGTTTTTTTTTTTTTTTAATTTGTAACAGAAGTAAATAAACGAAGTTTCGAAGTTATCCATGCGTGTCCAACTGAGCATGTTTCGAAAATAATCTCGTATAAAAATTCCTCAATTCTTTGCATTCTTCAATTTCTTTGCATATTCAATAGTATTCTTATTTATAAAAAAAAAAATACGCAAAAAAATTGCAGATTAAAAAAAAAAAAAAACGTAAAAAAATTTCAGATGTGTTGTGCGCATCTCAATATGGCGAGAAAAAAAAAGGCTAGATTGCGAAATTTGGCCTAAAATGGAGGTATTCTGCTAGGTACATTTCCAAAATGGCCACGTTGACGTCGTCGTGATAAATAATTGTTTTTCGCTGTAAGAATTTTTTTTCGGAGAACTTCAGTCTATAACAGTTACGGACAATACAATTTTTTTTCAATATTTCCATTCTTTAATGTCGTCACTAAACTGTATAAGTATCGATAGTCTTATCAACACCCCTTTTTTCTATTTATTTATAAAGAAAATACAACTTTATACAAATTCCCTATTAGTTTTTTTTTTCGGTTCTCTTATACGATGATCATCTTTATTTAACTATTACGTGTAATTATATTCATACAGATATTCTATATGATTTATATTTGCGTAATATTTGCGTAGAAATGAAGAAAATCAAATTTACTGTGTATTTACTGTGTTGCCATAACAACGTGACGTAGCCAAGGACGGTAGTGGACGTGAGTGTGTGTGAGTGTGTGCGCGTGTTTTCGTGCTTTATTGTTTGTAGTAGTAGTAGTACTAATAATCTGTCCAGCGTTTGCTTTCTTGTGTTAATGGCGGACGTTGAGTCAGAGGTTGGATTGTGATGTCTGTAACTTTCGTATTTTTCTAATTTGTAAATGGCAAGTTAGAAAAAAATTAAACCCTTCCAAGATGGACAATAAATAAGACCAAAATATTTTATGGTAAAGTTAAGAGCGTAAGAACTATACTTTTTTAGGAGATGTGATTATTGGATTAACCAATCAGAAATCGTCTGTGGCACACACATCTCTGTTTTTATAGATATATAGATTGATCTTTTATCTTCTAGTTGTGATATATAAAACTTTAGTAAATAAATTGATTTTTTTACTTTTTATAGACATTTCAAAATGGGGGACGTGAATTAATTCGATCCCCTCTCTTTCCAAGCTTATTACTCGAAAAAATGTAACTCACACCCTATATTTTAATTAAAGGAGAAAGGACCTAGATTTCATTAAAAAACAAAACAAACAACAACGTGGTTTAAAAAAGGTTTTAAACTTCGGGCATTACAGGTAAATTTCTAAAAAAACACTACTTTTTTGTTTTAAATATTAATATATTATTTATTGATCTATTTGTGATATATAAAACTTTGGTGAGTAAATTAATTATTTACTTTTTAATAGATATTTCAAAAGTTGAGGGAATAAACACCCTTTTGTCTAAAATTGTATATTTTATATTTTGTTTAGATGAACGAGCTTAATATTTCACATTGACCCTAAAAATGTCGTAAAAATAGAATCAATAGAAAAATTTTGAAAGATTTTTTAAGTTTTAAAATTGAAAAATACTGAACTTGTAAAGTTGAAATAATTTCATTACTGTTTTTTTAAAAATGAACAAATAATATTTCTATTACGTTTTATACAGCTTTAATAGTTTATTTTGGAAGTATTATTCATATAGAAAATAAACAAACCACTTTTAAAAGAGAAATTACGAGTTTTTTTTTAATATTTTATTCGCAGTTTCGTGTTAGAGGTGTAAAAAATTCCTACAAAAATTCTAATACACCTAATGTAGCGCAAGCGTGGCCCCAGAGCGGGATGGCAGGTAATGGGAGAAAAAATAGAGAGGAAATTGAACACGCTGCTGATGAAAATATTTTTAAGCAAGTGTATAGAAATAACATTGTTTAACTACATCGTAGCACGATATACACTTTTAAACAATATACGGTGACCACGTTTCAGATATTTCCAAAAATCTCGGACTACCATGCATATAGTGGGAGAGATTACAAACAGAGCATGCTTATACCTGCAGACTAAGCGACTGTAAACTGGGATAGATGGGACAATAACGAATGCGACCATATTGCCTTTTCCTTGTAAAAATAATATGCAGGCGGCTTGTGGTGAAAACTGGAAAAAAATAAAACTCAACTGGAAAAAAATATGAAACTTGTTCCTAATGAATTGGCTTTTTTATTTGCGTACCGTTATTGTTATAAATACACATGTGCTTTACTTAAGAGACTCATTCAGACGGGTACCGTGTAATTGACTATTTTATAGAATCTATATTTTGCTTTATTCTTAAGTCGGCGCAAAAATCAAAAAACGACATTATTTTCCACCAACCTAAAACTTATTGTATAGTTATCATAATTTGGAGTGCGAGCTTTAAAACGCCTTTTGACACAAAACAATGCGATGTGTTGCTGTTCGTATTTTCTGTATGCATGTATTGGTAAAGTAAAAACAAAAACAGGCAAACCACATTGAATGTACTGATATATTTGCAAAATAAATTTGAGAGAGCATGTAACATATAAGTAAAACACTATTTCGACAAAATAGTATTACATTTGAATGTGTGTATTTCTTAGAAAGACCTTTGTTTTAAAAAAAAGTAATGTTGTTTTTTATCAAATATATACAAGTAAAAATATTATTCGTACACAAACCCAATACTAATATAAGAATTTTGACATGGAATATGTAGTTTCAACCTTCCACCATTAATATACGTAATAATAAAAAGTGCATCAGTTTTAATGAAATAAGCTCGTAAATAATAATTTGGTGTAACGTTGATGTAAAAATTTATGAGGAAGAGTGTATAACAGACACATTTTCACATTGACATTTTATTTCGTTTTTTGAAAGGATATAAAAGATGAATAGCTAACCCTCTTTGTTTGTGCTGAGATTGAAATAATCTTGGTCATCGAGAAGAAGACTATTTCGTATGGTTTCCAAAAGGCCTTTTCTCATATTTTTAACTCGAAACGTTCTAGAGCAAGAAAAACTGGGTTGACATGAATAAAACAAATGAGTTTTCATTCCCTAAACTCTTTTTTTTATATAATTAGCACTAATCCATATAACATTGTTATTTCTTAGTAATGCATGTTTCTGCATAATAAATACAATTCACTATTGACATTGTCCATACGTCCAATTGCACACCTCTACATTTGGCGCAAGTGCATTATTAAGATCGGGGTTCTCAGTGTTTCACAGCGTTAATATTTGTAAGAGAGAATATATTTTAGGTAATGATTGGAAAAGTTTAGATATTATATATAGTCAATTTAAAACCCTCTAATTAATTATAGCAAAAATATACGAGGAATTACTTTTGGGTTTCAACTCGTAATATAGGGTGTATTTTTTTATCCAATACTTCAGCTTGCTTTAAATTGTCTTTTGAATGTAAGTTGTTTCGTTTGTTTCGTGTTATATCCAGAAAAATGAGTTAGTTGTGTTGGTTTACTTTGACCCGACGTGCGAAGAAGAACGTATATATAATTTTTCTGGTCTATTTTTAATTTTAACTTCGTAAATTTGTAGCATGAATATTTCATGAAACATTGATATGCTCCTTTTTTTAAATACAACTTCTTACATAGCGTCCAGATAGGTTACTCTCATCGCAAAAGTCAATACAATACTTTACAGTAAATTAAAGAACGAATATTGTTATGAATAAGTGTTGCTAATCTAAGTGATGTGTAAAAATCATGCTACATATGCCTGCTTATGCATTCCAAGAAGAGATTATATTACTACCCTCTATCTTGAGTCAGAATACATGAATATTAATGTATCACATTGCATATATATATTCATGATTTTAAGAATATTTATTACTTTGAAACTGTATACATCTTCTCGGATTTTTTGACAGCCACTTCAGTGTGCTTTGAAAGATGCGTTAGAATATTGAGTATTTATTTGTTACACTCCATGTTTAATATCTACAATTACTAAGCTTATCTGAAAACATTGTTTTCGTTTCTAAGCATTACATTTCTAGTAGTAAACTAGCGGATTTTGTAAAATATTTATATGTGTATAATATGTTCAACATAGGAGAATAACCACTAGACATCGACCAATTCCCCTTCCTTGTAGTGCAAAGCTCTTATTTAAATCTTATGAAACTAAAGATAATTTTCTTGAACAAAAATATGTGGCATTGATATTATTAGATACTTTTGTTGACCTCACTTTTATTAGATGCTTAAAAAAGGTTAGATGCATTATTTAATAATATTAGTACGAACATGAATGTAATATACATTACTTGGGAATAACAACTTCTCTGTTCATAGATCTGTATACACAGTGGGGGCAAGGAGTATCCGATACAAAGCAAATCATTGATGTATTTTATTACACAAAAAGAGAAATAATAATAAAGTACCCTTCTAATGTATTTTTATATGATAAATACTGATCACGTACAAGAAATAATATATGTAAACGCATTAATAAGATCATCAGGTTAATGTCATATCTAAGGGTTAAAAAGGTGTAAAGATATGTTATCTACCTATTTTGGAAGATTCTTTTAAGTCTTGTCAGCTTCATTAGATATTTCTTTTGTACTATCAACTAAAACACTCGCCTCAGATTTTTATTTAAAAAAAACTACAGAAAATGGGCACTGATTTATGAAAATATGATGTTATGAAAAGGAAGGGTCGTAAAAGATAGCTTCGAATTTGGGGGTATAAAAACCAAAGGAAAATATGACGAAAGTAAAAATAAAATAGATAAATCCCATAATTTATTAAACTATGCCTGTTCACACTGACGCACTTATCACAATATTCTGTGGATCTATATAAAAAAAAAAACTTGTTAAACTTTGTGACACATTTCCATTCTATGAATGTTAGGCGCGAACGAATACCCCATCATTTTATTATAGCATATTTCTTCAAAATAAAATATAATTATCAAAGTATACTTACGCAGATAAATATGAAAACGCTTTATTAAAGTGTGTGCCTATTTCCATTCTATGAAGGCTAGGCGCGAACGCAGACCCCACAATTTTATTATACAATCCCTATTTAAGTTGGAACATACTTATCAAAGTATACTTATGCACATCTATATATAAAAAAATTGTAGTTTTTTTTTTATTTTTACATTCTTTATTACCATACTTTGTGGACCAGGCTCGAACACTGACAAAACAATTTTAAGGAACCACCGTTCTGCCAGATCAAACATACCCATTCTTGTGTCTCGATACATCTTCTATCATTATATGACACACACAGACATTAAGCTTTTCACACATATATATATATATATATATATATATATATATATATATATATATTATTATTATTATTATTATCATTATTAGTGCATCTATAAATCAAGCTTATTAGAGGAGGTGGAGATTTAAGTTCATTGCAATTTGTTGGACCAAATATTGGCCGTTGGTAAAGATTAGTGGTGTTTCTTTGGAGAGATTTAAATGACATCTCAATTTCAGTACATGTATAAATCGCATTTTTATAGATACATTACTTATTGAAGAGGTATTCTTCTTTGTTGCCAATTACATTTGATTTTCTTTGAAAATGGAAACAGGAATTGATTTGGAATCATTAATTTGCTTGTAATTAAGGTTATGATTGTATGGGCTAATATATATGCATACATACATATATAGATATACCTCGGCTAGCGAACATTTTGGTGTTCGAAAAAAATGTATATATCTATATATTTATATATATTATATAGTGTATATATAAATATATATATATATATATATTAAACTAAAATGCTATTAACATGGTCTCGGCAATTGTTTACCGCGAGACTGTTACTGTTTACAACATCACGTTTAAACCAAAAATAAACTATTATAAAAAAAATTAAAAACATAAATAAAGAAATTAGAAATAAAAATAAATAAATTAATAAATAAAAACCCTAACCATATTAAATTAAAATGCTATATACAAGTTCCGGCAATTGTTTGCCACGAGCCTGTTACTGTTTACAGCATCACGTTTGTACAAAAGTCAAATACATATCTGACGAAGAGAGTTTTTTCGAAATAATATATAACACGGATATACCACCAGACCATCTTTCTGAGGTGACCACGGTGCAAATGTAAATATGTGTATAAGACATATAGGAATATGTACACATGTATGTGTAAGTTGTATTAATAAAACGTTATCACCTGTTTTAGCTTGTGTCTTTCCGTTTCCTTTGCATTGTACCGCCTACTACACATTTTATTTAACTAATCTATATATAAAATATATATATATATATTTATATTATACATATATTATACATATATAATATTTAATATATAAATATATACGTTTCTCTAAGGAAACAAGATGGCTGACGAGAGCCGAACATGATTTACGTGTTACAAGTAACGGTTTCCCGTTGTGTTTTGGCTTGACACCGAGGGTACCAATGTTTTTCTGAACTTCTGTAAAACTAATAAATAAATATTTAGCTCTTATATCGAAAAGGTTTTTCTTTGTAATGGAGCACTTTGTCGGAACTCTTTCCCCAAAATACAGTAATCAAATATATATATATATATATATATATATATATATATATATATACATATATATATGTATATATATATATAAATTTATATATATGTGTGTATATATTAAAATACAGCTACATTGAAGCATTTATAGTGGTAAGAGTGTGTAAAAGAAACACCATTGACCATTGATATTTATATAAGATAGGTATATGAAAGGTAAAATTCTATATTTTATAATTGTATGCATTTGAGAAAAACGATCGGGATAAGGGTGCAATGAATATTTTCGTGTTTAGTAAAAATAAAAGGTGAAAGGTAATATATTAGAGATTAATCCGAGTGAATAAAATTACATATTATTTTTTCTGTAACGTATATTGGAATGTAGGATTAAATTGTAATATGTTTTGAATAAATAAAGTTATATTCAATTTTGAGTGTGCTTAAATATTTTATTAATGGATTGAATACAGCCTGTAAAACAATGCATACATTGAATTCAGATGAAACTGAAATAAAACGTACCATGTAACAGGTGACCTCAAAGTAATAATAGGTTATTTATTAATGCTTTTTTTTCTCAATGGAATATTTAAGTTAGTTAACATCAATGTAATCGTTCGCTAATCAATGACGGAGTTTAACGTGTAGTTCATTTTATCAATTTCAGAACGTTTTTTATTCAATATATATTAACATCGATATCTACACATTCTAATGAAGATGTATCTACTTAAAAACAAACGTTTCTTTTTGCTTATTTCGGAGGATAACATCGGTATCCATCCTTTAACATGGTTTAAATATATGACTGCACTGATGAGCCCCTTTTAACTTTCTATATTTTCTGATCATTTTATTTAATATATTTCTTTCGTCTGCTTTTAATTTTATATACTTATATGAGATGTTTCCTTCCATTATTATCCCTTTTTATTCCATTTAAACCATCCTAAAGACAAGTCGCCCTTGTATAGCCTTATATCCTTTAATCTTCTAGTTCAATGTTTTGCACCACTGTCGTTTTTATCTATTTTTTTACACCTAATATATTATGGTTAATCCATTAAGTAATATTTTTCTATTGTTAATGTGTTATATATTATTAATATCTTTAATAATGATTGTATGACTAATCCTATAATTATTATTACATCTATCCTCGACGCACTTTATTATTATTATTATTATTATTATTATTATTATTATTATTATTATTATTATTATATACATATATATAAACACACACACAAACATACATACACATTTGTATATATCTAACGACTGTGAGTGATTATATAAATATTACTACAACCAAATAACGTCGAAACTAAGAAGATCCATGAGAGTCAACATACCAGCCCATATCCAATACTACACTTAGGATTATTCGTCAGATCCTCTGCACGTAAACAAATAACACACAAAAAATAGATGGAAATAAAGAAAATCTTAAAGCTGAATTTAACACGCACGTTAACTTATATTAAAGAGAATTTATGGGTCGGTTTCAGCAGAGGTGCTACACATTACATATTTTAATAACCTTTTACTTCTAGAAAATAAATAAGATACGGGTAGAGTACTAGTGTACAGGAAAAATTTAAAAAAATATGTCATCAAGGTTTACTGTTAAGGAGTATATAAAAATCTAACAGACAGTAAATATCACGCTATTCATCCCGTTAATCAAGCGCTGGCGTTGTCTACTAGCAAAGGAAATTCGCGGAGAAAAGTAAAAATAATTTGATTTTTCAGGGAGCTGAACAGAACATCGGGCACGCATATGAAAAAAAGAAGAGACAAGAATTATATGCATTCAACTTAGCGATTTAATGAAACGGATATATACGCACATATACACAACCACACACACAACCACATGCATACATATATGCATACATACATGCATATATACATTCATTCACATACACTGCTAATCAACATTTTAAGACCACTATTTTTTTTTTAACTAATACTATAATCTAAACGGTTATGAAAACAGAAACGTACATTACAAAAAAATTATTTTAACATTTGCATTTTTATGAAATTAGGCTTTTTACAGATGATCAATAATATAAGACAAATGGCATAAATTGTAAGATTTATCGTAATTCTAATGCTTTTAGTTCAGTTAGATAGTAGCAATCACAATCTAATGGTGAAAGCACGAAAGGTAACTAAAGTTGAGCTCTCTCGAATTACAGGATTCCATAAGCAAGCTAGCGATATAAGCGAAGGTATATCGCAGTAGAAATGTTATTTGACACATTCTAAAGAACACTGAGATCTATAGAAAAGCAAAATCCTTTGGTAGGCTCCGCAAAATTTCTCTTGCATTGAGTAGTAGAATCAATCGGGGTGGTATGAATGACAGAGGACTTTTTTTTCTAATCAAAGTAGTACGGATGCTGTTTACAGTCCAATAACCATAGGGAGGCACTTACAATAAAAAGGCATGGTAAATAAAAAGCTTAAACGAATCCCTCGATTGCTTCGACGTGACAAAGTGGACCGCTTGAGACGTGGTCATGAATACAAAACCTGGGACGTTGAGAAGTGGATAAAAGTAATTTAGATGACCCTGATAGCTTCCAACGAGATTAACATGAAAAAAACATGCCGCTTTAATTTTGTCAATACGTCATTGTCATGTAGGTTCCGTAAGAATATGGGATACCTTTTCTTACAGAGGGAAGATGGAGCGTCAGGCGGTGCAGAGTCGTGCGACAATCGTCGGTTATATTAGCAGGCTACAAAAAGCATCTTTGATCATGGAGGGGCATCGTTTGTATGGGGATGAATGGTTATTCTAACAGAATAATGTTGCAATTTACACTGCAAGACGGACCTTGAGCTTTCTACAAGAAAATGGAGTCCATCTTTTTGGACATCCTGCATGCTCATCGGACTTGAACCCAATTGAGAATGTTTGCGGATGGATCACAAGAGAGGTTTATCGAGATGGCAAATAGTGTTCAACAAAAAATGAACATTGTGTAGTCATCTTCAGAAATTGGAGCTGAATCTCCGCCACCTAAATAGAAAACTTATAGCATGCCTCAAAGAATGTGTGACGTAATTAAAACAGTGGAGGTAGAACTCATAATTAAGTTTGATTGGTGAATGTTTTCATAAACTTTTCATACAATTTTTTTTTAATTTTTTACAATTTCAATAGAAATTTCATATAATTTTTATTTTTTTTACAATTTAATAGAATGTTTGTATCTGGTCTTATAATTTTGATCATTCTGATTGCAGTCCAATTCAATAAAATGTACATTTTTAATATAAATCTTTGGAATGTAGCTTTTGTTTCCAGAACATATTCAATTGTAGTAGTTTTAACCTAAAGTCGGAAGAGATTAAAATTGATCCTTAAAAAAAGGTTTATTTTCAAAAAGATTCTTAATGGTCTTACATTTTTATCAGCAGTGTATATACAGACGTGTCATAATGCAAATTATCGTTACCAACAAAAATATAAATATGCGTATAACTTAGAAAATTACGGTGGTTACAGATTCTGATTGCAGTCCAATAACCATTAGCCGATATTTACAATAAAAAGACATGGTAAATAAAAAAGCTTAAACAAATTCCATATTTATTATAATAATATTAGAAATTAACGCATAAATCATTTACCGTCCTCTAAAATCTTTCATACTAATTTTTGCAAAAAATTAAGATCAATAGAACGAAGGAAATAAATTAGTAGACTAACAGTAAGTAACGATGTTTATCATTAAAAACACACTTAGAACGTTCTCACCAAGAGGTAATCGTACATGCATCATTATAACATTTTAAAATCAATATAAAATATGCTACACGCACGGACTACCACGATATTTCCATTAGTATTCATAGGTTGCCTCAATAATGTAATGCACAGATATAACATATGTTATACAACCCCCAAAATATAAAACTGATAAATCGTAAGATGCAAAATTAAGCACCAGTACACGTTTACACGCATTGCGAACAGGAAATATTACATCTCCTGCTAGTGATTGTTTTTATTGGAGCAGTAAATACTGTTTTAAATAGATGCCCGTTTGTTTAAAATTGGAAGATTGGATACATAAATATTATATTCAAAATCTCTCATTTCACCATAAAAGAAAAAGACGCGTCTGAGATATTCAGAAGACATTATTGACACGACTGAGGCACAATGGAATAAAGTATATTCCAACATTAATCCAAGTATATCGGTATTAGCGGCAAACATACCTAAACCGTAGAACAGATAAAAGACTGTATGCTGTATATCTCAAGAAAACCGGTAACATTTATGACGAAAGTGTGATTCTGGCAAAAAAGTTAATGGTTAGGATTTTGCTCCATATATCCGCACGCATTACTATGTCATTCTGAGATTATAAATGTTTGTCCTTCAGCATGTGGTACACAAATTACTCTTTGATTTTTATGCGACATATATTTTCTTGCAAGAAAATGCAATATGCCACGGCTCCGAATGCACTAGCATTCTTTATAATGAAAAGTAGGCCCAATTAACTAACAAGTTAAAAAACAGATGTGAGTCCGAAACAAAATGTTTTAAAGATAATCTGTGAACAGCTCAAAATCAAAAGAAAAAATCATCAGATCCCCTAAAATATCGAAATACAATTAAAAGGGAATTACGTTCATTTTCTACAAAGTAATTGCTTAGATCAAGGTGTTATAGATGCCAAAAATAAATATGTATTTTTACTATTATATAAAGCCAAGATTGTGTTTGTTCATGTGTATCAGTGTGTCCCTGTATGTGTGTATGTTAGTTTATTCCCGTTCAACCCGGAAATGGTTGCTTCGATCTATACTACATACTGCACAAAGCTACTTTATTAGCCTGGCTATGTTCTTCTACAG
Source organism: Euprymna scolopes (assembly GCF_053919585.1). NCBI lineage: Eukaryota > Metazoa > Mollusca > Cephalopoda > Sepiida > Sepiolidae > Euprymna > Euprymna scolopes. Next base: position 103,815,436 of record NC_136493.1, on the reverse strand, counting down.
AGTTTTTTGCAGAATTCCTTCAGTAATAATCGATAGAACATCATCGAAATAATCTGACGCACGAAGAAGCCTGCGATTTGACCAGGGTTAACATCCCCACACAATAAACATCGCACATGCATTTGATATTTTTTATTACCGAACAAGACGAAATGGCACGAATTTTACATAAAGTTTTTTTCTGTTGCTTTCAAAATAAATGATTCTGTTTAAAGCACGCTTTTAAATATACTTGACTTTTTCACATTTAACTTAATTTCAAGCAATTATTGCTGGACAAACAGCAATGCCAGGCATATGCTACTAATAGTAGAGTCGTTGAAATCACCAGCGCGTGTACAAAATAGATTAAAACTGAAGCATAATACATGAATTTTGCATGTTAAATTTCAATGCAAATTATATATATATATATATATATATATATATATATATATATATATATACACACGCACACACACCCATGCGCATATATATATATATATATATATATATATATATATATATATATATATATATATATATATATATATATATATATATATATATATAAACATTAGGTTTTGGCAACGTTGGGGCACATTGCTTTATATATATATGGATTTATATTGTACAATTTCAAAATGATGTTGATATTTTCTTCGCAATGAAGTATTAAGGCCATACTTAAATCATGTTTTGTTGTTTTTTTTTACTTTCTTCATTATCACCTTTATTTATGAGAAAACCTTATGTTTCTGTTACATATAAAATGAAAAACGTGTTATATATTTTCCAAACCTATTAAATATGAAGTCAAATCTTGACATGTTTCATATGTAATACACTGTAAACAACAATTAACATCAACAGAACATATCTGCTCATATCTTAATTTTATAATATCTTCTAATCATATTCTACTATATCAATTAGAACTTTGGTTCTATAGAATTATACACTATTTTCTTGGATAATGATTGTTTATTCCCTTAGGCAATCCAATTTCACTTTTCATATGGTTATCTTTATGATGTCAATTAGTAATGAAGTATTTATAATACATTGAGAATATCGCCTTGTCGATGATTAAGGTATCCTTTTAGTGTTGGGTAAACTAGAAAATAATATATCTTCTACAGGTTGATTTGGGAATGCAGTAAGTATACGTAGAGTATCCTTTCATAAACAAATTTCTTTTATGACGTGTTTTAGGGCAGGAGTATTTATTGTAGCCATGATGCCGTACTCTCAGCCATTGTTATTTTTTATTTCTATATGTCGACATTTTTTTGAAATTATGCAGCATAGTCTATGCTTGTTGTTAAGAAATTACTGATTTACTGTCTGTTAGGTGTTGTGTACTATGGTATTTTCTCAGGATACTCTCCTAAAAATCAAAAAATAGTTTGTCTTATTCATGAACGCTCTATAAGGCAGTACTCGCAAACGCATATTGCTTCTTTATGCGTTAGTATTTATGACCCATTTTTCAGGAATCTAATGTTTAAGTTTCTAAAATTTTGCAGTGTGATAATGTATATATATATATATATATATATATATATATATATATATATATAAGTTCCGCATGCCTAGTGCTGAAAGTCCTATATTCTTTTAAGTATAATATGCTCTTTAAGTATAAGATTCTCTCGCGAAAATGTGTTCTAGACTCTTTGTGTTTGAAATAAATTATAAATAATAATTATATATAATACCCTAAACCTAAGGGTCTATTAATGTATGTATATTTCGGAAAACTATTTGAATTCCCCATGTTTAAAATACTACCAATACATATTCACGGTTATATATCTGCAAACGTTAATCAATTATATATATAAATATATATATGATGAGTGCAACGTCTTGTCAGACGAGTGTCAATCCCTCATACACTTAAATCCATGAGACAAAAAATGACTTTTTTTAGTCGTATTGGTGAATTCACACGCTCAAGCAGGCATGTCACTGAAGACTGTCATTGAGATCAATTATTGCATGCGTCTGGACTTTCAAGGCTCCAAGTGCCACAGGACCGTTTTTAGACAAATGCCTGAGGGAGTATCAATATACAGATGATGTTACAGAGTCTTAGCTTTGTACGGCAGCTAAGTCTCTCACTCGATTCAAAATGGTGAGATCCAGCAACAAACAAGAGCAAGATAGCCAACAACAAGTTAAACTGCATACCAGCTTAATGCGGGTGCTAGTCTCTCGCTTTATGTTTTTTTTTAATCAGAGATGTGCTTTCCCTAGAAAGGTTGCCTTCACCAAGGCTTACGGGAGCCTTCTGTACTCCAACATATATATACATATATATATATATATATTGATATATAGATATATTTATATATATATATATATATATACACACACATATATATGTCTCTGCTTCCATGTTTCTTTTGATATATATCTATATATATTGATAATATATATAATATATATATATATAGAGATAGATAATATATATATATATATATAGATAATATATATGTAGATAGATAAAATATATATATAGATAATATATACATATATATGTGTATGTATGTATATGTATGTGTGTGTATTGAAAGAGAGCTGGAATAGAGCTATATCGGTTGACATATTGGTACAGGAACATACGATAAATGAAAGGGTATTTTTAAAAAAAAACGCTACGATAACATCGCGTTTAAAAGGGCATCAGAAAAAAACGCATGTTTTTTTTTTCCAGAAGAAACCATACTGAGAATGATATAATACAATAAGAATAAATGAATGAGCGAAAGTTCCAAAGGAGTAAATAGTATAATATATCATACATAATACAATATACATCTACGCTTTTTAGACGGCTGACTTATCCATATTATTATATTTTAAATATATATTGTGAGATGTAAGGTATTATAGATAGTGAGAGTATTACATAACGAAAAAAATATTTCCTTTTAATATATTGTGCTTGTGTTTGATGGAATTATTTAACATGTAATTGGGAATAAAATTATGTTGTTCTTGATTTTCATACAAATAAGTGTCATCCGTTGTTGGCAACTTCAGGATTCATATTATACATATCAAGCATGTGTGCCCGGTATGCGGTAGCTCAAATAAATAGCGTGCACTATTGTTTTGTTTCTAAGTGTTTCTCAATTATAACAGTTACGGTTTTCTTTATTTAAGAAACTCATGTAATATTTACCACCAACCAATTTTTATTGTCTCGCATACTACGCAAAATATATATTAATCAAAGAAGGGGTGCATGGACAATATTACCATATAAGAGAATATTCAACACCTTAATCAGTAAAGCCACAGAAAAAAAGTAATATAAAGCATTTATGAAGTTTCAAGGAATTGTAAAATTTTATGTTCCATTTTCTGTCTTTCCTTCTTTCTCCCTCCCCTTCTTTACTCTCCTTATCCCGGTGTATCTTGTATTGCTACAGCTTGTTTTATCATGTGTTGAATTCGTGCCTTTCGATTGGTCAAAGAAGATGTGTGCGTCATTTTGTTCAAAGTTTGAACAAGAGAAAGAGAAGTGGGATCGCTATCCTGCGTCAAGAGAAAGGACGTTTAAAATCGCAAGTTTAAACAAAAAAACAACGTTTTTTTTTTTCTTTTCTACAGTCGAAATTTGTGAAGGAAGACGACCCAGAATTATTCAGAAAAAATGTTTAAAAAATCAGATTTGTAAACGAAATTACAACGACCACTACACCGAGGAAGACAGAACAATGTAAGGCCTAGAACTGGTCTTGTGAACAAAGAACACTAAATCCAGTTAGGCGTTAGAATTCACGAGTAAAAAAACAAGAAATGTTCTATAGAAATTTGTTACACCACAGAAAATGTGGATTATTTTCTTATATTTTAGAACGAAGAGGCTTGGATTTTGGCGCAAGTCAGGTAATTTACCTACATACTCTTTCAAAAGGATTAAGTGTTGACGTGTTTTATTTAAGTTCCCTGACACGCAGTAAGTCCTGACTACACTTATATTCTCACCTCTACTATCCCTTACAATATTGTTAATGGAGTTCTTTGAGAACCGCCAGAGGGACTCATTTGGCATACAGTGTTATTGGTGAACATAAAACTGACTATACCATTCTTCCTTATTAACCTTCCCATGTATTAAAAAAAATATTGTTCATCGTGGTATTCTTTCATTTTTTTCCTTCTTGTTTTGCAATGGGAGAACCTTAATTGGTCGTCATGATAAACTTCCAGTAAGAATGCAATAACAAAGCATTATCCACACATACCGAGGGGTTAATCCATGAAAAATTGCAAGCAGTATTGAGGCTTTAGTAAGATAATTAAAACTAGATGTTTATTTGTAATAAATAATTGAATAAATACTTTTTGTTAAACGGGTAGATGTTCGATAGAAGTGAGCGTACTGATAGTCGTGGAGAAATTGTCGTCATTGAAGCTCATGATTACCTAATAGATGTACTTCACCGAGTTCAGTAAAAACACATACATAAAAGAATATAATACGGTGTTCGGACTCTGGAGAAATATTGCAAAGTGCTACTGATAGCAAAACGGCCTAAAAGCTCTTCTTTTGTTCACTATGAATGATATGGTAATGCTTAATTTCTGTTGGAGGTTTACTTATATGCATTTTTAGACCGGTTTAGCTTGTTTTTAACCTGAATATTACTTTTTGTTTGAAACTGTCACATAATATTTAGTAGACACCGCTTTTTTATAGATCCTATCTCATGTAAACGCCATACTTGCATAACTCTTAAGCTAGATCGTGATTATAGAACTTGGCCGTGGTGGTATTTTGCTAAATATGCAGTTTTAACGAAGACGCCCAGGGCTTTCTTTCTGCACAAACTCATTTTTTTCACATTTTGTCTTCTCTTCAGGATATGACTGAGGGAAGATTATTCATATTATACCTTTTTATGCAAAAGTCTTCATTAAAAAAAGCACAAAACCCCTAAATGTAAAGCTTGCTCGTTCACCGATTGATTTGTTTTTTAAATTGTAATTAGGAAAATGTTGATGGACTGATAAAAACGCAAATGAAAATCTTCCGATCCGATCAACTGAAAAAATACAGTGCGATTAACATATTCGCAAACCGCTATATATTACAAACACACATACCCACACACACACACACACACACACCCACACACATCTTATTTATATACGTTGATGTTTTATGCCAATTTTCAATCATTCCAAAATTCACCGGTGTGCCACTTGTTTAATAACCCACAGGAAAGGTGTCAAACATTTCGATCACTTTTAGCGTGCATTCATTACTTTAATTTTTCTCATATTTCCGATATAATGTGCATATGTTTATTAAGCAAGGCTTGTATATATTATCCTTGGGTTGGATTCATGAATTTATTCCGGCATTAGGATCGATTTTTTTAATTGTGAAAAGAAACGAACAAAACTAACATTAATATTCCCCACTAATAAGGTGCAAGCAGATCAATTTAATATGGCAGAAATATGAGAATATTATCTTAACCGACAAACATACTGATTACTTGTTCATCTTCAAGAAAATATGGATACAGGTTGACTCTAATAGTGAGTAAATTCCATGGTACCAAGAGTTTTTTTTTACCTAAGATTTCCTGCAATAATTTGTAAATGAGATAATTTGTCTGCTGGTTCCCTTATCATCATTTGGATATATTCGCGTGGGAATCAATATAAAAGTACCTTATCTTGATATCTACATGTGTGAATATATATATATATATATATATATATATATATATATATATATATATATACAGAGAGAGAGAGAGAGAGAGAGAGAGAGAGAGAAAAATTCATGAAAAATGCTTCTGTAAACTCCAAGCGCATATATATCATTATGAATACTTGTACGGCTATCCTATCCTATCAGCATATGGATATAGCACTATACTAAATAAAAATTCAATTTATATTATTAACTTTACTATGCTTAACCTACACAAACGCAATAATCACATCAAATAATAAGTAAACATAATCAAGTTAACTCCCTTTTTCATTTATTACGATGAATAGTAGCTTGCAAAATAAAGAAAATCGCCAACATTAAAGTAAGTAGGTTCCAACGTGGTTTTTAATTATGTAACGTGAATGAGATGGCAAAAATCACATACGCTATTTTCTTCGAAAGAATAACAATTCAACTCAAATAACGGACACGCTTATAAAGAATTAATGTTAATAACATAATAATCGTAAAAATTCACCCAATAATCACCACTAAAACAATTCCTAAAAGTCCTACTCCAATTCTAAGCTTTATTAGATCCGCAGCCATTACATTCAACAGTACTAATCATAACCACCACAAATTAATGTACTACTCCGCTAATAATTTTAATGGAAAACTTCCCACTATGAATAGAATACAGACCCCTTTTTAATCTCACACCTACATTCGCCCTACTTCGTTTCCGTAAATTGTTAAAGAGCATCTCTCCTCTCTCTCTCTCTCTCTCTCTGGCTCTTTCATACTCTCTCTATTTTCTCTCTCTGTGTCTCTATTAGATAGTAGATCGAGAGAGAGAGGGAGAGGGTGGGAGGAGGTCAGAGAGATATTTTTGTAGTAAATCCACGTTGCAGGAAGTGAGGTTTCATCTAACCGGATGTCATGTGATGCTACGTGGCAAGGTTGGTGAAACGTTGAGTCTCTCAGAAAAAGCCGAGCCGAGCAGAAGTCTAAAATGGTTCTCTCCTAAGTAAGGGGGGAGATGCGCGCCCCAGACGTGGGACGTGGTAGGTACCCACAGTGGAGACCATCGATGGCGACATCTGCAGATCATGCCTGGGAGAATAAAAGGTTGAAAACCCAACATCTGTCTTCATCTTGTGTATTCCGGTGAAAACAGCAAGAGAGCTCCACCCAGATGAAGACTCTCCCAGAGCAGCAAAACCAGGTATGAACTTCTATATATAAGCACATACATCCACAAGTGTCCTAACCACCAGACAAACGGTTTAAGGGATCTTGGGTCCCGTTCTCTCGTCTCTTAACACTTGTAATATCTCTCTCATCGTCGTAAACTTTGTCTCTTCATTAGTAAAATGGACACGTCATCACCAGGGTACCAGTATCCCTCAAGTAAAGTGTCAAAGTCCAAATCCGTTTCTTCTCCCTCCCTTATGTAACAAAATATGCACAGTTTAAATCACATATCATTTTAACAATAAAAATAATGAAAATAATTAACGGACCTCTCCAAAACGTTCAGTCAGAAGTGCATAGTCACATGTTATTCCTTTTTGCAATTATTGGGCTACACTTACCAGGCTAAAAGTCTACTCTGTGTTGCGTTTCCTAGGCTGTGAGTAAAATTAATTTCCCTGAAAATAAAAATATAATTTACTGGAAAAATAAATTATGCCTCAATTAAAATACACGAAAAAAAATGACGTGCAACCAGTAAGACATCAGTTTGTAAATAAATAAACGACTTAAACTAAAAAAATCAATTTAAATAATTTATATAATACTGTAGACGTTAGATGGTTTACAATTATTAATCAAGTATTCCCTCTTGAGAGTATGTAGTTTTTAAAAAGTTAACTTGCATCCATTGATATCCTATGCCACAAAACGTGCTCATTATTCGGTCTTTTCTAGATTAATACTTATACAGGATTTTAAATTTTCTAATAATCTCCCAACATTTTAGACTTAATTATTACTCCTTACAAATTTAGTATATTATTCTAAACTCTACGCCTTGTTATCGCTTACCTGATTACAATAGTCACCGCATTTATTCTCAAGTTTTCTTTCATAAAGACTCTTGTATTTGTAAATATTCTTTTTGCATAAGCAATATTTTTTCATTTTTTATTATATGTAGTGTTTTAATTGCATAAGTATGCTAATACTTAAAAACATATTTTATTTGTTTTTCTTCACTAAATGTTATTTCTTAATTTTACATCTAATTCAATATGTGTAGCGGTATGTGTCTATTCTTTAGCTTTTGTGCGGATTTGTATATATATATATATATATATATATATATATATATATATATATATATATATATTGTGTCTGTGATTATGCATATTTAGATGTGTGCATGTGTATATGAATACTTATGCATGTATGTGTTTATAGATTTTTGTATGTGTACGTATAAAGTGACATTTTCATCTATCACACTAGGCAATCAATGATGCTTCCTTCCCTGTCTCTGCTTTAATAATATGTAATTTCGATATCCTTCGTTTAGCACCTACTTTGAATTTATTCTAAAATAGAACCCCGATTATTCTTATAACACTATGATCTTCTGCCTTTAAATTTTTAGCACAATTCATTTAGATTTGTCTCGGCCGATAATAGCAAGCATGATTTTTCTTTCTCGTTGTGCAAGAAATCACTACAAAACATTGCCAAAATTTTCCACCGCAGTTTTAAAATAACATCTTCGTAATAAATAATGTGTCATGTACAAAAATATACCGATTGGATTATTACAATTACTATTGGATAATCGATTCGCATATTTACATCAAACAAATCATAGTTTCTTTCGAGTGTCCCACAGTTTACACATTTTTGTCCACATAGCCTGGACTTCATTAACATTATCCAATTCTAATTGACTGCAGTAGTTATATTTCCGCACTCAGTGCCCATACTTATGTTTTCTGAAAGAGACATGATAAATTTAATTAAATAATTATAATTTAATAGCTAGTATGTAATTATACCAACAGGAAGTTGTGTTTCATGTTTACCTAATAATAATCTATATTTATACATATATACACACGCACACACACACACACACACACATATATATATATATATATATATATATATATATATATAGATAGATAAATAGATAGATAGATAGATAGATAGATAGATAGATAGAGAAATATACTTATATGTATAGGGAGAGTATTTCGATGATACATATAAGAATTTTGCTACACAGAATTGTTTTATCCATGTGATTACTCGTCAGACTATTGCATAATATCGATGTTGCTCCGTGATTTTATATGCTCAATAATTCTGCGTTTGTTAGTCAGCCATTCAGATGATTATTAATCACCGCCTCTTTCCTCGAAGATAATAATTCCGCAATCGTAAGCAAAAAAAAAAAACCTAGAATTCTCCTATTACTTTTCCTTACTGCGGGGATTTGCTTGTGTTTTTTTCGTATCGGTAATTGACATAAAATTTATTAGAGTTTCTGATATATTATAATTTTTTTTTTTTATATATAAATTACCATTGTAATTTGGGATAACGTTTAAATTAGTATTCTTGGTATTATTTGTTGCTAGTCTTCGAAAATTTTACAACTTGCTCTCGTGCTGTTTTCCCAACAATGATTGATCTTTGCATAGTTATCTAAGTAATGTGCATTCATCTACAATATTTTTAAGCTGTTTTTAAGAGGAGCCTTACACTTTTTCCCAATTTCTGGTTTAGTCTTTTCCCGCTCATTTATCTCTCCATAAAACAGTTGTTTAGAAAGAGTTTTGTCTTGCATCCTAACCAAGTGTCCAATCTTGCGCATCACATTTTGAATTATTTTCATTTTTATACTAGTACTATTTGATCGTTCAAGGATTACAGCCGTAAGAGTCCCCCGATTATTTGATGGATCCCGTCTAATTCCTTGAGATTCGTTCAAAATATTGTCAAAATCTCAGACCCATATAGCAGCGTAGTCATATACCATTTTGTTTTTATGTGATTCCTTAATCTGACTACAAACGTTTACCAAGTTTTCCAAATGCAGAACTAGGTTTGGCTATTCTGTGGTTTATCTGGGCGTCAAGCGTAAGTCCTTTACTAGGGTACGATCCAGATATAAAATAATTGTCCGTGACATTGAACTTCTTAACATCAGCAAAGGCATTAGGTTAAATATATACCATTTATATAGGAGGGGAATGCCCTACATATGTATTCTTGTAGCAGATAGTAAGTCCGAAAAGCTTTACAGACCTCTGATAGATTGTCCAAGATAATCTGCGTGTCTGTCTCTGAATGTGAAACGAGGTGTGCATCTTCCGCATTTAAAAGTTCCAGAACAAGGTTCCGAAATGTTTTCGACCTTTTCTGGAGACGTATAAAGTGAAAAAAGTTTATTCAATGTGCAGCACAACAATTATCCCTAATATTGCAATTGTGAAAAGCATTCAACAGCATATCAGTGCAATATATAGAATATTATGTAAGAGCAATTATATCAGTTTGTTTGACAACGTTTTAAACTATTTGGATCCTATAGGGGTTTATTAATGCTTACTCGGGATTTCTTATTATCGTGTAACTGCTCAAGCGACTCAACAAAGTTAGTAGAACAGCATAACTTCCTAACCATTTTCAGAATTCATTCTGATTGAGAGTATCAACATTTTTTGTCAGATCGACAAAAACTTGATTAAAAGACAGTTGCTCTTCCATAAAATGTTTTAATTAGCTGTTTCACAGAGAATATCATATCCATAGTGCTGCGGCTAAATCTTACACCACATTATTTTCCTGGGATGATGAAGGGAAAAGGCCATTTCATCAAACAGTTTCAGAAAATATATTATAAAACATGCCCCACTGCTTCAAGCAAGCTCATGTCACGATAATAAGAAAACTAATATTTTTATCCTAATCTTTATAAATTAGGATCAATAGTGCATCCACACAATCTTGAGGGATAACATTACTATGCCAAACAGTAAGGGTTAGTGTATACACTGCGTTACTAAAGCTATCACGCCCAAATAGCAATTATTCAATAGGGTACTGTCAAATGCTGGTGATTTTCTTATAGTAATCCATGTTAATGTTATTTTGGTCTCATCAATGCTGGGATCAGTCATCATCTCAAAAACGACCTTCTTTTGAGGGAGACAATTGATAACTATGTCTTTGACTTCAGATTGATTATTAAAAGATTCTCGGAAATGTTTTTTTAATCTTTTCATGACCTCCTCAACATTGTTAAAAAGGCAGAAAAATATTTGAATTTAACAGGTATCACGGTTGGAGGCTGCCGTCAAAATCGTGGCTGGTGTTATTATTAAATATCTTGGAAATATTTGCGGTCATAATCTGTCTGGATGTCTGCTGAAAAGTTCGCCCACAACTTGTCCTTCACTTGTGTCCAACGTTGGATTGTTGCTTTTTCTTCTTTATTCACTTTTATTGGAGTTATTTTACCTGATTCATTAGAACGCAAACATATATTGTGAGCGTTTTTTCCTCTATTCCATAAAATTTGAGATTGCAAAATCATTTTCACCAAACAAGTGGGTATGTTCGGTGTCCATAAAGCCAAGAATTTCTGCTAATTTCCTATATACGTGTGACGCAACTTTCTCCCAAATTCGGTCAAATGAGACGTTAATAAATGTCGTCCGAAACGTTTTACACGATTCTTCGTTTCGTAACTTGAAGGCATCGATACATATAGGCGTTTTACTCCATTTGCCCTGACCTTGTTCCTTATACACAACTAAAGTTAAGCACGAACAAGAGCGTGATCAGTGTCACAGTCTACGGTCCGCCCACAGTACACATATTCTGAAGATCACGCTTGTGCATGATGACATAATCAACAATATGAATATGCTTTGATCTAGGGCATATCCAAATTTCCTTGGAAATAGGTTTTCTTGAGAAAAGATATTACATACTGCAAGCTAATGTTCGGTTCACAACTGCAAAAGAAGAATCGCATTATCAGTTACCTTAACAAGGTCAACGTTTCCTAAGACATTCTATGTGTAGTAATCACTTCCACCCCTACATTTATGTCTACCGGCAACATGATCTTATTTGTATTTGGTGACCTTTGACACACATCCCTAGATCTTGATGACATCCAATTTTTACATCCTGTTTACTATCCAAAGTAGGGGCAGATATTCAAACACGTAACGATACAAAAGTGCGGTACACCCAGAAACATGGTTCGATCGCTAATTCAACCAGGTGTGTATAACGGAGATGTGATCTTTGTCCTTATAGCAAAACCAACTCTTCTTTCCTTTTTTACTGTCTTGGTTTTTCTCTTTCCAGAAAAATACGTGTCCCCAGTACCTTTTTTAGTAAGTTGATCTTTATCGCTAAGACGAGTTTGAAATAGAGCAGCAATATCCACGTTATATCTAGCTAAGTCTCTGGAAACAATAGATGTCTTTCGATCTGGATTATGCGACTCATCTGCATCAAGAAGTACCCTTATTTTCCAGGTTGCAATATTTATTTTTAATTTTCTTTTTAAAATAAATCATAGTGTTTCTTCTGTTGCTTTCCTTGCGGAAATGAATAACTGTCAGCCGCAGGTAACTGACCAGGTAAATATTGAAACAGATGAGTTTAGCTTATCAATTTTACACCTTTTCACACGATTTGAGTAGGCAGAGCTTCCCTTTAAAATGTCTTCTTAGTCTCAGAAAGACCAAGCGAAACTGGCTCCTCTTACTAAAAACAAACGGCGATGTTGGGATAAGATTTAATTTGCTTGTGTTCAGATTTGTGACTTCCTATTAATATTTGTAGGGTCTGAACATGCGGCCTTTCTTAAATCGCCACAGGACATATAACAAACAGATATCTATGCAAATAATATAAATGATAATTACTTGTACGACGCATGTATCACTCTCTGGGCATCCGTAGTAAGAGTTTAATGAAAAGCAAGTTCATGGTAACTGTTAACACTTATCAGCCGCGGGTTTTCTTTAGTTTACTTCTCATAAAAGAGCAAACATTTCAAAAGATACTTTAAGACACAGATGGCAGGCAACCACTAGATGTCAGATGCTAGTCAGAGCCAGTGTATTCTTGGAAATAAAATTGTAATGTACCATATTTCATAAACATGTGTTCATTATGACGTAACATATCATAGTATCACTGGCTACCTTTCCTTGTTACAAATTGGATACGAGGGGTCTAGACAATAGAAAACCGCCAGGCGTTTGTGTTTGTTTGGGGTTTTTTTTCAATTCGGTCTTAGCAAAAACACCTAAGCCCATACTCCTTGCTCTACGTATATAATGTGTTAGGTGTGTTTCATTTATTGATGTTGAAATTAATTTTATTGTTCTTATCATCACCATCGTCATGATCATTTAGGAATTATGCCATTTTTAACGTTCCTTCAATTTGAACTTGCAAAATACCCTGGAGCACATGATTCCTTTCTCTCCATATTGGATGTATTGAATGTAGTTTTATGTGTTAAATTAAACTAAATTGTTTTTCCCATAACCATCGTCATTATATTTGAGGAATTCTGCCGGTTTAAACGCTTCTTTATTTTAAACATGCCACAAAACAGCGCAGCTCGTGCCACCTTGCTCTACGAAATGTATCCTTTTAGATGCATTTCATTTTTAAAGTTTAAATTGATTTAATTCTTCTCAGTATTACCCTCGACATGATTATTAATGGATTATCCCGTTTTAAAATTCCCTTATTTTGAACTCCATGGGATTCATTTAATTATTCTTTTAATATTCTCTTAGATGCATCATTATCATCCTGGTAATTTGCAACAGCGTGAGTATTTTATCAAAATTTTTATTTGAAAAAAACGAGACCTTTACAATGCATAACTTTCGAATTCTGTCTTCGTCGTATATCTTTGTCCATTCATTTGTTGAAAAATAATTTGTAAGATGCACCGATTTAATCGCCATAATAAGCAATAGCGTGAGTGTTCTAACAAAACATTTAATTAAAAATAATATCGATCCGTTTTGAATGTAAGTCTGGTGAATTATGTATTCGTTGGATATATTAAAATAGTGTACAAGATGAAAGAGGAAATGTTAACATTTCAACGGTATTTCTCGCAGTTGAGTTGATCGTGATGTTTGTCCCTTAATAATAAAGTCAGTGATGGCTTCGTGACCGGGTTCAAATCTCCCGGCCAGTATTACTCATGTCACCCGGCACGGGTTATTCCGAAAAATATAAAACACTAGTATTTGTAGGTATTAAAATTATTATTGTAACAATTATATGTTTATATATATATATATATATATATATATATATATATATATATATATATGTATATAGATATACACTCATATGTATGTATATATACATACATATATGTATATATATATTTATGTATATATATCTATACTCCTATGAATTCATGTTTCCTTTGTCGGTAGTGGTATTAATATTAAAAACCCTGTTGTCTATTTATTTAACAGAAAATACAATATATAAGTTGCGGATTTGCATTCACTAGAAAAAGATCTAGCTATTTTGCATATTCTTTTAAACATTGCTTTTGAAAGATTCCCTATTAGTTGTCTCAGTTTTCTTATAGGATGATCCTCTTTAGTTTACTATTACGTGTAATAATATTCATGCAGATATACTACATAATTCATACTTGCATAATATTTGCGTAAATAGCTTATAGTAAACACAAAATTGTTTTTTTTATACGTACATATATTATTTTAACAAATTTTGCCTACCAAACTCTTCCTAGAGTTTTTGGTCTACAGATATGAAACTTCATATATATAATATTTGAATCCATGCGAAACTTTATATTTGGGGTTTAGCCCGGAACAATCGGTGCAAAAGTGTGATAATTAAAAAAAAAATGTCAGGTCAACGGCGAACGCCGTCATTACGAATGCAGAAAGAAATTTGCAACAGTTTTTGACTCATTATAAAGGCGCGTGATGAATTCAAAATTGTCATTAGTGAATTTATATTTACAAGTTGATTCAGACCTTTTAAATATATGTAAGAGTACTATCTTGACCTTCGCATTGCGCTTAATTGCAGGCTCGTTTGTTTATGCGAGATAGTAAAACTTCGGTTACAGAGAGACGCAGGCTAAATGTTAGACAATACGGTTGCCAATAGGTTTTTCTTAATATATTTTCTGAATACTTTTAAAAGTGGTGTTATGTGCATGTAGACGTATGTAAATATACTTTTTATAAAAAGGCCGAGTATATTTACATCATAAAATGCGTGTATTGTTTGGAACACACAATTCTTTCTATGGGCATTTAAGAAATACACATAATTATTAGTTTTTGGTCCTATTTTTCCAGATGTTGTGTATTTACGTATTATTAAGTACCTACTTTTAGATTTTTTGAAGAAATTGTAAGTTGGAGTTGTTGATTTTTTATGTAGGGCAATGTATTTATATTCGATATTTTTAATTAATTTTTCGTCGACCTTAGGGTGATGATTCATTTTGTAACAGCAAATTATGTATTTTTCGATTACTATAGCTGTTATTATTATTTTCATAATTATTTTGTAATGGATGCCAATATGTGTTTACACATGATCAAAAATATAATTTGAGAAAATCTTAATAAGTATCGATTAAACCTCAGAGAGTGAAATATTGTTTGATGAATTGCAGTTAAGCTTACTAAATGAGGTTTTTCAATAGAGGGCTAGTATATCTATCGGAACACTCCGTTTTAAATTATGAATGTTTTCTTACTGATATATTTATGTGCGGCTAGGTAATAATGTAATCAGTGTAAAGTTGCATTATTTTATCTAGGTAAGCTATATTCTTATTTGTATTAATTTTATATTTGAGATTGAATACTGAATTATCTTAGTTCGTTATTCTTTTTCTAACTCACCAATAGTTTTCGTTAATAATAGTATTTAATAAACGGATCTAACATGTATTTTAAGAATAATGTAAAAGATACCTGTTTGCAGGTTTGCTCCATATAATTATGAATTAAATGGACTTAGAGCGAATTTACTTGACACCTTGGCAATCTGGTTGAATAAGTTTCGATTGGGGCCATTGAATCGGTCTTACTAGTGCAGAACATTTATACTTTCGTAGGATGGTAAGGTTATTTTTTTAGTTGCGTCTGGTGGAATAATTATATGTAATATCATTTATTATATTGACAGTTCATGCATAGGACCCTTACAAAATCGAATAAAGTTAAATATTCATTGTTATGTTAATAAGTATTGGGGTGTATATATATTTTGCAGAGTAACTTTATCTAATACTAAATAATGATAATAAATTGATATCCATGCAACGCCGTGTAGAATAAAGAGCAAAATAAATAGAAAAGCTGAATAAATTTAAATTTCCCTTTTACTAATTGAAAATAACGTATGACGTTGCATCGTCTGCATAATATTAGGAAATACAATCACATCCGTCTGATATCGATTTGTCGTGTCTTTTCGCGGAAGTCTGACATAACTCTTTCTACAACCCCACTATACACTCCAGGCACGCATGCGTGTTCCTAATCATCGACCATTAGTTTACTAACCAGTGATTCACTGATAGTGATTACGATAAGAATTAAGAATGGTAGGCGAAAGGGGATCTAATAATGGATCGATATGTTATCAGATGTCGGTTCCC
Source organism: Euprymna scolopes (assembly GCF_053919585.1). NCBI lineage: Eukaryota > Metazoa > Mollusca > Cephalopoda > Sepiida > Sepiolidae > Euprymna > Euprymna scolopes. The sequence goes on along the minus strand of NC_136493.1, from coordinate 103,799,072 downwards.
AGTCGGTTTTGCGACCCATCCACTTCCGTGTCTCTAATACGGCATTTTAGAGCATTATTGAATTAAAACCCTGGAGATTGATCATTACAATTTGTAAACATGTTCGAACGATCAATCGTGCTCACGCTGTCCATGTATGAGAACAGTTCATAGAATATGACTATACTAGCTGTACCCGGCAACACGAATCTTTTATAGAGAGGGATGTGGTTCTAGTTTGATTAACTATGCTTTACTATATCGAATATATACTCGAGAGTCAAAACACAAAGAAAATGCTGTTTTCATAGTCTATTCATTATTCATTTACTTTTTTTCTTTAATCTGGTTGTATATTTATTACAGCCTGGATTTTTCTGCCCTACAGTTTTTATTGTGCGTCTGCGATTGTCTTTTTAAACGTTTAAAATACACTTAAGACATGGCCTCATTTATTGCATATTCTTGGATCATTTGCTTTTCTCTTCTGTTTTCTCTTCTCTTTCAATGGCACACATGCCTCTGCAGCTCATTCATTGGCAGTGATAAAATGTGCGTAATGTTGTATTAAACTATACTCTTCCTGACACAGCTCTGAATACTTATTCTGCACCATTACTGTGTACAACCATTGCCGATCTTTGCTTTAAAAGGGCAGCCCACTCATAGTACTTTTTACTTGATTTACATTTACACATTCGAGGACTGAGACTTATTTTGCGGTAACCAGTCGTTGGCCGCTACCACGCTGCTAAAACTGGTATATGCTTCTCAGCCGTGCACTGAATTCTTCTATTTCTTATTAATAAGGATATAGTCACTCTGTTACTTATGTTCATTCATAGCAGCTATGAATGTTCATAACATCTCTTTCTGCTTTTCAAACATGATATTTTTAACGTGAAGATTGCATTCTGTAACATGATCCACTAATAGCTTACCATTTTCATTTTTTGTATTGTGGTACGTGTGACGCATCTTATCTGACCCAAGGTGTATATTAAAGTCTCCACACTCAATGATAAAATAGTGTTTGGATGTCTCATTGACCGTACTCGAGACATATTTATAGTGTGCACCAGCGCCTTCACTTCTTTCAGTGGGTGCATTTTTTCAATTACTGTAGTTATGGGCTTACCACTGAAGGTAACACCCAAAATTCCTTTTGTTTACAGGTCTTATTTCTGCTAGTGCCCGTTTCGCACTTTTACTCACAAGGACGCCTACTCCCCCACAAGTTGCTCCATTTGAGTTTCTCAACGCACTAGTTGTGATAAGAATGCAGTTCTCTAATTCTTGTGTATGATTTTTTTTTCATCTTCATCGTGGACAAGTTTTTGGTCAACAATACCAAGTATATCAAGTTTGCATATGTTGAAGTTGTGTGCTAGTTCATATTGCTTATCCTTGATTCTGAATGATCCTACATAGAATGCTGCTACCCGCCTGTAAGTTTTGCAACTTTAACATTTCGTTCCTCTGTGGTTACTTTCCAGTGCTCACTTTCCAGTCGAAGTCAACTCTTGCTAATTAAAATAATTCGAATTTACCGGAGCACCTATATTCGGACAATTTGCTACAGGGCATGTCATAACATCGAGGATTGTGTTTACATAGGCCTGAACCGTGGTGTTGTATTCGTGTGTATCCATAATTAAACGTCGGTCGCGCGTTGGATAAACGCATGGGAGCTGCTCCGTGTTCAGTTCCACAAATTCTCTGCTAACTAGAGGTCGTGTGCCTTCCCATTCCAATTAACTCTGATTATCTGCGAAGTCATATTATTCTCAGGTTCATAACATCAGTGAATGTGACTGGATCTACTGTCACCCAGTGAATAACGATTTATTATCGAGGTTTACTTCCCTACGCCCGCCGTAATCTCTTAATGCCTAACCATGATACCAAGGTAACTTCAAGAAGGACGTGACTCATCACCACGCATGGACTGTCATCCGTTTTGGAGAGGCTGTGTATTGCGCTTCACATGACGCATGGGGTTCAGTCGAGTGGCATCTGGTTTCCACTCGAAAAAGATTCAAAACCTCTGGGTGATATTCTTTCCCGCTAAAATAATTTCAGCCATTACTAGTGACTTTGATATGCAATGGCATTCACACAGCTGCGGGCAGGGGCTACACAACGACCATGATTAAAAGGATGAAGAAACATTTGATACCAGCATTTCACCCATCAAATCTACTTTTGAAGGGATCATTAAATATCGCGGTTAGCAAATAGAAAGATGCGCCGAGCTCTAAATATATCTGTAATAAAGAAGAGACCTGATCAGTGACAAAACAATGCAGAAGACAACACCGTTTCCCACCATGGCCAAGCTCGACTCCCCACCCACCATCGATGAACTGATGAATGTCATTGACACCCTCTCTGGTGGAATGACTCCAGGCAGTAATGGGATTCCACCAGATATTATTTTAAAGTAGCAAGGGGGAACTCACCCCTGTGTCATATTCTATTGTTGAGAAGAGGCTATGATACTCCAGGTCATGTGGGATGCAAGCATCGTCACGCTCGAAAAACCCAAGTGCGACCTCACCGACAGTAACAACTATCGCAGAATCTCCCTCCAAACGTCGTAGGCAAAGTTTTTGCACGAGTGATCCTTAAACGCCGGCAGCTGCTGGTTGACTGTGTTTTTGGCCAAACGATTTACATGGTGTTTTCACTTAGGGGGATGATAGAAAAGTGCCGAACAGCGAAACCCGCTGTATCTTTCCTTCATTGACCTGCCAGAGGCATTTTTTTGCTCAGTCAATCGGTTTTTTAACCCTCTGCTTTAAAGAATCGGATGCCCCAGAACTCCCTACCGTTATAATATCATTCTATACTTGAATAATAGGCAACGTAAAGTACAATGGATTTTGTGCCGGCCCCTCCCCAATCATAAAGAGCGTGAAGTCAGGATGTGTGTTGGAGCATACCCACGCTAGCATATTCTTTTTTTTTTTACATCTGCGTTATGCATTCCACAAGTCAGGCGACTAAAATGACTTTGTTTTTCATCATAAGACTGTAGTTTAGAATGCACATCACATTATTATTGTCTGTTAACAAGCTTTATACTAGTTATTTTATTTTTACGTGATTATTATTTAATCAATAATGCTTTTTTTTAATTTAGAGTTCAGTGGTAATAGTAATAAGTTTAGTATAGACTTGTTATCTACTAAGACCTTTAATTAAACGTGGGGCATAGAATATTTATGAAGCAAGTGTTTAGTAATGGCGAGGTCTTCAAACGATACAGTCTTGACAATTTTTTGGTATTACAAACATACGCATATTTTTCATCACTGCCAGAGACAGTCTCCCAATACGATTTAACTTAATATAATAGTTTCCTATGGTCCTACCACATCGCCAAGAGGGAGATCATTATATTAATAAGGTCACCCCATATTTTAAATTAATTCTAGAAAAAAATTAATTATGTTTATCTATAACTTTTAGGTTTACTAAATAACAGTTTTAATACTTTTTTTAAAAAATCTTAGTCATGATCATGTTGCATTTATTTTAAACAAAACACTATTTATGTAATGAGGTTATGGCTGTAATTACGTACTGTATATATATATATATATATATATATATATATATATATATATATATATATATATATATTATATAAGAATGCTTAATTTGGTTAGCCAATTACGTGAAAAGAAAATCCCTTATTTCTTAAATGTTTTTTATATTGATAAAGTTCTGACCGGAGATTGTAGAGAAATGGAATGGAGTAGATGTCGTGTTATATCTACATTTACTTCACTGTGACCGCACGGATAATTAATTTTTGTTTTTCGAAATATGAATCGATTATTATTATTTTAGAATCGATTAATACATCTTACATTTATAATAAAACCTATTTACGGCATGAATTGTAAACCAATTTATAAATTTATAAGAATCGAATTGGAAAAGAATTATAAACTAACGAAAGAAGAACTATGAAACATTAACTACAATGCATGAGCAACGTGTTGCAATATTTACTTTCATAATCACGTTCTCTCACTACCTTCTTTGTAGAAAAAATATTTATTTCTTTACATTATATTAAAATTTATCGGTGTAAATATACTCCAAAAAACAAAAGAATGGATAGATTTCGAAGAATAGGTTATCAGAGTTTTCCTCTCTCCTAGTTAGCATACCTAAAAAATCATGCACAAAGTCTTTTGTTCATTGATGAATAAATAAAATGCCTGTTTTGCGTCTAAGTAGGTTAGGTTACACCTCAAAAGGTAATAGTCCTTAAATCGTCAGCAGGAAGTGGAATTTAGGTTCAGCTCTGTTCGAAGATGTGATCTATTACCATAGTTTAAAGTGGTTTGCATGATGCCTCCGGATAATATAATCGATTCGGTACGAGACGCGACATAATAGAAGTTTATAAACGTGCTAATCTGAAGAAATATCCTCATTGAAAGAAATTGTAATTAAATGCGTGTCAATAATTTGGGCATTAAACGTGTCTGGCATATATATATATATATATATATATATATATATATATATATATATATATAATGACAACGTAACCTTACTGTCAGGGCTTGAAAATAAGTTCTAAAAGAGAGGAAGAGTAGAGGCGCCAAATAACTCAAATCCAGAGAGAGTGGAGTTCCATGTTTCTTCATGTTGTTGTAATTGGAACTGAAAAGAAAATGAATAAAAACACCGAAGCCCTTCGCTCGGAGGTTAAATTCTTGTGCAATCTGAGCAAGGACAGTGGGTGCCCAATCAGTCAATGACTGGGTTGCTTATGATTGTAGAATTTCTCACAAAATATCGGTGGAGTATAATTAATTAAAGTAGAAAAATGTCTAGAATTAAGGTCCTAAAGGGGGCCAGGTTGAAAATGTGCGATAAATTTATTTTTTGTATACACCCCAATGAAATTGTATTCTTATATTATTGAATTATTATATGTAACTAAAATACGCAAATATTTCATTAAACTATATATATATATATATATATATATATATATATATATGTATATATATATATATATATATATATATATATATATATATATATGAGTGTGCGTGCGTATTAACACTTATATGCGCATATATACGTATATGTCTATGTAACTGTCCGTATGTGGAGCACATAAAAACTATAACACATCACGCATGAACACGTTTACGAATGTTAAAAGAAAACACATATGGACTGCATTAAATGTTGATTTTTTTATTATTTTGCTTTTACACGAAATGAGAACATGTGCATGTTGAAAAAACAATTATTCACGTCTGAAGTAAATCTTATTTTTTTTAACGAGCAACACATTATTAAGAAAAAACATTTGGAGGCTTAATTGAGTAAAGCGTGATGTGTGTGGATAACAATGTTCTGCTAATTGAAATACGTAAATACCATGACAGGAGTAAAATATAATTTTCTGTTTTTTGGTGAAATTAGACCCGAAATTGAAGTAATGTATTAAATTAAGTTTTAATTACTGCGGACTATCATTCTCATCTTTATTCGTTGTTGTTTCACGGCGTTTCGGCCAGCTATTCATCCGACCTTCGTCAGGTAGTAACCGCGACCGATAGGAACTTCGATTCACCTAACTGCATTGCAATGAAGTTAGGAGATTCGAAGTTCCTATCTGTCGCGGTTACCACATGGCGATGGTCAGAGGAATAGTTGGACGAAACGCCATGAAACAACATCGGATAAAGATGAGCCTTATAGTCCGCAATAAATAAACTTTAATATAAATAACACTCATCTCAATAATGAATTCCAATTAAAGTGATATATAGTTTATTAACTAAGAAATAAACATGCCTGTTTGTATTCATTGCGTTTATTTATGTGTATCTATTAAAAATATTGGATACTTTTAAAATAGTAAATTTAGTTGCGTTGTTTTAAACTAATACAAAATGAAAGTAATATGATTATGAATAAAAGTATATTCATTATGTTTTTTTTTCATAATACTGTGCTTAAAAATCAAAACTTGTACATGACTAGTATGGGTGTCTGGTGTTGTGCGAGGGTTTCGAGGTGTGGGTAGTACAAAAAGTGTGATATTAGTTAGGCAGGCTCAAACACACACATCGAAGTAGTAAGGGAACGCGAAAAAGAAAACCCTGTCGGAAAAAAACACATACCGCCAGTAATGTCGGTTTAAATTAAGGCTAGACAATCAAAAAGAGTGGATGCCTTTCGAAAATATCGGCGTAAAACTCAACTCTTCCCTGTAGGAAATTGCTAAATTTAGAGTGAAGCGATTACTTTTTTTTCGCCATTTTTTTCATATTTTTCGTGCGAATTGTCGAAATTAAAAATGATATGGACATCTTCAAAATCTGTCGCTTGTGTCTAAAGTTTAGGGCAGACACACAAACATATATATATTTAAAGAGACACACAAAGATACATATATTTAACAGACAGGTTAAGTTTATATTATGGATAACGAAACTGTTTACATTAAAAGTTGAATATATCATTTGTTGCTCCCGTTTGATCAATCAACATAAGGAATATAAAAAAATCACAAATGCATTTATTTTAACCTATTCATTCGTATATGAGCATTAGAATGAATTAAAAGTATAGTCGACTTACTCTTTTCTTGTTTTGTCTTATTGTTCTGACTACTTAGAAACATTTTTTACCGATAAAAATAACTTCCATTTTTTTTCTACAGGGCCAAATCTTACATAGATCAAGTTACAAGTCATTACACTAAGCATTAAGAGAGGAGTTTAGTAGATATCGTTGTACACACAAGAATTGCAAATATAATAATGTATATATATACATGTATATATATATATATACATGTATATATATATATATATATATATATATATATATATATATATAAGTTATTTTAACACGTATGTCATCGAAATATATCTTTCATTAAGCAAAATTATCAACATGAGAAAAGCGCAACACTCTTACAAAGAACAACCAAATATTTTCGATGGTATATGAGGGGAAAAAGTATATCATGTCGGAACAATAACGGAAAAAAAACAATACAGAAAATTTAGAGAACAAATCTAGTAGAGCTATATAATTTCGCAGCTAAATTATTCGCTCCGAGGAAGAGCCAAAATCTTCCGCAATACAAATATAAAAAAATAATAAAATGTTGCTTAATAAAATTTCGAAATGGAATGAAAATATAAGAATAAATGTAAAATGAGTGCCGATGTGCAAAATGTATAAACATTTTGACCTCTACCTTTGCATAAATTCATAGAAAATCCGAATATAAATCAATTTTAATGATATTTTGAATATTTATCAATGTATTGTCACATAATTTAATGTATATCTTATGTTTACTTCAAAGTTAGTGGAAAATGATATTTTACTTTAAACAAAAATACCTTTAGTAAAATTATGGTGTTCAATTGCAAAAAAAGTGGTATTGTTTGTTGTTTTACGTAAATAAATATCGTACATTGTAAAAATTGAAAACAAAATTCACAGGAACATTACGAAAGTATGTGTAAAGGATGAAAAACAAAGTTCAGGAACTTCCGGTATCCTCATTTGATTAAGCATTGTATTTAATATTTCCACACAAAAACTGCATTTGCAATTTTTTTTTAATTACATGTTTCGCATTACTTTGAAATGTACGAGTGAAATATTTTTCTTGCTTACATGAAGGTGAAATTTCGACGAAACAAAATTCTTTATGCAATCTTCAGAAAAAAAAAATCTTTTAAGCATGAACATAGAAAATTAATTAGATTAAAAGAGTGGTAAAATGAGAAAAAACGTTCAAAATAGGAGGGTGCGGATGCACATATGAGAGAAAAAATGCACCTCTAGCCGTTTAACTCCATGAGATCATTTTCAGCCAGACTTTGGACTGTCTGAACTTTGGTCTTCCGTGTGATCTATAGGTGACGATGATTTTTTTTTGTTAAACGAAGGGAGAATCTTTCGCTTTGACGTTGTAATTAAGCTATTTTCGTACAGACAAGGTGTTTTTTATTTGATTCAATATCTTAGGACTTTACTAATTATCTTTGAATTAGTCTCAGAGAACTTATGTTTAAATTTAAAATACTTTTTTTAAAATACATTTATTTTAATTCAAAATTCAGCTGAATTAGTTTTCCGTAAAATAATTTTTCATATCTTTTTTTTTTCACGTCTACATATATTTTTTGTTCCTTTTCGAAATTTACTTTAGCATTTAATCTTTCAAATAATATGCAAAGCTAGTTCGCAAACTTTAATAAATATGATGGGTCGGCTTGCAAAGCTATGCCCCCCTATCTTAGTTAACACTTTTTTACCCGTACCAAGAATAAAAAAATATGGTAGAATAAAAAAAGAACTGCTGAAGAACTATTAATGTGTGTTTCAATGTGTTAGTTAGTTTTCTACAAAATCCGAAACGTAAGACAGATTTGTTTATTTCATTAGTGCGCTATATATATCTGGCAATCTTCTTCGATAGATTACTCTCAGAATGTCTTCTGGAAATATCAATAATCGAAAAATCAGATGAAAGGAGCAAGCGATTTTTACTAAAGCCCACTCGTTACACAACTACTTTTATTTTATCTATTAATAGTGTTTAATATTAATAAAAAAATTACTATGGTAACCAGCGTTTTTAGGGTTATTTCAATAATCCTGATAAAAACAGAAATTAACAATTGAAAAGAAAAGTATATTTTAAGAATTATCCTTTAAACAATTAAAAATAGATCAGATGAATCTTAATCAGTCCGGAAATCTCAAAAATAGTTTATGATGTATAAGTACTGAAATAATAAGCGGATGACACCCAGTATCCAAAGGGTTAGATTATGGTTAGAAATGCGTTTAAACGATATTTGATATTTTTGTTGCTATTTTCACTCCAGATGTTCTTTATAATATGTATACCGCATAGAAAATTTCCGTAAACACCAATTGTAAGCTGGTAAAAACAGATAAAAAGGATCCACAGTTCATTATATCATATCACCGTCCTCGCCCTACCATGGGACTTTCCGTGTCGGTGGAAATACAGTTTGAAAACAATGAAGAAAAACATACGAACAGAAATAGTGAGGTTTAAACCTGGGCAATATTTTAGTACTAAAAAAGTAGTTGCTGACGAATTTACACTCCAAAAATTGCGATCAACACATACATTGTATCGATCTTTTCCGTAAGTAACTAATATAACTCTCCACAAACTGTGCAATGACGTTATTCCTGGTGAGCAACCTTGCGACTTTTGCCACGACGGAGATACATTTTCAAGCTGGAGACAGAAACACAAAAAGACAGATAAAGAGAGATAAATAGTTTTATTAACGATATTGTTAATGATATCAGCAGTAGTTGCCGTGGATATTTTAGTTATGGTTGTCACGTTTATCGTAGTAAATATATTTTTATTATATTTATTTACGCTGTGATATATTCCATAAATGTATAATTTCCTTTTGTAATAGTATATCGGTTCTTATTTAATGAATATTTTGCAACGTAACCTGCTCTCTATCGATTGTGGTAATCAGCAAATGCGTATCGAAAGGAGATGATCTGCCAGACAACTTACATACACATAAACGTTATGCTACAGAAATCTGATCCAACATAACGTTCCTTTGAGAGACACTTTCAGGCTGATTAATTGTGTCCGAACCAGAGCTGGCCAATTGGCAATTTGTTCTCAGGATTTCAACAATCAATTACTTAGTTACGGCTAGTTGATCGCTGCAATTCCTAAGACAGTTCCATCGAATGGATCATTGATTCTTCGATCAGGTTCAATTATTGATTGATCGCCTCACATTCTCCACCGTCTATTTATTTCTGTCTATACTCTGGCGAAGAATATTGCCCAGGAGACAATTATTGTTAACTAGTCTATTTTTATGTCTGCTTATTTACATTCACTATTTATATCCTACTAAAGTGTCTATATATACTCCGGGATTTGTTTTTTGTGATACATGCATATATATATATATATATATATATATATATATATATATATATATATATGTATATTTATATAAAACTTTTCTTCTATTTATTAAAAAAAAGGGATACAACTGTTTATATATAAGTCCTGGAATAGCATGTGTTCAAAACATCAAGCTAATTTGCATATTCTTTCAAACGTTAATTTAAATGCATTCCCTATTAGATTTTATCGGTTTATCATGGGGTCATCATCTTTAGTAAACTATTAGTGTAATTCATGCAAATATACTACATGTTTTATACTTGCATAAATTAGTTGTTGAAAAGAGAAACTTCTTCCTATATAAATTAAGGTATGCGCATATATATCTATTTTTAAAATTTCCTACCAACTTAGACAGTTTTATATCTGCATTTATAAAACTTTATATATATAGGATAGTAGGACGTATGAGACGCTTCATATTTGGGTGTTTACTGGGGAATATACTTTAGAAAAATGTGAAAATAAGGAAAATAAAGTTTACCATACGAAGGTCGAACGACAACATTACAAATAAATATGCATAACGTAATAGTTATTGAGTCATGTTTTAATTGCTAGCCTTGCAACAAGCATGCCATTCATATATCAGCTTTTTACGTTAAAAGGAAAAAAGCAAATAGTAATCGGAGCATTTTTGTTTAATTTGTCCGTGGTGGGTTACCAGTCATTAACTTTAACATTTGATTATTTATATTGGCACCAATAAAGTATAATAATAATAAATACGGAATCTGCGTTAATCAAAAAAATACTACTGCAGCATAATTTATCTAGTTTCATTAAAAAGACATTAATAGTCAGTGTGCGTATATTGTCTATGACATTTTATTCAGTCTTGCTAATATAATATTAAGTAATACTTACCACGATGAAATTTAAAATTAAATCTAAAAACACTAACAATAGAAACAAGTTAGAGAGAACAACAACAACAATAATAATAATAATAATAATAATAATAGTAAAAATAAAAATAATAATGATAATAATATTAATAATAATATATTATATTAATACTGTTGTCGCTACAACCGTTATCATCCTGTCCACCTCTTTAAATGGCCAGTTGAATATTCCAAATTCCTAATAATAATATTAATATTAATAATCTTACAATATCATAATTAAAACAAAAACATGTTGTCGCTGGAAGGCAAATACATCCTTATTATATAATAATACACCCACATAAATAATTAAAACAGACAAACAAGTAATGCGTTTGTTGCTTGAGGACCATTTAAATCTCCGCATTTTAAGTTAACACATTAATATCTACTTATATATCATGTTGTCGCTTTTGTCGTTAATATGCTGTCATCCCTTGAAAGGGAAGATAAAATTCCAAATAGCTAATAATAATAAAATAAATGATTCTGCTAATTCAAATCCATTCTTACTATATATTAATACGTCGAAATACGTAAAAATATATGATGGTCTTTCGGTTTGATCAACATTTAAATCACCGTATTTATATGCCAACTTGCCAATGTAGCCTTTAACATGCTGAAAGGCTTGCGTAAGGAAAACGCATACTAATTATATATTAATATATCGATACAAGTAAAAAAATATGTAGTGGTTTTCTTCTTTAGGGATCCTTCACATCTCCGCATTTCAGATGAACACATTATTACCCACTTGTATATCATATTTAAATTAGTAAGAATTCTGACGAATTTCAGACGAAAGCATACTCAAGTATTGCTGCGGTTGTTATTTAATCCAAATGGAAAAGAAATAAATTCCGTGGCACTGGTTAAAAATACACAACTATTTGTTTAATTCCCTGAAAAAGTCACTTCGGATTAATTTTAAAAATTCCATGGAAAATTCAGTTCTTATAATTATAAAATTCTCGCAACAGGAATCTCCACTGAAACTGCCGCCACCAAACAAAAGACACTGCCACCATCATCACAGCAACTGCCACCATTATCCCCATTGCAGCCGCCACCACTGCCGCCACCATCATCAACACAATATCTAGTGTCACTGCTACAACACCCGCTACCACTGCCACACCACAACCGCCAACACCACCTCACCACTTCCATCTCCACTGCACCTGCCATCACCGCAACAATCTCTGTCACCACTGTCACAACCACCGTCTCCATCTCCACCACGAACGCCGCCACGATTGCTTGCCACCACTATCACTGCCATAATAACCGGAACCGCCGCAACTCTCGCCTTCGTGTCCACTGCAACCGCCTCCACCACTGCTACCCTCAGTACTGAAACTACCACCACAAGCACCACCACAAACGCCACCAGCACAACAACCAACACAACCATCACAACCGCCACAACCACCACCACAACCGCTAACACTGATTAAGTCAACACCACTGCTACTGCCACTAACACAACCAACGATGCTACTTCCGCCACCATCGGCACACCGCTATCACCACCACTGTCACAACCATCGATACTCCACCACCGCCACTACCACATCAATTATTTGTTAGTGTTCTGGGAGCGTCACCTATACCAATTTCTGTTGGATGGTGTCAATGTTTACTGGATTTTCGATGTTATAATATAACTATTTCTGTACACATTGGAAAAATGTGTAATGTTAAACTACGGCGACTTATTTAAAACGCCTTTACAAAATAACAGCCAGTGAAAGTAATTCATTTTTTTGTTAACCTACTAACAATTTTATGGTGTATTTTTCTTGCTGACATGACCCGCTTTAAATATAATTGTAAACAAATAAAAAGGTAATAATGCCTTAAGATTATAAATTATTTGCATGTAAAAATCTAACACCAAAAGCCACGTACGCTGATTTTAAGAAATTGATAAATAATAATAAATAAAACGTTTTATTAGATCTCATAATTGTTTGTATTATGACAATGTACTTTCTCCCTAAATAGCTTTTCAGATTATTAATTTTATTAACGCCTCATAACAAAACTCCAAAGAATGACCTAAATCTTGTGGACGAGAGGAGCAACTCTCATTGCAAAGGCAAATGCAGAGAGCTTGACTATAAAATGATAACTCATGAAAAAGAAGAATGGTTCCATTGAAAAATACTGTGCCAAGCAGACTCCTGTCAAACAATCCTTACCTTACTATCCAAAACGGAGAGTAACAGGATAGATTGTACCTCGTGTTTGCAATGCGATAGTAGTCAGAGGAAAATAGTATTTCTTCTGAATGTTGATAGTAACACACAGCAAAAGTAACGACAGCACGAACTTCAAGTTGCTAAATGTGACAAGACTACAATAGAAAAAAATGTTGCAAGTTTTCCGTGTCGTGACAAACTATTTAAAGATCATCACCAGGACTTTGGTATGAAAATGCAAAACTGGTACTGCATATATTTCCATCCCTGCACTACGGCTTACATGAGCTGTTTACTGATTACCAACACGTAGTAAAATCTACAGAGAGAGAGATAGATAGGGAGGGAGAGAGAGATTTTCTTAAAAATATAATTTTAGGAAACATTTCTAGTTACATCGAACTTTTGTTCTTTTAAGTATACTTTGTTTTCCACATGAAACAAATTGCTTCTCAAAATATTACCAAGGGAGAATTGGTTGCAAAATAAAGCAATAGCAGTTTTTTTTTCTTTCGAGTTATGTGCAGAGAACGGATACATCTGTTGCATTGAACGCGACTCTTCTAGCAATTCCTGGTAGATTCATACTGCAATAATATTCCAATTTCTGAGCAAAGAACTAAAAGTTTCCGTTTCAAAAATTCCTCAAATTCGTTTGACAGTTTACTTGCTGGAAATGGAGATTAAAATCTAATTAGTCATCGAATTGTGCTTTCTACGATCTACATTGGTGATCCTCGCCATCTCAATTAGAAACGTCAGATATTATGACAAAGAAGATGTTTTTATGACTATGACATGTTATCCACACTGACCAGAAATTATTGAATATTAATCTGCTGGACAAGAAATTCAATATCGACCAGATAGTGTTGCAAGAGTAGTAAGATTAAAAGGTTATAATACAAGGGGACATATGAAAATGGAATGTTTGGTATTTTTTTTAAATAGTTTCAGAGCATAAACGCGGAACGGTAGAATATTGTTTAGCAATTTCCACATCAATTATTTCCAGAGACAAATGCATATCACTCCATGTTCTAATAAGGGAACATATGATCCATGACACATGCGGCCTCCTAAAAGAAGATCGTCGTATGAATTATGGACAAAAATGTTCCAAATTGTTTCCAAAATCTTTCTCCCAAAATATTTAACAGGATACACATTTTGTATCATTAATAAAGAGGGAGGTCAGAGGATGCGCATCAGATTGGCGTAATTAAACCGTGAGTAAATGTTCTTTACAATCTATATTTGTTGCAGCAATTAAACTGTCATATCAATTTTTAATTTTCGTGATGATTTATTCAATCGAATATTACATCAAATATATATCAAATGGATCAAATTAAGCTGTTTTTGAGTTAAAAAATGCGGTGTAATTCGATAGTAGCGAATCACAGCTCATTGATGAATCGGCCAACATGAAAACATGAGTCATCATCATAAGCATTTTTTTTTTACTTGACTTGACGACGAGTTTCTAGAGAATAATGCCTATTTATATAAGTGATATAATGGACTGATCCAACACCCCTCAAATGAATGGACTGTTATGTCTATAAAAAGACAAGCAAACTCTCCTCACGTGGGAGACAGAATTTAGTACTAAGCTGTCAATGGACGCTTAGAAATGTGTGTACCTTTTACCCTAAATAAACCCTTTCTGTACAACCCCAGTAATGACTTGTTATTCATATAATCTACGATATAACAACTGGCGACGAAGAATTCGAAGGAAACTCTCTACAAAATAAAGCGAAGGAAAAACCACACAAGAAGATTAACGAGCAGAAAACAAAAGAAATCCAAAGAAGGAAGAAGAAAAAAAAACTTCGACAGATCCAACATTTAAAAAGTAAGTGTTTCAGTCTGTTACGGTCCTAAAAAAAAGAGAAATTGACATTTTGAAGCGAACATTTTTTTGAAAAGACCATTTAAAAATATGGTTCTAAAAATGAGTCTAGGTTTGATAAAAGAAAATATATTGAAATTAAAATAAATGGCTGTAATGTAAACTGTCTTCTAGATACGGGAAGCGACATAAGTATAATTGGCGAAGTAACTTGGAAGAAAATTGGGTTTCCAAACTTACAAAATACAAAAAAAATTGCCAGAAGTGTGTCTGGAAATAAACTAAAATGTGTCTCTAAAGGAGAATGCTGTGAAAACCAAGTTATATGTCGTACCGGGGAAAAATTCTAATTTGTTCGGTATAGACTTAATGATTCTTTTTAATTTATGGGGAAAACCCATGAGCTCATTTTGCAATAAAGTAAGTCTGGCGGGGTTAGAAAATTCTAAACTACCAGGAAAGTTTATTGACGAATTAAAAATACTTTAAAGAGGTATTCTCTGAAGATTTGGGTTGCTGCACGAAAACGGAGGTTAAATTTGAACTAAAGGACGAAGCTAAACCAGTTTTCAAACCCAAAAGAAAGGTTCCATGTTCAGCATTAGAAACCATAGAGAAAGAATTACAGATACTTCAAGATATTGGAGTAATAGAAAAAGTGGACTACTCTGAATGGGCTTCACCCACGGTTAACGTTAAGAAGAAAAATAATAAAATCAGGGTATGCGCGGACTTTTCGACAGGTCTAAATGATTGTCTAAAGGAACATAACTACCCGCTTCCTACCCCAGAGGAAATTTTTTCGAAGTTAAGCGAAGGAAAAATTTTACAAACATTGATTTGTCTGAAGCGTATTGGCAAGTAAAAGTCCAGGAAGAGTGTGCTAAGTACCTGACATTAAATACCCATAAGGGACTATTTTCACTAAAACGTTTGCCTTTTGGTTTAAAAGTAGCCCAAAATTTGTTCCAGCAAATTATGGATACAATGCTAGCAGGTTTGGTTTTTGCTATGTCTTATCTAGATGATATCCTTATAAGAAGTAAAGATGTGGAAGAGCATAAGATCCACATTGGCAAAGTATTCGAGAGAATATCAAACTATGGATTGAAAGTGGCTCTCGAAAAATGTAATTTTGGGATGGACAAAATTGAATATTTGGGACAAGTGATTGATCGAAATGGTAGACAACCTAATCCTAATAGGACTGAAGCAATCAAAAACATGCCTAGACCAGAAAATATAGTGCAGCTACAGTCATTTTTGGGACTAGCAAATTATTATAATTCTTATATCCCAAATATGAATGAACTAAGAGCGCCTTTAAACGAATTATTGAAAAAGAATAAAAAATGGCTCTGGACAAAAGAATGTGATGAAGCATTCCTAAAGATTAAAAAATGTCTGTTATCGGAATAGCACTAGCTCACTACGATCCGAAAAAAGAATTAATTGTAGCAGTAGATGCGAGCGAATACGGTTTAGGTGCTGTGCTACTACACAGACTCAAAGATGGATCGACTAAACCAATTATTCATGCCTCAAGGGTTTTGCTACCCACAGAAAAAATATTGTAGTCAGATAGAAAAAGAAGGTCTGGCAATTGTATACGCCATGAAGAAATTTCATAGGTACATCCATGGAAGATTTTTTATCTTGGAAACGCACCACAAACCTTTGTTATCGATTTTTGGTTCCAAAAAAGGAGTTCCTACTCATACGGCTAATAGGTTACAAAGTTGGAGAATGATTTTGTTAAACTATAATTTTTAAATGAAACACCTAGCATCCAGCAACATTGCACACGCAGATGGTTTGTCCATGTTGATCCCAAATAAAACTGAATTACTTGAAGAAACTGTTATAGCTGCACTAAAAAAAGAAAATGAACTAACAGATATATTAATAAATACTGTAAGGGAACTCCCGGTAACACTTGAGGAAATTAAGAAAGCAGCAAGAACAGATGAATACATTAACACGATAAAAAAAAACAAGTGGGACAAAAAGAAAAGAAGAGGAAAGGATTAACAGTTTCTCCATTTTCAAAGTGAGAGGAAACTCTAATGTACGCAGTTACAGTGGTAATACCTCAAGTATCACAGAAGAGAATTTTAAAAGAATTCCACATGGGTCATCCTGGAATCTCCAGAATGAAAGCACTAATGAGAGCATATACGTACTGGCCTGGAGTGGATCAGGACATAGAAAAAATGATAAAATTATGTAAGGGTTGCCAACTAGCAATAACAGCGCCGCCCACTAAGACGCAACCTTGGCCTAAAACAGATATACCATGGGCGCGGATTCATATAGATTACGCAGGACCTCTAAAAGGGTATTATTACCTGGTAATAGTAGATAGCATGCCGAAATTGCCAAGAATTTTTAAATTCAAACGTCCTACAGCGGCAAACACAATAACGGCGTTGGACGAGGTATTTGGGCGTTTTGGCGTACCAAAAACAATTGTTAGTGATAATGGCACCATGTTCAAAGGTCCAGAATTTAAGATCTACTGCGAGTCACTGGCCATAGAGCATATCACAACACCAACTTTTAGCCCTCGATCTAACGGATAATCTGAAAGATGTGTCAATACTTTTAAACGAGCGTTAAAAAAGAACGATAACATCGACACTGAAGAAAAAAGTCATCAGAAATTTTTAGCAGTGTACAGGATAACGCCTAATCCGAATACAAATGCAAATTTATCCCCAGCGGAAATAATGTTTTACCAGAAAAGTGCGCTATGTGTTCGACCGTTTAATTCCGAGTAAAAAAGTAAAAAAAAAGTGTGAAAGATAATGTACGATACAATATATATAAGGACTGGGAAAAATGTGTTTCAACAATTATCGGGCAGGGAAGAGTTTTTGGGAAGAAGGCATAATCTCCAAAAGAATTGGAAGAATTATCTACATAATAAAAGGTCAGACATTTTCCCACAAAAACATATAAACCAACTCAGACCCCGATATATTGAAATAGTTAAAAACAATGAAGTACCTATGGAAGTACTGTATGGCATTTTTCACATAGAACCTCCAAAAAAGGAAGCACCAATAACTGAAAATACAAGTCACTCTCCAAAATCAAAAAATTCGCAAACGCAAATTTTAAGGAGAAGTGAAAGAAAAAGAAAAAGAACTGAATTTTTTGGACAAAGTCAAAAAAGAAAAAAATGGTGAAGCGAAATTCTAGGGAAGAATTTAGCTTTGGAGGAAGGTGATATAATGGACTGATCCAACACCCCTCAAATGAATGGACTGTTACGTCTATAAAAAGACAAGCAAACTCTCCTCACGTGGGAGACAGAATTTAGTACTAAGCCGTTAATGGACGCTTAGAAATGTGTGTACCTTAACCTAAATAAACCCTTTCTGTACAACCCCAGTAATGACTTGTTATTCATATAATCTACGATATAATAATAAGCCATAAAAGTAGACATAAGTAAGCAATCACATGTAAACGTGGCATGCGAATTTGCAATAATCTTCATGGCATGTTAACCTATTAATACATTAACATTTTGAGAAATATTCAAATAGGCATTGACAGATGATTATTTGACACAACATCGCAGGTGCATCAATGAGCCATATGCTCCAGTCTCGAATTTTATTTTAAACCAAGCTTGTGTTATATATAAAACAAATTACTCATGATGAATAAACATATGGATTGGAAACATGGGCGCATGTTGATAATAAACAGTTTTGTCTTGCATTCAGAAGTGAGATTGACTATAATCATAAAGCTCTCGAGCCTAGAGACTGAAACTAAACAAAGCTAAGCAAAGGATAACATATCAAGTATGCAGTATTTTGTGCGATATTCAATACTGAGAGAGAAGACTATGAATAATGCATTTTCAGAAACAGGAGATACTGTTTACCAAATTTAATTTTAGCAATGGGTAAGAGAAAAACACTGCGCATGTAATTGCATAGAGTCGAACTGCGTCAAGTCTCTAGGAAGGGAAACGTACTTTGCAGTGCAAATTGCATGTGTTATCAAATGTATATAGAATGGATGAGTATAGATACTCACTTACTTGAAATTCAAATGTGATCCAAGTTACACGAGAAAAAGAAGTAATAATTGTTGATGAAACACAAATGACGCGTAAAACTGTTTTTAAACAATTGATCAAACGTTGCAGTATATTATGGTTAGTGGGAGTAATCCAACTCTTATCGGGGGACTTGCGTCAAAGCTCTCTTATAATAAGATATAGAACAAGGTAATCATTGTGAATGCAATTTGAAAGTAATCTTACCATTAGTGACATATCTTTGTAAACAACCTAACATATAAGAGATTATACGACTGGAAAATGAACGAGCATTTCCAGTATTCTGCTTTACATTAGGGATAGACGTCTTCTGATGTCGAAACTGGACATGATTTTAAAAAAAAATTAAACTAATTAAATGTGTTTAGAAATTAAAGTAGTTGAATTGTAAGAATATATCAGGATTTAAATGTTCAGGCGTTTTCCGTAATTTGCAACCTTTCCCAATCTCAAGCTGTTACACGACTAAAATCGAACTGATTTATTCTGCATCGAGACGCTTGGTTACATTACATTTAAATATTTCCATGACATCAACTCGTAGGAAAAATAAGTTTATTATAGTAATCTTTAGAGCTTAATGACTCAATATACATTTTTCCTTTCATTCGACATTTGTTTTAAATACTAAGTGTTATATTAATTAAAACAAGCAGGACCCGTGGAAATTCCACGGTAGTTAAACTCTTTTAAAACACATCAGTAAGAAAGTCCTTATAAAAATGAACGTATGGAAGCAAGTAGAACAAACAAAGAACTTTAGTTTAAACTTTTACTGAAGGTCAATGCGATTGTTGATATTGTCAGGAAGTACTGGTGATGATTGAGGCGGTTACAGGAACGTCGATCAGCTGCTTGGAGTGAGAATAGTTGTAAGTCAGCAGGTTCTTGGGAGTCAGATTGTGAATTTAAAAAACTGTGTGACATTGCTGACATCGATTTTGTGCAAGTTCTGATGACCCCAAGTTATTTAATATTTCAGGACATTTTGGATTACATGTGTGAGTAATGAATAGGTAACAGAAACTGCCATTGCATCTTGATAAAGCTGTTGTAGATTCCTAGGACTTCTGTAAATGTAGATGGTAGAATAACTGGTACACCAGAATAACCATCTTCATTCCTTGCTTAATGATCCATTAAGCCAGAATATTGAGCAGCTCTTAGTTGACTTTGATGGCTTTTAATGAAGTTAAATAAGCAACTGTCAACTTTTACATATGCGATAGACTTTTCTATTCAGTTTGAATTTTATTCAATGAAGATTTGGAAATTCACAAATATTTTTAATCGAATTATTGATATAGATTTCAATTAATGCATCACAACTTCCTGATAATATAAATAGAACACTTTGAATTTTCTGTACAAAAGTTTTTTTTCCATAAAAACATTGTAATCTGTTATAATATTCAGATTCTTGTGTATTACATGCAGTGTTTCTGTAAATCTTACGAAGTACAGTTAAATTTTGATTTTTTTGATAATCAAAATGATGTGAGGTAGGTTGTACCTATCAAATTTATTGTCAATGTTATATAGTTAAGTAAGCTGGCTAATTGGCTATGAAGTAAGTTATTCCGAACTTTGATCCAACATTTTAATTTAAAAAAAAGCTTAACATTTTCTGGTATCTTTTTTTATATTAAGAAAAATGTAAGCATCATGCTGAAATAATAAAATGACATTCTTAATAAGGGGAGAGTGTTTCACTATTCTAAACCTTCATCTAAATAACGATTTAACGAAAAAAATATTTAAAGTATTCTTGTATCTTTTTTATAATTTTTGTTAAATAAGAAAAATCATTAAACTTTGATAGCGCTATTGTAAGAGTAATGCTGAAAGCCATTCTTAATATGAGGAGGGGGTTAACTATTCTGAAACTTCACCTAACAATGTAAAAAAATAAGGGGAAATATATGTATGAACAATAAATATTTCTTCAGTGAAATAAAATATACTGTAAATCTTTAAATAAGGAATATATATTTATTTAAACCATAATTATTGAAACAAAGTATTTTACTGCATAAAAAAACGGTTATGGGGAGAAGGGTTAACTATTTTGAACCTTCACATAAATAGCGATTTAATTAAGAAAATTTAATGGTGTTGTATCTTTTTTTTTTATAATTTGTTTTAAAATAAGAAAAAAAAACGGTAACTATCCAGATGCGCTACTACAGAACACCGACCACTCTAATTTGTTTTTTATAGGTAATTGAGGTCGCTGACAACGAATCTGATAGTCACACCTGGGGCAAATTTACCGTTTGAATGGTATTTACCCCTGAACCCACGAACTACTTTCCACCATTTTGCAGCTTCTGTTTATGCTACGCGCATGCACGTTGTAACATTAATGACGGCTTTACCAAGCAAACTACGTTGGGGGAGGGGATTTTTTTTTCCAGGACATAGAATTTTCTAATTTTCAAAAATACATTATACCACTTTTTGGGTGGAAAATTTAAAATTAGCTGAAAAAGAAATAAAACCAGAAAAGGAAAGCACTCCAAGTTGGAGTAGGGGGGGGTAATTTATCTGTTGTTTTTTTTTTTTTACCTGGAACATAGAATTTTCAAATTTTCCGTAAGTAAAGCACCGACATTTACCAATTAGAAACCATTTAACATTTTCCGAATATTTTACTGTGCACATTGGGGGCGCGAGCGGGGGGGGCGGATGTGATGTTGGGGCGCGCGTGCCTTAACATCACATCCGCCCCCCCGCTCGCGCCCCCAATATACACAGTAAAATATTCGGAAAATGTTAAATGGTGTTCTAATTGGTAAATGTCGGTGCGTTACTTACGGAAAAACGTTTAACTAAACTGCAAAATCACCTATTAAGCCACATAAGTTCTATAATTGAATCCCACACCCCCGTAAAAAAAGAATGAAAAACATAAAGATGTTTGGTGCTTATGTTTTTGTAAACCACATTAAAAACTACGCGAGACAAAAAAAAAACAAAAAGTCCCCCAATTTGTTGTACTTTTCTTTAACTGTAAGTCATTAAAAAAATGTCAGTCCGTAATTCTTTGATTGGTACGCCATGTGAGAAGGCAGTGGTACTTATACAGTTTAGTGACAACATTAAAAAATGGAAATATTGAAAAAAAAATGTATTGTACGTAACTGTTATAGACTGAAGTTCTCCGAAAAAATTTCACTTCATTTGATCAAGTGTTTTTTTTTTTCACATCGAAAAACAATTATTTATCACGGTTACGTAAACGTGGCCATTTTGGAAATGTTATTGCAGCGCCCAGAGATTCCCCAAGGGCAGGTAACTGCCGTGCATAGCAGAATACCTCCATTTTAGGCCAATCTAGCCCTTTTTTCCCCACCAGAATTAGATTTTTTTTTTTTTTTTTTTGCGAAGTTAGATGCAATTTTTGGGGTGTTTCTTTTTAATTTGTAACAGAAGTAAATAAACGAAATTTCGAAATTTTCGAATTTAAAATTTTGTTTCGAAGTTATCCATGCGTGTCCAACTGCGCATGTTTCGAAAATAATCTCGTATAAAAATTCAATTTTTGCATTCTTCAATTTTTTTGCATATTCAATAGTATTATTTAAAAAAAAAACGCAAAAAAATTGCGGATTTAAAAACAAAAAAACGACAAAAACGGAAGAAAATTGCAGATGCGTTGTGCGCATCTCATTCTGGCGAGAAAAAAAAAGGCTAGATTGCGAAATTTGGCCTTAAATTGGGGTATTCTGCTAGGAACATTTCCAAAATGGCTACGTTGACGTCGTCGTTATAAATAATTGTTTTTCGCTGTAAAAAAAAAAAAATACTTGATCAAATGAATTGAAAATTTTTTTTGGAGAACTTCAGTCTATAACAGTTTCGTACATTACATTTTTTTTTCAATATTTCTATTTTTTAATGTCGTCACTAAACTGTATAAGTACCAATGCAGTTTGCTAGGTGAAGCAAGCCGTCGTTCATGTTGCAGAGCACGCGCGTAGCGTAAACGGAAGCTGCAAAATGGTGGAAAGTCATTCGTGGGTTCAGGGGTTAATACCATACAAACGGCAAATTTGCCCCAAGTTTGACTATGAGATTCGTTGTCAGCGACCTCAATTACCTATAAAAAAAGAAATCAGGGTAGTCGGTGTTCTGTAGTAGCGTATCTGGATATTTACCGAAACTTCACCTAACAATGTAATAAAAATAATGGAAAAATTCTTCAGTTAAATAAAATATACTGAAAATCTTTAAATAGGAAATAAATATTTCTTTAAATAAATTACATCGTAAGTAATGAAACACTGTTTTGTTTCATATTTAAAAAAAAATTGTTGTGTCTATTTTTTATAGTATTTAAATATTATGCCCTGTCGGTGGGCATTAGAAGATGAATGCCTGTAAAAGAAGCAAAATAAAACGAACAAAACATAAATAATAACTATGTACACAACGTGAAGCTGTATAAATGTTACACAATTACTCGATTCGGCATTAAATAACACGAAAAAGGATTGATATGCCGTAAAACAAAAACAAAACAGAACAAGACGTAAAACAAAAACAAAACAGAACAAGACGTAAAATATGTTTTGACTCTGTATTTGCGAATGGTGACATTGGTGATTTATTTATTAAATGCATACTTTACTTTTGTAACATGTATTTCTAAACATATTTTTTGTCGTGTAAGTCTCACTCAAAAGTAAATAAAAAACATAAAGTGGCACAGTAAAAAAAAAACAAACAAAAAACGTACTCGTAGCGTTAAATGTAAAAAATACATTTATTACTGAATAACATAGAATACACGTTCCTACAATAATAAACAGAAAACATCGTTAAAAATGTAAGTAAAATACTATACTATTTAAACTGGAACGATACCTTCTATGCATAGCTGTCTTTAAAATAATTCGGAACCATAAATACACAGATATTATTATTTTTTATTTTCGGGAACTTTTGGGAAATAAAAGGGTTAATGATTTTTAACTGATAAAGATTGAACAATAAATGGAGATAATTCACATTAATTAAGGTTTGAGATGATGATGGCGCGTTTCATTAATTAATGTTTGCGATGATGATGACGTGACACCGTACGTACAAGCAAATTAATATATATATATATATAGAGAGAGATGATATTCTACTTCAGTTTATGTGTGCGTGGTTCGTTTATTCATATATAATCTGTTTTCACATATTCATTATGATGTGCAAAATACAAATGATTAAAGCCGGCAAAGAAAAATATTAAAATATCGGGTAACTTGATGAAAAAATATTTCTTATTTGTATGGAACTTACTTGTTATACCAAATAGTAATTCTGATTTTAACAGAAAAGAATCAGAGGTGTGATGATTTTCAGAAATATATACACTGGTATAAGAACATTGTATTTTTAGCCCGATTTTTAAAAATTAAATATTAATGCGCTTGTTTACACATGATATTGATCGTGTTGACTGAACACGATATATCGTAACGCTCTTAATAGTGATGTATTTCGCAGGCATCGTAAAGGATTTGCCTTTAAAGTAATTATCTGATGGTGAGATACTTGTTTATGAACGCAAGCCAGTTGCCAGTTTCATAGTGTATATAAACTAGTTTGCATACAGACTCAATTGTAATAACAAAACAAGCACTTGAGTGAAATGATTGTAATAACCTCCGCAGAACGTATGAACATAATTGTAAAATGAAATTATGCAAAAGTAAACACGTAGACTAGGGAAGTGCATATGTATCAAATTAATAAACCTCACTTAGTCTGGCCGTCTGTTTGTCTTACTGTCTCCATATTTTCAAATTCTATCTCGTCAGAAAATAATACTCCGAGAGTGGGGCATCAAATGACTGGATTTTTAATTGACTGGGCTGTTATGGGTCTTTTACTGGATAAAATAGTTTTAAGGTCAAATGTAAGTACAACATTAATAAAATCGTTATATATTTCGTAATTTCACTTTAGTATATTTTCAATCAGTATATATGCGTGTCTTGTTGGCACAGTTATAAGGTTACACGTGTTTAATGCCACAATATTGATTTTGGTTTTGATCCTAGCTGATGCCACCCACATAGTTTTCTAACTTTTTAAATCAAAACTCTACACTACGATATGAAGATAAATGAACATATCAGATTGAAGCGCATTTTACGATCGGGCAAAGCCGAGTGCCCACCCGCTAGTGCATTTTATAAGATTGGTATTGTTTGTAATTTATTATTACAGGAATGTATAATCACGTTCCTAGACGGATTAAATATTAATCTTATTAAATATTTTGAAAGTGAATAAGTTGCTGCCCATAATTAGATACACAACTCGGTTTAAACTGAATGAAACAGGTAAACACTTATTTTCCAAGGAATTAGATGCCTTATTTCGGTATATGAATGATGACATCGGATTAATCACAAAACACGTTGGTGTATGTAATATACGGAACGAGTATTGTGTTTCTACTTCAAGCACATATTTTTGTATCTTTCGAATATTAATAAAGTTGATAATATTGTATGAAATTTGATAGTAGATTTCACAGAAAGGCACGAACTGATAATATACAAAATTTATGACTTGGAAACATTTTTGTCGTTTATGAGGAAATATATCTGGCAAAATTATTCCTAGCTAACAATGACAGTTTTATAAAATTCGGACAAGTTAGTATTAAAAGCAAGGCGTATTTACTTAGCAAAGATTAATATATGAGATTGAAGTATAAAATCAAAATAAGTAAACAGCGCTGAAAATTTTATACAATATAGAAGATTCTGTGCCGAGTGCTTGTAGTTATAGAAAATATAGCGTTACAGTACCAATTAATGCGTCATGTTGCATGTACAATTTGTGGTAATGTGACAAGCTATGCAAGGAGTTAATCTACATATAACATCTATAAAAAGTTTGAAAGTGTGTGAGGACACTTCTAAACCTATATACTAAACTAATTATTGATGAACAGACATGAAATTTAGTAAATAGGATATTCAGACATGTACAGCACTTTTTATCAGCATAGATGGGCACCTAGGGTATCAAAACTCCGAAAATGTTACGTGGGTGTTTTCGGATTTTAATCTGTTTGCTAACTGCTCAAGAAATACGCATGAATGTATGGTTCAAATAACAGAATACATATGTTAAATATTAGTAGTAGTTAGAAGCACTTTTTAGGCAAGTTAAAGACGGACTAATGGTTATCGTACTTGACGCACTGTTTTTAGCTTACGGTTTCGTCAACCCCGACTATTTGCTTTACGTTTTTCACTCACATGAAGTGAACTGTTTAGAAAAAGAAACAATACTCGTATACACATATCTTGGTTTTAGTATGAAGTATTATACAATATTATTCAAAATTTAGTGCCGAGTAACGCCAGAGGGCCTGCTAGTTCATAAAAAAATAGACAAATGCGTCTTATTCATTATTTACGGAAGCATGTGTAAGTTATTGTAATAAACCATAAATTAAGCTATCTGGTGTAAATGTTTATGTTGACATTCTTTGCAAGTAGAAATTTAAGTCACATGATAAGCTTTAGGAAAAATAATAAAACTTGTCAGACTTTGCAGTGTGCATTATTTAAAAAATATTTTATCATTTAATATGTTATCATGCTGTGATAATTTAATCTCATTCCCTTTTTCTGTATATGTCTATCTATCTAACTATCTATCTATCTATCTATCTCTATATATATATCAAAGTGAAAATTTCTGTGTGTGTATGTGTACATTTCTCTTGCAAATAACCGTGTGAATTTTCGCTCTGGGAACTGTAGATTTGACATAAGAAGTATTGAGATTTCGGGAAATTTTTAATCGGTTTTTGGCCAGCTGTCAAGGGGTTATGTTTCAGAGATTCAACCTGGGAGAACTCTACCAAAGTTATCCGTCAATTTTTGGCCTTAACGCTTGAAATTTTAAAGTTACCTGGAAATGTATCATACTGTTTGAGTTGATTGAAGCCCACAATAATAAATGTTAATGGGACAAAAATGGAGATAAAGATAAAAAAAACTGATCTCTGCTGTCTCTAGCAAATTACTAAGACAATTTCTGGTTGTAAAATTTGACATTTTACATAAAGGGTATTCAGAGATAGGGCAAGATTTTAATTGGTTAGGGTCGACAATTAGTGCTGTCAAGGGGGTAGAGTAAAAATTATTTGATATTTTTTTACACGGTGGTCACCACGTATCAAGACCCGGAAGCCACTCAGGGATAAGGGTTATTGTAAGTACAGCACGTTAGTGGAGATTTATTGAAGTGTTTACCTACGGTGGCGGTTCAGAAGGAATTTGTTTATGTTGGACTTGAATACATCCAGGTTGTTGTCAGGTGGGAAGCAGGCAGACAGAACAGAGTTCCACTGGCGAGCAGTTCTAAGAAAGAAGCCTTGCTCATGGAATCTAGGTTTTGATTTAGGCACAGAAAAAGAGTGGGGAAAATTTTTGACAGTGGATTCAGCTAGACGGGTGTTTTTCGTGAAAGATTGGCGAGGTGGGAACCAGAGATTGTAGTTCAGACGAGCACCTGTCATAGAAATAACGATAAAACAAAGATACGCTCGCAGCATCTCTTCTGTGGGAGGGTAGTTGCAGGGAAGAGAAAAGAGCCTCAACCACTAAGCCACGAAGTGTATTTTGTACTCTGTCAAGGCAGGAGAGACTGTTTTTAGCAACTCCTGTCCAGATATGGCAGCAGTATTCCATCCTTAGACATACTTGGCTTTTATATAGATAGGGAATTGCATTAGTAGTGATATATCTTCTCGAGCGGTAGAAGGATCACACCATCTTTCCAGCGACCTTGGCAACAGAATTGATGTACGTGTTCTATTTCAGATAAGCAGAAGCTTGTCAAAACATGGGGATTCTCCTAGACGAGAGACATCCATTTCAATTGATGCAAGATGGGGATCAGAGAGTTGATGATGTAAAGATAGGAGTTTGGTTTTAGATGCATTAAAGGTAACCAGCCACTGAACAGCGCACTCGAGATCAGAGGAGAGAGAATCAGAGAGAACTTTTTCATTTACAGCCTTTGATGTGTTGCCGTAGATGGGCGTGTCATCAGCATATATGTAAACGAATGATTTAAAGTATGTGTTTAGGGAGATCATTGATGTAGATCAGGAAAAGAGTTGGACCCAGGATTGACCCGTAAGGGGCGCCAGCATTAATACTGTAGGCCTTTGATTTTTGTCCATCAACCCCTTCTCTTATGAGCCTATCGGAGAGAAATGATTTAATGATTGAGAACACATTTCCAGTTATACGGAAAACATATTGTGTGTAACTAAGAACGTAATTTCTGCTTAGATGTTGTACTATTTCTCTATTTAATATGGATTCCAGCAACTTAATCATAATACACAGGCGACTTATTGGGCTGTACTGAGATTGAGATAACTTATCACCTGAATTCTAAAATACAGGGCATACTGAGGAGATTTTCAATGGAGTCGGAAAGCACATCTCCTAAAGGCAACGCTTAAACAGTTTTGTAAGTATGGGAGCAAGTTCTGCTTGAAGGTTTTTCACACTATAATTGGGATGACATCAGTGTCAGTTGCTTTACTGGAATCATGGTTCTTAATTAGCTTGGCGACCTCATGTATGTTCTATAGCGTGTTCTGTGTTATAGGAGGAAATATGCCCTTCATCGCAAAGGGTAGAATTAGCTGCAATGTTCTTTGCAAATAGTTTGGCCTTGTCTGATGCTGACGAGATGACCTCTGATCTATTGATAATGGTTGGGATAGAACGCACACTTCTGTTCAGGATCCTATTTGTTATTTGCCAAAACTGGTGGGAACCAAGCCGCTGATCAGCTACTTTGGATTTAACTGACTGCGCATATAGCT
This sequence comes from Euprymna scolopes, assembly GCF_053919585.1. Classification (NCBI taxonomy): domain Eukaryota; kingdom Metazoa; phylum Mollusca; class Cephalopoda; order Sepiida; family Sepiolidae; genus Euprymna; species Euprymna scolopes. Next base: position 103,770,183 of record NC_136493.1, on the reverse strand, counting down.
CTCTTGCATTTGTTAATTCTCTTTTCGTTCCTGAAAGCAGCTTTAGTCTCAGTGCATCTCTTACGTGTGTAGTTATGGAAAAAAGTGTTTTCTAATGCGCGATGGCAGCAGCACATTCTGTGGAGAACCATGGCTGGCTGGAAGGTTTTTGTTGGATTTTTTTAGATGGTATGAATTTGTCTATGCCTACAATTAACCATTCGGTCAGATCTGACACTATAGAGGACACTTCCTTTTTAAACATGGAATGTAGAGGTAGATCAGATATGAATGTACGGAAGCTATCCCAGTCAGCCATAGAGTATCGGTATAAAGTACGGTGGAGGGATACGTCTGGGGACATTACATTTCATTTTCATCTTGACTGATACTACGGAGTGGTCGGAGGATCCTAGAGGAGAATGAACGGAATATGAACATAGCTCAAGTGAAGTTGAGAGTAAAAGTTCTAGGAGGCTGGTATACTGACCCGTAGTATCGGGCACACGGGTCGGGTAGCGAACAATCTGAGTGAGGGAATCAGCAATGACAAAATCATGACAGAACTTCCCCTCATCTTCCGTCTTATTTGAGTCGGTCAGCCATTCTACGTTATGGACGTTGAAGTCACCACATATGTTGATGTTAGTCGAGGGATGCGTAAACAGGATGTTGTCTATTTTCTTAGATATACTCTTAAAAATATTAACTCCGCTGTTATGGGGTCAATAGAGGGCAAATACAAATGCAGCAGTGTACGCAAGTGCAAACCGATAGCACATATAGGGTAAATTAGGATCTTCTCTAGAGGGATCCTTGCCACACGAGAAGCCATATTTAATGTAGGCACATATTCCATGCCCATGGCGATAGTGGGGGTCAGATTTTGCTGTTAAGTTAGATTATCCGTTAATTATGAACACTTCTAGCGAAGTGGTCGGCCATATTCCAGTTTCGCTTAGAAAGAATAAGTCTGGTTTCGTCTCGTGTAATTGGGTTTGAACCTTTGGAAGGTTGGAACTTATACCCCTGAGATGCAGTGTCTACCACACTAATCAGCTGATTTTGGGTCTAAACATTTGAAATTCATAAATAACGGTTAATCAGACACGCGTTAAGTATTTTTATAACACGACCAGTCACTTACGTGTGACTGGCTTCAAGTGTTACACTAAATGTCTTAGAAATGGTGTCATATAGAAGTGAAGGTTGGCCAATCATTAGGGTGTGTGTATCAAGAAGAAAAGCATACCTGAGATGTTGGATGTGACTGTATTGCTCCTTTTCCTCTCAGTAAACCTCTCGACCGTTGGTGGCATTCGGCTTGGAGTCTTCCTTTTCCTCAAGGCAATTAATTCTTTAACGAAGAAATTAATTGCAGACACAAAAACGACACGCGACTCAATTGCAAATATATTATATAATCTTAACCATTTGTTTTACAAATCAAACTAACTATGCTTAACTAGTCGTAAGGGGGGAATGACTGCTCTCGTTTACGGAAAGAAAGATAATGCGTGCTTACCCCATGTTGTCCGGACGAAAAAGAGGCCGATCAAAGAAAGGGAATTGTGGGGTTGGATTACTGTGTATCCTTCCGCGTGTGCCCAAATAACCACCCGGCCATGCTGAATATTAGTTACCGAGATAGAGTGCAACATTTTAATCAGTTTGGATCGAAAATTAGCTGTCAAAAGGTCAAAGTTGAAAGAGTTGACCTATGCATATTCTACCAAGTCCCTCCGCAAATTTTTGGTCTAAAGACTTGAAATTTTAAATGTAGGTAACTGACTATGGATAAAACATTGTGTATTGATTTATGACCAAAAATAAATTATAAGGGGTTAATATTAGGGATCAGTTTTTAAATATTTACCTCTGCGATTTCTACGAAATTACTTAGACAAATTTTAGCCTAAACAATCAAAAATATTCACGGAGTGTATTCACGAAGTGTATTCACTCGTAGGGCAAGTTATGAACATTATATAGGGATGCACTGCTTATATATCCATAAAAGTAAAGTAGGCTGTGTGTATACGTGTGTGTACATTTCTCTACCATACTACTCTGTCAATTTTAAGTCTATAGACTCGAGATTCAAGTAATGTGTATTCAGATTTGGAAAAAAAAGTGTTATCGGTGTTTGGTCAAAATGTTGATTGGCATGGGGTCAAACTTCAACGATTTTCCCTTTGAACACTATACCATACACATTTGGCAAGTTTGTGTTTTTACACTTCAAATTTTTGATGTATCTTACTTGGACACGAATCGAGCATTTTAATTTGATTCGAGCTACAAAAAATCAATGTTAAGGGATAAAATAAGGACCAATTTCTTTTTAAAAAAATGACCTCTGTGGAATATTTTCTTAAAAATATTTGACCTTTGTGATCTCTTACAAACTATTCAGACAATTTTGGGTCGAAACATTAGAAAGTCTACATAAAGAGGATTCAGACATAAAACCCGCTTTTCATTCGGTTTTGGCTGAATATTTTGCTTCTAAGTTGTCAAAGTACAATGTATATAAGCTTTGATATTTCTAGCAACCTGTTCAGCTAATTTTCGGTACTAATATTTTTAATTTTACATAAAGGGTATTCACACATGCTGGCTGCTTTTTCATCTGTTTTGGGAGATAATTTTGCTGTCAATACGTCAAAGCCGAAAGAGTTGACCTTTGCAGACGCTATCAAACTCCTTCGCCAATTTTGGATCTAACCAATTGAAAGGTTAGAGGTAGGTTTCATGGGCTTCAGTCAAACAATTATATGTATATATATATATATATATATATATATATATATATATATATATATATATATACACCCATGCACATTAATTTATGAACAGTACATAGGGTCCAAGCAAACCCGGGTTGAGCTGGTACTATATATATATATATATATATATATATATATATATATATATATATATATATATATATTGCAGGGTGTAAATTTGCTATATGTACATCTACTGATATTCTTAGTATATTAAAGAGTGATGAATGAATATCACGTATTAATAAAATGTTTATTTTAACAAGCATTATTAGCTACACATGTTACGTATAATTCTGTAGTTATCTAGGCTGGATATATATATATATATATATATATATATATATATATATATATATATATATATATATATATATATATATATATATATATATAAGTATAACAGGTGACTCAGATCTGTTCCAGATGAAATGTGAAGGGGTGTATGCATCTAGTACCATGTGTTTTACCTACTCATTAAAATACTGTAATCGTGTTGATAAGCCTTTTCGCCTAAAATAATACTCGAAGCCGATTTTTAAGTCATAAATGTCTTTAACTGATTACCCAAAAAGTTGTTGCCAATACTCAACTTATATCGTATGACGGATATGATATTATTTATTTTTATCTTTATCTCTTTTTTGTGAATATACGCCAGTAGTCGTGTATCGTCACGAAAATATGAGCTAATAAATCCACAATGTCCATAGCTTAGCATTTATGACTTACTAATCCATGAATATAACATGAAATTGTCTTTTTAAAATCATTATTATGAATCAAAAGAAATGGCTTTCAAAAGAAAATGAGTTCAGTAGTCTCAGCAGAACGATGAAATATCGGGAATACGATTTAACGATCTTCAAATCGTAGTCTTCATGTCTGCTCTTTGGATTTTATGGTGCACTTAAGTTCGCGTCATTTCAATAATAGCCTAACTTACAACAGAAATGTATGCGCGTTTTTCGTTCTCGGGGCAAACGAACCAATGAGTGACAAAATACGTATGTTATGTTGGGTTTTATAAGTGCTCATCTGTCATTATAAACCGTAGTGTAAATAAGATCGTGCATCTTTTATTTTAAACATATCTTTAGTTTTAATATTCTCCTTGTTTTTATTTTACGGTAGTATTTTTCTATATTATTTTTCAACTCCAACATCGTCTAGCATAACGTCAGAGTTTATCTTGTGTCCAGCGTTTGAATATTTTTTAAGTAAAATTGACTCAGACATTGGTTGAGGCGACTATAGTAAATCAGGTCAGCATCTATTTAATAATAACGGATGTGAATATGATCTAATATTGACAAATACACTCAATTTTACGTTATTGATTTCCAAAATATTTAGTACTATTTTCGTTGGTTTGTGACACTGAAATAATATATATCATATGCGATGAATATATCAAGTGTGTGGCAAATACGATATAAGCTAGTGAATTTATATGATTCCAATAATTTTCATAATCTAAATGGGCATATTTCAAATTTTGGGCACTTTTGCAAGACATATAAAATGGATCGTTGAAGTCTGTTTATTTATCCACTGCCAATTCATAAAACAGTTTCTAATGTGATAATTGCATAATATGTGGTAATTAAAAACAACACATCAATCTGAAGTCTAAGAGCGGTATGTTTTTGTTTTTACATGTGTTCTCTAACGCGAACAATTTAAAGAATACTAAATAAACGTGCGCATTGGGGGTACTCTTCTATATAATATCGAGCTATAGATTTAATTGCCGACACTTTTTTTTCTTATAATATTTATCCAAACAAGTGTATTCGTTAGATGAAAACTTTGTAGAATCATAGGATCTAAGCGACAAATGTTCCATCGACATTGATCTTAAATAGTTAAAAGTGAAAACTTGAAACAAATAGTTAATAGGGTTTTTATTACGGTCTGCTGTAACAAAACTACAATAAACAACTGAATACAAACAGCGAATACACAAAATGTACATAATTTTATTAATACGCAATTTGGATGTATTATGAAAAAACTGGCTATATAGATTGTTCTGATAGGATAACTTTTGAAATATGAAAGTTTATTTTTAAATTATGTTAAAGTATCATTAAAATAGTTTCATATTTGTTAAATATAAATACGATTTTGCAATTGTTGATATACGCGTTTGGATGAGTTTTACTATACAGATACATAGCAAGGTTAACTATTTCTAACTGCTTTGTGAAAGACCAATTAGTGATCAAATATGCAAAAAAAAAAACGTTGATGTTCTAGTAGTTTTTGTTTCATTTTGTAAAGCAAATTATGTTATGCAAATTTCAACTGCTGTTTGCTATGGAAAAAATAAGCAAAAATATTACTAAAACATGCAACGTATAAAGTTTGTGAAGCACGAATATATTTTATAGAAATTACTAGAATCGATATTAACTTTTAAGAATATCATAAAATAAAAAAAAATAAAGCTAACACCATTAATAAATATTTGGAGGCAATAAATACAAAAATATCAAAATCGTTACATAAATTTTCATCGAAAAGTTCGTAGATTTTAATCTTCCTTTGAATAAATTATATTTTTTACAAGGAGGTTACCACTTATCAAGGCCCGGAAGCCACTCAGGGATAAGTGTCATTGCATGTACAGTACGCTGTACGTTAGTGTTGAGATTACATAAAACGTCTACTTAAGGGGGCGGCCCATCAGGAACTTGTTTACGTTGGACTTGAAACATCCAAGTTGTAGTAAGGTGGGAAACAGGCAGACGGAACAGAGTTCCACTAGCATGATGTTCTAAGAAGCTGTGTTCATGGAATCTAGGTTTTGATTTAGGCACAGATAGAGAGTGGGGAAAAAAATTGACAGTGGGTTTAGCTAGACGGGCGTTTTTCGTAAAAGATTGGAAATAACGGTAAAACAAAGACAGGCTCGCAACGTCTCTTCTGTGGGACAGCGGTTGCAGGGAAGAGAAAAGGGCATCCGCCACTAAGCCACCAAGTCTAGTTTGTACTCTGCCAAGGCAGGATAGGCTATTTTTAGCAGCTCCTGCCCAGATATGGCAGCAGTATTCCATCCTTGGACGTACTTTGATTTTGTATAGAAAGAAAATTGCATCAGTAGTGAGATATCTTCTGGGGCGGTAGAAGGAACCCACCATCTTTCCAGCGACCCTGGCAACAGACTTCATGTACGGTTTCCATTTCAGATCAGTAGTAAAGGTCAAGTCCAGAACCTTGTCAAAACATTGTGCTTCACCTAGGTGAGAGATATCCATTACAATTGACGTCAGATGGGGATCAGGGCGTTTATGGTGTAAAGATAGCAGCTTGGTTTTAGATGCATTAAAGATAACCAGCCACGTCCTACCCCAATGAACTACACACTCGAGATAAGAGGAGAGAGAATCAGAGAGAACTTTGTTATTTACAGCCTTTGATGTGTTGCCGTAGATAGTCGTATTATCAGCATAGATGTCACCGAATGATTTAAGTATGGGTTTAGGGAGATAACTGAAGTAGATTAGGAAGAGAGTTGGGCCCATGATGAACCCCTGAGGGACACCAGCATTAATACTGCAGGCCTCTGATATTTGTTATTTGTTCAGCTTCTTAGATTGACAGAATATACAACGCAAATACTTAAAATTTAAAACAAACAACTTTTATGATTAATTCTTCGCAGAATGAACACTAAGGTATATTAGAACAGTGTATTTGTTTAAGCCGAATACCGTGTGAAATAGGAATATTTATATTTATCTACACGAGACCAATATCGCAATTTGTCTGGTATAAATCAGGTACGTGGGAATAAAAATGTAATTCTTAGAGTTTAGTTTGAGAAATATTTATTACACTTAGATTATCTTTTTATGTTTACATTGTCTGCAGATTTTATCTTTGGAGTTTGTTTTATGGGGCAATGTCTGGAATTGTAATATATGTGGAGTATATAAAACTGAAAAGAAAAAATATATCTTTTTAATTCTGAATACTTTCCTTTTTATTGAACATGCTACTTAGAACAATTTTACAATCTCTTTCGTATCATTTTCACTAATGACAAAAATTCCGTAATGATAAATTGAAGAGTAGATGAATAAGTACATATGTCAAATGTTGAGTAACATTTTTACCCATGTACAAAAAGGGCACTTGTCAAATATTTAATTGTAAATACATGATGTTCGTAGATTACATCTGAATAATGTGAAGAGTAATGTGTGTACTAAATAGCGTATCATATTTGATTGGCCATTGTCTTGTCAAACCCGTTTTAAGGGCTTACTTCAAAGATCGAGGACATTTATAGAAGAGTTTTACTTTAGATACATCATGGCGTTGAATTGAAGAGCAGAGGGCGCTGTACAAATAGTCAAAAGTATCGTAGAAAGCATTAGTTGCATTAAGATACAAAGAAATATGAACTAATTGAAACACTAACAAGTGTTACAGATATCAAAATTATAAAGTATGATTAGAATCACATGCAATATTATTTTGAACAGACGTCGGTAAAAAAAATTCTGAAAACAAAAAATAAATGAATATGCAACCGAAAAAAAAATCCAGATATTTATTGTAAAATAATTATATCCGATTACAATATAAAAGTGATAAACATTTAATATGCAAACACGTCAACACAGGTTATATCAGGAAAGTTTAAATGTGGAACGTGGGCGAGGATATCTTTCAAGATCTAAAACTCTAATGAAACTCCAAAATAACAATATACTCTGAAAATAGAAATAAGCGAATGCACAATCTAATTATACGCAATTATGTAACTCTTTGATATTTAATAGTAACCTCTCAGTTTCCATAAATCAATGTTATCAACTAACTCAATGTGAGTTACAGAAAACTTATTTTGATAGAATAAACCATACGAAATAAATGTTCAAATTACAATAAGCACTAAAATCAGTTTGCGAGGGGCAAGCATTTCAAACAATGAGAACATGTTAAAAAATAATATGTGTGTTTGAAAGAAACGAAACAGTGACGGAGAAAAATAGGTGCATATTAGAAAAGGTGAATGAAGTCAAACTAAATTAAAAAGATCTTCCTTAAATACAGACGTGCTCAAATGTGTACAGAAGCGAATTATTTAAAAGAGACGCACGAAAGAGAAAAAAGATAAAACAAAAAAAAAATCAATGATGGGCGTAACAAGAATCGTAAAAAAATCTATAGTAATGAAAATTGTCACACAATAACAACTATTAAATCCGCTGAAGTCTGACACTCACATCTAGGGAGACTACTAACCAAAACACAATATCGATCTCAACCGTAAAATAGCATGATTTCTTTCATTTCCTTTACTGCCAGAATAGTATCAGTAAAACTTGCAAAACACTTGGTGTTGCTTGACTAATAAATATGAAACAGACATATTGAACATTAATTTCGTGATACAAGCAATATATCTTTTAAGAAGATTTTGCTTGAATTTTTCTTATATCTTTTAGACCTAACAATAAATTGTTTCATAAGATGAGGTAACCATTACATTAGCATTGTACGATATTTAAAATCTGTATCGATTACTTTATTTAGACATTTTTAAAGAAAAACGGCAAAAAAAACTATTTGCTACTTATATGAATTAAAATGTTACATGTATGCTTCACTATATTGTAACGATAAAAGCTATCCTCACACACACGGTATTCGTAACGGTATTTATTGTTTTAATCTAAAACAGTCATTTATCATAGAAGTTAAGTTTTAAGTTAAACGCACGTAGTTATTTTAACTTTTAAAAATCCTAAATAATATAACTCTCTCTCTTTCTCTCTCTTTCTCTATCTATCTACATATATATATGTATATATATATATATTTATATATAAATTTCAAGAAAATTAATGAAGACTCGTTGCAAAAAAACTTTTAAATGAATATGGGCAAGATTACTTACTAACAGGGCCCGTTCACCGGCGTAGCCTGGTTGATAACTTTCCCCTTCTCGTAAAAAATAAAAGGCCGGCTGTTGTTCGTGACCAACAGCCAACCTACTCATATAAAGAAGAGCTTTCGGTATAGGCATCCAAATATTAGAATATTTACATCAGTTATCGGAAAATAAATCCCAATCTCCCCAAGTTCAGGGTAGCTTTCGGCATATACACTCCCCCCAACCATCGAAAAGGAATTGTCTCTACCAAATTTACATGATAGTTCCATAAGTAGCATTGGAAGAACAGTTTAGAGCCGTCATATTAAGAAAATTGTGGAGGTGGAGCTGATGTGAAAATGTACCCTCCAAAAGACAAATATAGACACTTTCTTATAGAGCGATGGATATCGAATAATATGTTTAATTTTGTTTTCTTTTTCCCAGCAGGATTTTACTCTGAAGAGTGCGACGACAACCGTTTAATGTGTACTTTTGTTTTTATTTGCTAAGCCAATCGGTGTATATGTTCAATTTTATTTGTTTTTCTTTTTTCAGCATAGTTTTTGTATGCCGAGAGCGACGACAATGTTTTATTATTTTTAGCACGATTTTTTTTGTGTGTAGATTACGACGCCATATTTTTATCATTTCAAGAGCGTTTGTGAATTTATTATAGAAGTTGACTCCAGAACATGCCAATCAAAATGAGCGTGCTCTGAGTAGATGGAATTTATTACTTTAGAAACGAATAATGGAGTGATTATGTTGTCTGTAATTATGCAATAAGAAGTTAATGGCGACGCAAACACAATATCGTAGGTAAATATAGAATTTGACTAGGTCTTTACTGGAAGCAGTTTGAACACTAAGTTTTGAGCGATGAAAATTGGAAAGGTTGCAGAAATGGTGGTCGTAAGCTACATAAGACAGTGTCCGTAATGGGAGATGCATTGCAATTCTACGTGTAAGTGTTGTTGACAACCTACAATACTTTTGTTTAGAGGAGAATACCTTCAATCAACATATTATATATGTATTTAAGAAAAGTAAGATCGTTACTATTCTGAATTACACACCAATTAATTTATCTGGTTGGAGAAATGAAAGTAATTTTAATGCATGATTATTTACACAGGAAAGCTTATGTTTTTCAATTTTACATGAAAAAAAAGAACATGTGGATAGTGTTACTAAGTGTATAAGATTGGCAGATATACTGGAATTTATATAACTCGAAACACAGAAAGTTTTTCCACTAAAGTAAGATATGTAATTTAGTAAACAATAATGGAACTGAGAAACTTAAAAAAAGAAATCAAGAAAAATGAAATTAGAAATTGAAAAAGTCACGTATATGATTCACAGCAGCCAAAGGAATAGAGTCTCACTAACACCCTTGTAGATGAATGTGAAAGAAACATTGGCGGAGAAACTGTATCTTGGCTGCAAGCTTCATAGATCAAAGAGACCAGGACCATTTACGTTAAAGATAAAATAGATAACAACACGAAAGTATTAAAGGTGCAAGCATTGAACAGACTGACAAAAATGTAAACCAAGTAAGGCCTTGGTGCATCTAACTTGCTTACACTTAATATAAGGTCTATAAGGGCAACGTACCAAAAATACGGACAGGACGCTGTAAGGAAAAGTAGTGAACTAGAAGGTTCTCAAAAGACTGAACTGTAAAAATGTTACAGGATAAATCCGGAGAAAATACCGAAATAGGAAAACAAACAAAATTCGTATGGGCATAGGGATAAAAATAGATAACTTCATTATAATGTGGGCCAGAGCAGATCAGACGTTTTAAAACAGAAAACGACAGGAAAACTCAGTATAAAATTAATAAAAATAAAGGGATTACTATGAAGTATCAAAAAATGTGTTTCAGCTCCTAGAAATCTACGAATTTGAAAAGAAGACTGTGGATATACAGTAGACGTTAATGCAGAACACCCTGGAAATCTTAGAAAACCACTTGAGAGTTTAAATTAATTAACGAGAGCTACAAACAGTAACTCTTCATGTGATATTGCTGAGAGGAAACACACGTTCTCATCACTGCACATGTACGTAAAACTGAATAGTTTCGTCGCTTATACTAAGTTAGCCAATGTGCGGCTTTGCACTTTTCCGCAGGATGAAAATATCTATATTTGGTTTTATCGCTGTAGACATGCTAGTTAGCATTCCGTATCGTACAGCATTTGCGTATCTGAATGTTTTCCTATTAGCATTCGTAAATTTTATTATTTCTATTAGTAACAATTTGTTCAGTGTATAATACGACTTTCTTTATGAGCTATAGCGCCACGGATAAATACAAGTGAGTGTAATTCTGTTATACACTTCTGGAGCCTAATTCCCACGGAGAACCCTAATAAGAATAAATAAGCAAATTATTAGTTTTATTCCTGGATATGACAGATAAAACGAAAGCAGGTTCCACCCGTTATATCTAGATAGAATCTCGTTCGAAATCCAGTGCACGCTCTGCAGTTAACAGGAAGATTCCGGTGGTTGCTCTGACTTAATTTTTTTTAATTAACTTGTACGAATTGTATTCACTTTCATTTAAGATAACAGAGAAATATCGCTTTACTGAAAAGCAACCATGCCAAAGAGCGATCAATATTTTTCTAAACGTATGGAAAATTAAGAAATAGCAACCTACACGAATGAAACAAAAGTGGTATTATTCGGAAGACCAATGACAACAAGTCTTCAGAGAAAAATTGCAATTTGCTAGTACATGCACAGTACAATCTGCACGGTTAAGTTTATAGTGGTTTGATTAGGATATGGAAATGCCTTTCGTGTAAAGATACTGGTGAAATACAATATATCTATGGTGTAATATGTGTATAGTGTACAGAACGGTTACAGAGACCACCATCATAGATCTGCAAATTTCTTAGCACATGGTCAGAATTTCGTGCTTCATTACGACAATGAATAACAAAGATCGCAAAAAATTACAAATGAATGGTTTTATAATATGGATACATGCACTTAAATAAGCAAACAACCGTCTGTCATTATAAATAAGTAAAAATGTGCGGGGTACTGTTAAAGGTAAAAGTTAAATTCGCAATTTATGAAATATCAAGATAAAAGACCTCTACTGCAAGGCAGACTGAGACAAGGGTACGGTACATCGGGGGGAAAATCGTGAGGCTTACAATACGAAGCCACTGGAGGAATGAACCAACGCAAAGACCACGAAATATAATATGAAACCGATGTATCTAATTCCTTAGATAAGATTTTTTTTAACATTTGATAAGTAAGATGGAACAAACCATGAGTTTTTCAGTGTCTCTTACATACAACTAAACAAATTTATGGGCTATTAATTACTAAACGAAACGTAACCATGCAGATTGTATTGCTCTTATTGCCGTAATAAGCGAGAGTAATATTAAACACAATAATTATAAGTGGCTGCTTAAGTCAAGCATTTACATTCATACACACTTTGGGATCTGATAATCCACAATAAACTTACAAAATATTCAATTACTTATGTTGCAAAGAGAAATCATTCTTTATTAATTCTCGAATAATCTGTGCCTGTATCGATATTAATGGCTCTATTATAGATTATGCAGTATAATTAATAATTTATTTACATTTGTACAGGTCAAATGATTTCAAATGGCCCATACACGTTTTAACTCGTTAGTAGTAATTATTGTTATATTAGCGATTCAAAACTAGTTTAAAAGCTGCTCTTTTTCAGTAATTTTTAATGCAATTTATTTTGGTCCATAATATTAAGTTAAATAACCCATTGAAATAATGAAGTTTTAAACAATTACTAAAAGTGATAGTGTGTGTGAGGAAATTCCCCATTTTATTTACATAACGATGTTTTTCATCTACATATAGAAATTTGGTATATAAATTATTCAGAAATGTGGAAAAAAGAAAGACTATATCTTGTTAAAAAATGATGCTGGGAATGCGTACGTAAAGCCATAACGGCTATATATAAATACTTCAAAGTTAGAGCGATGTCTAAGTTAAACAAGATTTATGCAACAGCGAAAAAACAGTCCATTTATTTCAGTTTTAGCAGAATACGTTAAAATGTATTTTTAAAACAAATGTGAGCTCATAGTATCCTTTGAAAACCTACGCATATAAGATTTTCGTTGACCTCGCAAACCGACACCGCAGAGTCGAACATAAGGTATGATAAACTCTACCTCATCCGCCATACTCTCCAGAGCTGTCACCTAGCAAGTGCCATTTTTTCAAGCATCTCGACAACAACGCAGGATTTTTATGTTACTTGCATGAATACACGTGGTTTGTGTTGTAAAAGTCTGTTGATTCTAACAGAGCCTATGTCGATCTATGAGTTTTGTGTTTTTGTTTAGCTAGTAATATATTCAGCTGCATTTTAAAGTTGAAATCTTACAGACCTGTCTTGTCGAGTTTATATATATATATATATATATATATATATATATATATATATATATATATATATATATATGTGTGTGGGTGTGGGGGTGTGGGGGTGTGTGTGTGGAGGGAGTTTGTGTGTTGTGGGTGTTGGTGTGTGCGGGGTTTTTATATGTGTGCTCCATCTAAAACACACACATACATATACAAATAATATATTATATAATGATTACTTGTATACCCACCTGTCAAACCTAAACATAAGTGCAGATATAAGAACATATATAGCCACACACACACACATACATACGTACATATACATATATAGGCATACACATATACATATGCATTTACGCGCAAACACTGATCCATACCATGCTTACATAAATACAGACGTATACAAGTCTGTATTCTCAAACAATAAATTCCTAAATCGAATATATATCTCTATATGTGTTTTTTTTTTCAGAATTTTAAATTTTAACACGAAATTTATATATTGTCTATTCTTAAATATCGAGGTTTTCCTTTTTGTGCCATGATCACCTTGACATTATTACTTTAAGTAATATCTATCAGGATATTTCATCTGAATTCTATCAGTGTCTTTTCTCGCTTATATATATATATATATATATATATATATATATATATATATAACATGCGTATATGTATATGTATATAGCATATATGTGTGTGTGTATCAAGATTATCACTATTCTTAAGAGTTATCTATATTATATATGAGTATGTAAATGCATTATTTAAATAGGAAAACCGGCAAAAATACAAAAAACAATCTATAGAAAAAATGTAGTTCGCTTTAGATGTGATTGGTGTGTTTTATATTATAAGTTATTTACAAAGAGAAAGCAAAAATGAATAAAAAACACACAAAACATGTACACATATTTTTTGTCATATATCTAAAAATGGTATACATATTTTCAGTATTTACTTCAACAGTGTCAAATAATAAAGTATGTTGGGGTAGAAACCATTGAATATATATATATATATATATATATATATATATATATATATATATATATATATATATATATATATGACAATTAAACTACAAAAACGACAGAAAACAGGCGCCTTTGTTGTAGCCGTATGCCAATGCCGTGTGCGAAGTAATATCATAGCAAAGAAAGTGGAAAAACAAAGAAACGATACCTACACAAACCTATGATTAATATGGCGTTTAAGATGATCTTGATGATGGTCAAGTGAATCACGATCATTATATTATCAGGACTGATGTTACAGCAGAAAAAAAGACATCATGCTAAGCACATAACTGATGGATTAAGTATATTTTCTTCTAACCTGAACGTTTCTTTTTTTTCTAATTAATTGTTTCGGACTGATTAGAGACGGAGTATATAGCGCTCTAGGTTCCGAGTGCATACATATAAACACGTGTGTAACCGTGTGTTACTTTACACTCCGAAGATTACTCGTGTAACTCGCTTGGGAAAATATATGAATTATTGCCCTCAAATGGATGAAACAAGGTAATATCTGTATAGCGTTTTTTCCCTTTATATATTCCTAATAAATTCCATATACTTACATTCATATATATACATATATATATATATATATATATATATATATATATACATATATATAATATACAAATATATATATATATATATATATAAAAGAGATGAATCAACGATTAGAGATGAAATGAGTTATTCTATTAGATATACAAGTGAAACAATATTTTTGTACGATCCTTACCAAAAATACAGTTTTTCGATGAACTTTATAAGATTTTCGTTGACCTCGAAA
>NC_136493.1:103685297-103752797 GCF_053919585.1 Euprymna scolopes | reverse complement strand
ACACTTATTATGTATGTATATGAATATATATATATATATATATATACAATATGTATATATACACGTCCATACACACATATATGTATGTGCGTGTGGGTGTGTGTGGGAGTGGGTGTATACTTATTCAAAGTAGCAATACACGAGATTAACTCATTATGTATTAAAATATTTATAATTTTTAATGACGGCCAAACAATGTTCAAAAATTCCAGAAATACATGACGCAAACAAAATGGAAAGTCTATGAAAAATCTTAATATACAAATACAATTTCATAAAAGGTTACCAGGGATTTGTGAAGATAAAAGTAAAGTGCATTCAGTTTGATTTCTATCCCCTCGTTTGAAATACCAGTTGGTTTACATTAATTAATCAAAGAATATGTAATATTTCAAATGTATAATTATAAAAATAATATTTAGATATTTGAGTAAACATTTAAACATTTTTGCAATTAGAAATCTGCAATAAATAAAATGTTACATAAAAAGATATACATTTCAATTTAAAAATATAGAGTAAACATACATTTACATATAAAATAATGTACGAAAAATATATAGAAATAAACATAGGGAAAATTTCTGATTCACTATACCTCTCTCTCTCATTTTGTCTGCATATATATATATATATATATATATATATATATATATATATATATATATATATATACTAAGCTATATTTATTGGAAAAAGGATTCCAGCAGAGTGCTCTATTATGAAAGACAAAAAATGCGACAATTAGAGCGAATTATACATTTTTTATTCATACAAAATTCATATGAGAAAAGTCATTGGTGCCATTGGTTTCAAAACTAGTAATAGGGGACTGTTAAGCTATCTATACTAATGTCTTCTTGAGATGTGTATCGATAAAAGAGAGCTTCATATAAGTGGTTAAAACCGTCCTATATAATTGGTTAAGGACGGCACCGATGACTTATCTCATATTAACTCTTTCTTAATTCTACAATTTTACTACTACTCCTCCTACTACTACTGGTAATAATAATAACATATATGTGTTTATATATTTGTAAACTATATATATAACATAACATGTATATTTTATAAATGCATATATGTTAATATATATATATATATATATATATATATATGGGGGTATTTGTGTGCGTGCATATATCCATGCATATATACGTATATGTGTGTATGCATATCAAATATATACATATGCATATGCATATGCATAGGCATAACATTTGTTTTAAATTAAATACAATTCATAATATTATAAGTTATATTGCATATATGCCTTACCGCTATCTACTACTATATAATGTTATAACATGTTATATGTCGAAAAAACTACCTATACATAAACACACGACTTTGTGTGTGTGTCTGTGTGTAAATATGAAAAGATATATATTGTATCTGCATTTCGTATTAAATAAAATATGTCTTACTGGAACGAAATATAACCGCCATTGAGTTCTATATCTTAACCGGCTAAATTACACACGGATAAATTAAACAATTCTAAGTCTCCCGTACGTTCAAGTTTTTTTTAGTGTTTTGAATAAAACTGCAAACATCTGATACAGTTTTATTTTATTTATGTATGAATAAATTTATAGATAAAGCTATACACCTATACATTTTTGTATAAGCTTAAAGAATACCGCTCTCCTTCCTTGAACGAACATATTATGATTAGAGGAATACAAAATAGAAACCCACTAAAGATGCGTTCATTTTGTTGTCGCCTATCTTTAAATAAACAATTATATATTTTTACTTACTAACTCTGCAACTGCTAGTCATTTTCAGTTCAGTTTGGTTTGGCTATTCGTTATAAAGAAATTCACGCCGTAAATTATATTTTATGAACAATTTATTAACGAAAAAGTTGCATTTTATAAAGGAATACTTTTACGAACCGGACCCGGAATGTGGCCACCTCATTGTTCTGTTTTAATTTATTCGATTATTTTCCTTCTGGACATGGAAAATCGCATATATAAGGTAATAGAACAAACACTCAAGATTAGTGTCAATCACACATTGGAGGAATTATTGATGCAAAAACAGCATCAGTAAAAAGTGTGTAATTTCTGAATATTTGAACTGTAGATTAAGATATGTATGCGCGAGCTGCAGTTGAAGTATGCCCAAAATTATTTATATTAAATAACAAATGCAAATAATTAACTAATACATGTAACGCATATTCGAAGAAAAAAACGTTCTGTGATTTATTTTAATTTTAAGTTCGGCGCTTCTAATACAAGCTATAGAAATCGTTATAAGTTTTCCTGTATATATCAAACTGATATCTGTATTATTCTCATGCATGTGGTGACTCGTGAGACACACACAAATAATACATGTGATGAGCATCAAATAAGCTATTCAATCGATCAGGGAAAACGCGATGTTGCTAACATACTCTACAAAAGGTCTGTGTTGAAAATTCCATTGCAACGCTGTGTTTTGTTATGTTGACTTTTCATTTTCTAATCTCGCTATGGCAATAAACACGCAGCCACATTCGTGATAGCATGAACTATGACTAAACTCTTAGGATACATCGGAATTTCGCGTGCAATAATGAGTATTGCTGCATATTGTTAAATCAGCAACTGTGGACCCTGCATAGCTGTTGCCTTCATAGGTGTGCATAATACAGAGACAGATGATGAAGAGTAGGGACATCGTTTGCGTGGGATTCGTTTTATGTAGACGTTGAAAAACCCTTGATATACGCACGTTTAAACATGCAACACTCGAAGCAATTATACTTTTCGTATATAAAATCAATAGAATAAAGTGTACAAAACTTTTTTATAAAAAAATAAAAAAAAACACTCATTCACAACCCAACCGCAAATATGTATATATATATATATATGTGTGTGTGTGTGTGTGTGTGTGTGTGTGGGTGTGTGTGTGTGTGTGTGTATATATATAATCTTACAAGCATACATTTTTATCTTCTCTGTTATTTATTTACATATGTGTCGCAATCGTACGGTTGGAGTTTGCTATATGATATTAATTACAGTTCATTTTATGGTTTCCGTACTTTTGGGGATTATTTACTAAGACATGTGTTTATCTAAAAGATAGAGTTAAAAACTGTGTAAATAGTTTTGATTTTAATGGGGAATGTATGCCACGGAAATATAAGAGAACATGTAAAAAATGTTTAATAATATTTCATTTACTCCCTGTAGTATAGAATAGTTGATTTATTTTATTAAAAAACTATTTCTGTAATAAAATATATATTAACACACTTTATGAATAATATATTTTAAAAGATTCACCGTCATTCAATTTTTGTATAATATTGACTATTCTACTCGGTGAAATATAAAACACTTATAGTGTAGATTCAACTTGTGGTCTATGTACTAAATTTAAAATGTTAAGCTTCTCAGAATAAAATATTAATTGATATTAGAATAAGGTCCGTATATTTTATAACACTTTTATTTAAAATAATGTTTTTTCTTAGCAATTTTAACAACCAGTATAAAACTATGAGAATACTCGGAACATATGTATTCGCCACCATAGAAATATTGCCCATGCAGCTAGAATACGTCTAGATCCCTACCGACTTGTTAATTAATATTTACCTGTCACTTAAATGAACGCATACCGACCGACCTAATTTAAATAATCAAATGCACCATTATAAAATTCATAGTAACTGACTAAAACGCCGTCCACCCTTTCAAATTTTATACAAATATCGTAATTCATAATGGAGAAGTTTTTAAAAAAAAAGAGATTAGTTGCTTTCTATATTGGCGGTTATTTTTTTTTTTTATATTTGCTTACAATTTCTTCATTTCCCCGCATAAAATGAGACAAAAAATTATTTTTGTCACCTAGTAAATGTTTTTAGACTAAAACAATTGATTTAGTGTGGACACTAATAGATGTGTTTAAATGCAAAGTAATGTCTATAAAAACTAGAGAAAGTGTGTATCTAGGTGGAATGTATTTGCCGCTTGACACATTTTGATTATATTGTATATATAATTACAATAAAACAAGCATATTTGTCTCCACAGGTCTATAATTTATTGCCAACTAAGTTTATTAAACTTGCAAAGTGCAAAAAATAAATTGATGCGACTACTATTTGAGAAAGATGTTTAACTAAATAATAGCTTTTCCTGGGGATATAGACACGGAGTTTCAACCGTCAAGGCTACTGCATCGGCACTTGCATCTGCATCGGCACTTGCGCTCATATATTATCATACACTTAAAATAAGTTAATAAAAATATACAGTCGCACAATGGGCGATTATTGTAAATAAAAAACCACTATGTAAGCTAATTATATTCAGTGCTAATCACAGACCAAAATTGGATGTATGTTAACGACCAGATTCATATCATCATTTAAACGTTAAATTAAACGCGGGACTAGTGTACGCGTAATTGCACAAGTAAACATTAAAATTGTCATAAATCCATTTAAGAATGAATAATGTAATAGTTTATGTTATGATTTGTCGTCATTATGCAATACGTATATTCTATAAGAGTGCTTAATGGCTTAATTTAAAAGAAATTAATCGATGATTGTACACACGATTTCATGACTTTTTCTTTCCTGTAAATCCAACGGAGACAACTTAATCGAATTTGCGGGTCGGATCTTGTTATAATAGCTATTTATAGCCGGACGAAATTAGTCATAAAAAATAACGTAGGCAAACTCCTGTTAATATAACTATAAAAAACAGCAATAAAAATAAATAAAATCTAACCAGCAAAAAATAGCTGTCCTTTAGTGATGTCAAAATTCTTCAACGTGGAAAAAGACACCCGAAGCAAAATGGAGGAAAATATGCCGGGTATTTTAAAAATAATTATTGAAACCATCAAATATGACCCATTGAAAGAGTCTAGCAAATTTAATTAGGTATGTGAAAAAGTTTGTGCGAGGAAAGAAAGCTCGCTCTTGACTGAACGGAATAGAAGGTAGACACGCATTATTATATTGAAGCCATTCTCGCTTTATGGCTGTCACCGATTGGTCGATCAAATCGGCTTTCAGTTTTTTAATATTGATTTTTTTTAAAATTAAGATGGAGGTGATTAGGTTTTGGCGGTGTGTTACGGTCGTGGTAAACAAATTATGCAGGGTGGCAAGAGGAGGATAACTGCATGCCTTTTACTGAATTCGATAATTTGGTCTCTCATGTAAAAATTAGGCATTTGTATTCATGTTGAATTCGTAATAAATGTGTGTTGGGATCGAATCCGACCTGTGGGGTGTATATTGCTAAAGCGTAATTCAGATACCAGTTTTATTTATTGTTACTGTTTCATATGGATACCTTTTGTACAATAATCTGCTTATTATTTAATAATAATCCTTGCTGATTAATTTACAAGTATCATTTTGTCAATTTGTTCATCTGGAAGAATGCTGTTTTTATATAAAAATAAATATAATATATGTCTTTCCGGATTTTAAACGACTATTTCTTATCGTGAGGGATAATATTTTATTTTATGGTGCGTTTGAGGAGAAGTCTGGGCAGTTATATTATTTTCGCATGAAAGAGTAATGTGTCGTCCAGTTAGTAACAGCAATGGGTTATGGACTACATTTACGCCTAAGGAAAATACTTATAAAAAGTTAAACACCCATAGATAGATATATTTATGCATGTACAAAAGAAACGCATCTTACTTTCGATACCGAAGTACGTAATAGTTTCTTCTGAACAGCGTTGTTTTTCTTATTGTAAATATATTTCTACAGGATCAGTTTTCGTAATAATTTGAGTTTAGACTAATTCTGACATTACATGCAACCACGTAATAACATTTCTACCTGCGTTTTTAGCAATTTCAAGAGAATATAATGGATCAAAGAAGAACAATTTTATAAGAAACATGTAAATATACACTGAAGGCTCCAGGAGCACTACTAAAACATTCATTTAAATTAATGAGGCCTTCACAGCTCTACTAAAATCATATTCCTTACCGGAGTCCTATCAGGAGATCGCATGTTCTACAGTATGCTGTGGAAAAATAACACTAATAAGGCCTCGCGATCTCTAATAAAAACACATTTCTCCCCGGGAGAACATTTCAAAAGTATTGTGAGTAAAAATAACACCCACATTATGTCTCAGGTCATTTCAATTTTATAATTATGTAGATTTATAGTTTAATAAATACCAAATATTTTGTATGAGGCGATCTTTTTTCTTATATAAAAACCTATCCTATATCAGATTACAATATCGAATTTTATAATATGGATGGTCTGTTACTTATTTAATAAATACTATGTAAATATAGTGTATTTCAAACTAATAATTGATAATTAATATTGTTTAAAACTTAAATCTTCATGTTCAGGTAGTGGGTATAAAGGAAAATTATATATAGGCAGGGAATATATGTATTATCTTTGGGATACCTTCTAATTTATTGAGGAAACGCTTCTGTATTACACTTTATATATGACCTTTAATTGGTAGAGATTTACTTTTATTACAGATTACAAAGAAAAATATCTATAAGAAAGTGTATTATATTTTAGACTAATATTTAGTGTAGGCTAACTGGGCAAAAACCTCAAATAAACATATCTTATATTGAGAGGAAACCCACGGAAGGTTAATAAAAATTGACTGTAAGCAGACACATGTTCATACAAAATAACTAAATTATATTTTCTCATAAATATGTTATATACTATTTCATTCTACATTTGTTAATATTTCGCGGATATTGTTTTCTTCTTTATGGCGATCATTTATTATTTTATAGATGATCTGGCAGCTGCCCCGACTGCACAGACAAGTACACTCTATATTCATTTCCCCTTACATTAAAAGGTAAGTTTGTGAAGTCATATTGTAGAATAAATCGGGTAGTTGAATGTTGTTCATGTAGGACTAATCGTTTTGCAACTAGAATGAACGTCTTTAGAATGGAACATCTCAATATCAATTTCAGAACGCCCATCCACGTCGTCAGCTGTAATAAGTGTTATTTCTTGAAAGAGTACATCCGGAAATATACCAATTACAGGTAGACAATACGTAAAGACAGACTGCCTCTATTTACTTTATTTTATTTGAATTCGCAACGTAAATTATGCCAGTCCGTATCATTAACTTTATATCTACCGTTACTTCACCTAGTATGTTTAAAATATCACAATATGTAAGGGCAAAACGCAATAAAATAACAACTGGCAAGATGTGGAGTGTATTGATACATGGAGGAATTACAAAGAGCTTAACTGTAGGAGTCAACCAGTAAATCATATACAAGTATTTAAAAGTAGTATTGAATGAAACGATGTGCATTAGATATAGCACGAGATTTTGTGCCACACACGCAATAAAATTTAATATGATTGGTTGAAAGAACAATTAGAAATAAAGACTTGCGCCAAAAGTCTCAGTTGGTATTCCTAATTATAATAATATTCTTATGGATGACGACGACGACGATTACGACGACGACGACAACAACAACAATAAAAACAAAAATAACAACACCAAATAATAATAATAATAATAATAATAATGATAATAATAATAATCATAATAATAATAATAATAATAATAATAATAATAATATTTCTACTAAATGCTATCACACAGCGTCTGCAATTAGACATTTCTTCCAAATTACAGCTAGATATTATATAGGTAAATTACACTGAATAAATATAATATAATTTGGCAGCAAATTGCTAGACAAAGTCAAAAATTACAGATTGACATGACTTTTTGTAATTTAACCTTAGTAATCTCCATTTAAACTAAACATAAAACTTGGATAAAGTCAGTCACATTGAACCTAAATATCAATCATTTAGTGTCATTATTCTTTTATATTTGTTATCTGGTATTTTTTCTCTTTATATGTTTTGTTCTGATCTTTTAGGATGTATTTCTGTTATTTGATGTCTTGTGGCTCCGCTTAAGGCTAATTATGATTTTGTGTTTGATGCATATAATTTCTACTAAAACAATGCTTGAAAATGAATGGGTTATAATGGGAAATACCAATAATGATAGCAATTATATTTGGAAGCATAAATGGCGGATCGATTAAAATATCGCAAGACAAAAAAGATGCAACAGTGTTCATTCTTTTCAAGTAAAGCCCAATGGAAATGAAACCGCCATTGTTTTCCATCATACTGTACAGTTAACAATGAAATGTGACAATGTTAAAAAATGTGAAATGTCCTTGTCCCAGATAACGACGATGGGAATGTAGAGTTGAATATATCTGTAGGCAGGCTTGACGCTGGTGTGCTTTTTTTATTAAAAAAGGCAATAAAGTAGGATCCGACTTATGGTGCATGATATAAAAATCTAATAATATTAACCTATAATAGTGTTTATCTACTTTATACTTCATGCAATGATCGCCCCGTAAATAAATTTGCCAGAAAAACTGATGAAAATGGTGGGCGAGCAGATATATTATTATGGAAACTATTTTTATAATATCGTACTTCTGAACGAGGATAATTCTTTTTTTTAATATAAAAGTGAACTACTAATTCTCTGCATTTACGGTGTTGCCTTACCTATTTGTTGAATTCAAATACGCATTTATTAATGAAAATTGAAAATTCATTAATAGCCAATAATTTAAAGTCTTAAATACATGTGTAAATATGGCACTATTTTCTGAGTAATATAAATACCGTTAATGAAACAGAAATCAGGTAAAATAATACTTAGTTATAACATGTTTGAAACAATGGTTATTAGCTTCATACTGGCTAAGAACGGTGTAGCATAGAAATGAAAAAGGGTTCAATGGTAGGGCAAATAAACTCGAACACTTCAACGCCTGTGGTTGGGCATTCACTACATATTACATATTATATATGCATAAGATACTTTTCTGATATCAATGCATACTAGAGTCTTTATAAAACTTTTTCAGTGAGAAAGCTGATTTTAATGAATGTAATGGCATTTAAATCACATTAAATGTAATATAACGATTCATAGCGCAATGGGATTACAGACAATGCATAATAAGCAATATCTGCGTTAACACCTGAGATTTATAAAACGCTTTATTAAAATATGTAACTTAATGCGTTGGAAAAAAGAACGTTATTTGTTATGCCAGCATCGACGCAAGAGTAAGCTAGATCATATTGAGCCTCGATATTTTTAATGAGGGATTTTTAAGTAATTCAATAATTCACTCAATACGGAATAAATTATATTATTGTAGGTAAATTTGAAAGATAGAAATAATCAATTATGACCAAAAAGCACGGGGGAATAGTACACTTTAATCAACAAATCGCATGGTGTTAAGTGTGCATAAAGCCAATGGAAATTGCATATATGAAATGGTTAAGTGGCAGTAGTAGTCATTTAGAACTGCTTTGAATTTTCACCGCTCACTCATTTTTTCATCTAATTCGAAACAGTTATTACAGTTTATAGACCACCTTCTCACGTATATTGTTAAAAAAAATATTCTATTTTCCTACAGTAAAACAAAAGTTATGATGACTTTTCTGTTGTCCAAAATTGTAAAAATATATAAGGCTGTGAGCGATGCCTTTTATGAATGGTTTCTATAGCAACATTGTCGCTTCAGCGACTACTTTCGCGAAAATAGAAAACATACAGAAAGAAAGAATAAAAGGACGATAATGGGAGGTATTTCATTGAATGCACACAAGTGCCGTACATTGTTATTGCATATGAGTATCAAGACAGACATAATAAATACATGAAAAAAAGAACAAGGGCTTTTATTGAACACTTGGAAAAAATCATGGATTATAATAGAAAAATTCGAAGTAATATAGTTTATCTTAAACATGAAAAAGTGAAGAGCTAGTTGTTAAAATTGGGAAAGAAAAGGACAAAGTATTCTCGTAAAAAATATAATAAATTCATAACTTAAAATATTGTAGCATTAATACATTTTTAAAATGTAATTTATAGATTATGTAATTCATTCTTAATGCTGTTATTTTATTTTCCAATGATTTAGTATCTGCTATTTCTTTTCAGCTCTCGGAGTGCAATATTTTTCTATTGAGGTAATTCGTCTCTTTTACAATATCCATTTATACTTCATAAAATCAACTTAGTGTTTTACTTTGGAATATATTCTGTCACATCATTTAATTCTTTCATTTATTAAATAATAATAAAGGTATCGACGTTAAATTATAAATCAGTTTTTTTTATTTACTAAAAATATGGTTTAAGTAAAATACATTTTGGCAGTATTGTCGATAACAATTGTAGTGACTAAAATAGGATTCGACCAATATTGTAATATTTTTTTCAATGAAAGATTTAAAGTAACCGCCCTTAAGTAATTTAGATATTTTCAACAAATCAGTTAGTTTAAGTAAACAAGAACACACACACACACATAAACATACTAAAACGTTTATCTCTTCAATTTTCATCATAAATTATTTAAATATTAGATTGGTGTCGGCATTACTCGCAGGCACCTTATTTTTCTTAAAATATATTTTAGTAAAAAAATGTAAATAATATTACATGAGATAGACCTAAATATTTTATTTTACCACGCCTATTATAACTGAAGCACCCCTATCACACGTTTTATCTGGATCTACATTTTAAAAAAAAATCCTTGTGAACGTTCGTAACCTATTTAAAAAAAAAACTTGTAAACGTGTGTGGCATATTTCCATTCTATGGTGGTCAGGCCCAACGGTGAGACCTAACAATTTTATTATACTATCATTGTTCGAGCTTAAACATACTTATCAAAGTATTCCGATGCGCATCTATTTCGCAAACCAATGCTGATGTTTTATTTTTTTTAATTTTCCTTCCCTGGGAACCGTGTGCATACACCGGCCCCATAGTTTTAATAAAACACTTCTGTTGAAAATGTAACATACCCCTTTTTGCTTTTTGATAACCCTTCTATTATTGAATGAGATAGTATAATATTATAGGAACCTATATAAAAGCCTAATTGTGTACAGACACACAAGCCGATATTAGCTATATATATATATATATATATATATATATATATATATATTATTATTATTATTATTATTATTAAACAGCAAGCTACATGTGATTAAGAGGTATTCTTAATCTATAAATTTTCTCTCAAATGATCTTTCACGATGGTGTTTATTGTTCCGGAGGAGGTTATGGCATTCTTGCTTCGATTTACTCGTAGCTCAAGGACCAGTTGTTTATTTATTCTCACAAATAAAATAGCATTTCTTGTGTATAAGCATTTTTTCACATTCCTGAAGGGAATAGGTTTGTGAAAATTTTATAGTTGGGCTGATGTTGTCAGGAAAGTTCTTTAATTTTTGCAAAATCACAAGTTTATTGTTTTGACGTGTGTCGCTATACTTATTGATCATTTTGTTTTTGTTGCGTTATGCCATGTTCTAATAATGCTAAGAATAAAAGTAAACGGAAATGCATGGTGTCTTCCTGTTAATTTTCATTGTGATAAAGCAAGGTCAATAATATTGAACAGAATAGCACGCTACACAGGAACAAATCATATATATATATATATATATATATATATATATATATATATATATATATATATATATATATATATATATACCCATATATAAATACATGCATACATACACACATACAAATATATATATATATATATATATATATATATATATATATATATATATATATATATATATATATATATATATATATATATATGTGCATGTAATATTATCCCGTACGTAAATATCAGAGACAGATGGTAGTTCTTTGCTATCCTGGATCATCAACAATCTCAAACATTATATTGATAATTACCTGAAGTCTCGTATGACGGAAACACTTTTTCGTAGAAAAAACTCACATCAAAACATTAATAAAAAAAACAATAATTAACATGCGGTCTAAGCCGAGATTGTACTCACTACACGAGCTTTGTAGTGTAATTCAAATCTTGTCAATATCTGAATAGTTGACGCTTCGCCAGGTCTATCAAGAGTATTTTTGTTCGTGATGCCCTCAGTAGATGGGTTGCCTACGACGGCTTAAGAGAGTCCTATCTACCCTGGAAGGAAGGAAGTTTCTCACCCTAGTTTTTAATTCGTAGTACATACAGCGCCTCGTCTTGCCAAATGATTACCTATCTGGGAAAATCCGGGCTCAGCAGTGCTTAACAGTCGGTCGTCTGGCTATACCGGTGTTGCAACGTGATTAGTCTATATATAAAACATATCAGGCTGCCTGTCTACGTACGAGTTGCTCGATAAAGGTAACATTCTTACAAGCATTTACTTAAACGTGTGCCCATTCGATCAGTCGTTTAAAGAATCAAGATGTAACACTGTAAGGTTTCTTATATATTTCTTTGTGAATAATGTATTGCTGTCTTAGCCAATAAGGTAAAATAGAACACTTCAACTTGTATAGGTATATGAACTTTTACATGTAAGCGAGGAATATAAACGAATTGGTCGGTCATATACTATCAAATATGGTGTCATTAAATCCGCATTTTAGCAATGAGAGACATAATTTGGCAAATTTAATAAAGGTAAAGAAGAACGATTTCGACTAAATTGAAACACCGTACATCGATTTTAGAAGTTTTTTTTAGATTTATGATTGTAGGAATTAGACGCCTAATGTTTCAGCAACGTTCCTTAGGTATTGACGGGATAAAACTATGTAGGTTTAATCATAGCAATACTAATTTGTTCCTATTTAATTCAGATAATTAATATAAAATATACTAATCAAGCGAATATAAATTTAATCTCTTTAATCTGTCTTCTTGAAAGAAATGCCCTTACGTTCCAATATACTCTGTGTCATATTTTGTAATGGTAAAAATAAACGAAAATGATATATCTTACGTCTACTAACTCTGCAATTTGGGTAACAAATAAAGACATTTTTAAACGTTTCACATGTGTACTGCCTCTGTAATATATGGACTTAGAAAATACAACTATATAGGCTTAGTCGAAGCAAATACACACCGTGCCAGAAGGATATACACATCTATTATTTTGTTATAACTCCGATAGATTTCAATGAAACTTTGCGAAATTTAGCACGTTATATGGCAATCTTAACACAAGCGGATATCTAAAATGTTAATCAAATCTGCACAGTAATAAACCATTGGCGGCCGTTTTGGTAATTTGCATTTTTTCAGCATGCCCAGTTTATATGCGGAGAAGTGCTAAAAGCTCATCGAAACATTGATTGCTCTAGAAATTTGTAAATTGAAAAACAAAAATAAAAGAACAAGCAATTTCAATATGGAGTCATAATACATTCCATATCTTATTTAATTGCAATTTTTATTGGCAAGACTACAACGCCTTTGGTCCATTGAAGATGTCAAACTTATGATTTCATCTGATGAAATGTCTTTGGCAGCAGTCAGAATAGCATTTCAGAGGGTATCCTTGGAGCTGTACTGCATTCCTCCGGAGTAAATATTTTGTTTCAAGATGCTCCACATATTTTCGATGGGATTTAAATCCGAAGAACAGGCTAGCCATCGAATTATTTTCCCATGTCTGGCGAAAACTCTCTCCTAATATTCAGTCGTTATTCTTGCAGAATGAGAATGTGCATTATCATGCGTAAATACCATCTTTTTTCCGGAATGACAATTTTGTCTTCTTGTGCCAGGGTTCCAAGTGTTGCTTAATGAAGTCAATGTAGAGTTTGGCGGGCATTTTCACTCCATCTGCGACGCTGAATGGTCCTACCAGCTCATTGCCAATAATTGCAACCCAGAACACTACACCAACATCTCATTGTTGACGCCTGATCCTTTGGGGACGTAGACTCTCATTATGGTTCCGTCCTACCCACCACCTGTCGGGTCTATCAAGGCTCGTTCGACACTTATCGGTGAAGAAAAGGAGTTTGAACATTCACCTTCATGTGCTGTCTTGCCCACTCCATCCTCTGATTCTTGTAGATATCCTTCAATTGAGGACGGAAATCTGGTTTTCTGAATTTTGCAATCGTCCCCAGGATACGGAAACGAGTTGTTTTCTGGCACATCAGGAAATATTTTAAAAGCTTGTCTGCTAGTTTCAAGTGGGTTACGGCGAATTCTCTCTTGATCTTGCTCATTGTTTGACGTAAAGGAGATGCTTTCTTACGAATTTTTATTTTGTCAGAACGTCCGTTGCAAAGTACAATATTATTTGATTGTACGATGATCACGGTGTAATTATTTGTCAATTTTGAAGGTAGAAATCTTAATATTGAGCCTTTGAACAATTTTAAACTTCTCAGTTTGACTTAAAGCATCTTTACGACTCATCTTGCATATAAAGTTGGCACAATGAAAAAAAACGCAAGTCACCAAAATGGCTAAAGTTGGATCGCTATTGCGCAGATCAGCTTACAATTTTATATCTGCGCATGCGTTAGTGTTGCCGTATAACGTACGAAGTTTCACGAATTTTCATTGAAAACTATCGGAGTTAGAACAAAATATCGATTTGCATATAATTCCGGCACGGGGTGTAACTATTGCGTTACTTGTATTTTCATTTGTAAGAAATATTACATTTGATGTGTAAAATGAAACATGCGCTCATTAAATAGGCTATATTTCGGATAAAATGAGGATGCCTCAAACATAGCTAATATCGCCAATAGTAATTAAATGCACACATTCTGAGATCAGTATACAATAAATTGCAAAAACAAAAATACCTCCATTAAATGCCACCTAATTAGGTTTCAAAATAAGCGATCAGCGAATTACTTAACGACGGACAAAGCATAATATGAAATAGAAATGACAATTCAAAACCGCCGATTACGTCCTACCATTTAACCAGATTTTTTGTAAAAACATTTTCCATTTTGCCTCTGAAATTCTAGTTCTATATTTACCTTTCGTTATCATTTTTGCCTTCAGCTCGCATTATTATTTTCATTATTCGTTCAGCCATTTTTGCTATATTTGTCTCTACTGTCATCACTAATTATATTTCAGATCTGTTTCATTCTACTTGTTCCACGAATTCTTTCCATTATCATTTCGCGTTTTATTTTAGTTCCTATTCTTATTGTTTTTAATAATAATTCATCATTCGCTATTATTACCGTTCTGAGGCTTGAATTACGATTGATGCCAGCCCGACATGCCAAGTAATATTTGTGCCCCGATAATTTATTATTTTAAATCTAACATTGAACATTATTGTTTCTTGTTTTTTGTTTGTGTTTGTTTTTTTTTTTATAATTCATGATTTATGTACGTTATTGTTCACTTTTGAAACTGATTTAAACATTGATGTTTCGAATTTCCCAGGAGTGGCATCAAATTCTCTGAAGAGGAAAATAATTTTCAAACAAATTCTTCCGCTAAAAATCCGTCGAGGTAATTCACACAAAGATGAAAGGCCAGTATTGGTGATTTTGATAGACAGAGAGAGTATATCTACAAATAATAATGGCGCCCTGAGAACAGATCAAAACAGATGGCCAGATAGCTTGTCATTCGAAAATACTAATTATAAATCAATAAAATGTGCAAAGTCTGTTCATAACTATAAACTTTTTATAGGAATTTTATGAAATATGTTATTTAATTTCTGATAAGTATTCTGAAGTATTTTGTAAATGTGTTATTCAGATCCCCTCACACTTAAAAGTAAGATATAAATGAAACCCGGATATAAGAAACCGAATATACGAGTGAATTTTCCTCATTACATAAAAGGCGATGTGTTAATGCGCAGTGTAACCCGAATATAAGAATCGCGGATATAAAATTTAACCCAAAAATAACCCAGATGTTGCAGGGAAAGGAGTCTCGTATACGCAAGTTGCACTACATAGTTTATTCAAAGATACGAACTCTATTGGTCTGCTTTCAAAGGTCCTATACTATTATATATGCCTGAAGAATTTGATGTAACCATATTGCAATATAAAATAGTAGGTCTAAATAGATGTCTGTTAAAAAACTTACTTATACGCCGTGTTTTTAAACGATGTGTATATACCTTTTGTGTATATATCTATTTTGTATTAAACGTTAAGATTCATTAACATTAATGAATATTTACCTTAATTTCTTGGCATTAAAAAATGCCCCTGGAGTATGTTCCTTTTAATATAGTTTAAGTTGACCTCCTGGCGCAGTTCGAATGCTTCAACAACCCAGTCGGTATCTCCTGTAATTATGAACGACTAGTATCTATAGATATAAATATAATTATGTATACTTTATAATAATGACCATCCCTTTCCGAAACAAATTCTCATAGGTAAGCATTCAGTAAGAAATTGATAATGTTAGTCAATAAACCTTTTGTATTAGATGATGATTCCATGTTACTTGATGACTGTTGTCATTTTTTAACCCTAACCCTAACCCTTAATGTTTTTAACAATCGGGAAACGCCAGACGCCGACAGCTAGTACATATAAAATTTGAAGTGAAAATTTTTTTCAATGGAAAAGAAAACTTATCTAGATGAAAATACAATTTCTATCCGTTTGAGAAAAGCAATTATTTTTCCTAAAATACACATGATAATATTTCTTTTAAGAATTTGAATTGATTTACTTTTAAACTTTCTTATTTTCATTTTCAATCTTCTAAAGCCTTCCTTTTTCTTCCCTACTTTATGTTTTCTGCTTAATTTATTTGTTTTTAACTTAAATATTTTATCATATTTTAATAGTAACTTTTAGCTTCTTATTTTTGTAAAAAATTCATAAATTATCAAATTACAGAAACTTCATTTTAATTTTGATAAAACGTCTAATTATAACAGTTTCTATTAAATTTTATAAAATATCTAAATATAAAAGTTTCAATCAAATTTTATAAAATATCTCATTATAAAAATAATATTGTCTTTTTGCCTGTACCTGTGTTATTCGAATCGCATCTCCCCTATAATTTATCCCAATTATAATCAGAGATATTTTCAATTTCCAAGTTTAATATTTTCAAAGAAGTGATTGTCTATTGACATTTACATATCTATATATCTATAAACGTGAAAGTGTCTGTCTGCCTCTCTTTCTGTCGTTCTGTCCGTCCGTCCGTCTGTCCGTCCGTCTGTCTGTCCGTCTGTTTGCCTGTGTACATTTTCATATACACAAACTGTGTCAATTTTCAGTCCACAGACTCGAAATTTGATATACATGTACTGAAATTTGCGAATATCTTTGTAATCTGATTTGACCTTTGAGAACTCTACCAAACGCCTCCGACAATTTTGGCTATAAACTATTGAACTTATAAATATGCGCTCCTTTGACATGGATCCAACTTAATAACCTGATTTGAGCCCAAAACAATAAATGTTTAACGGTTATAATACGGGTCAAAGTTTTAACAAATTCGACCTCTGCGGTCTCTAACAAATTACTCAATATAATTTCTGGTCCAAACATTTGAAATTTTACATAAAGGATATTCAAAGATAGGGCAAGCTTTTTAATTGGGTTGGGCCCAAAATTTAGGCACCAATGTATAAATGTATATATGTGTGTTTGCATTTCTGCCTAAAACTTTTAACAGAAGCGACGGATTTTCACAAGTAAGATTTGTTTTTATGTTCGATCCTTCAGACGACAAATACCGAAAAATTGGCTAAAACATTACTTTCTTCACCCTCAACTGAGTACTTTTCTACAGGAAGGGTGGCTTTTTTCACCGATATTTTCGATACCCTTTTTTCGATTTTGCAGCCTTAGTTAAAACCTGCGTCAATTCCGCGGTACCGGTGCGAGCCTGCATTCCTACTACAACTTTATTTTTTTTGCTCAACACACCTCAAAAAACCCGGGAAACGCCGTGCACCCATGCTTGTGTATAATAAAATAGTTGACATATTCTTGCGGTTAGCGTTTAGCTTGGCTTCGAAATAAAAAAGGATTAAGTAATTTCTCTCATCCGCTTTAAATGACTTGGTAATGTAATAAACTTAATGTAAATCTCTATTA
Source organism: Euprymna scolopes (assembly GCF_053919585.1). Taxonomy (NCBI): domain Eukaryota; kingdom Metazoa; phylum Mollusca; class Cephalopoda; order Sepiida; family Sepiolidae; genus Euprymna; species Euprymna scolopes. The sequence goes on along the minus strand of NC_136493.1, from coordinate 103,734,828 downwards.
TTTATCTTTTTACCTTTACTTATTCTATATTATACCTCATTTATATATATATATATATATATATATATATATATATATATATATATATATATATATATATATATATATATATATATATCCTGTCATAAGTTGCTCGCTTGGTTAGCATTGCTGGATGACATCGTCCTTTCGAGTTAAAAGTCCTACTTGTGTGACATCGGCTTCGGGTTATTAGCTGGTTGGATGAGCGCGTCCCTTGTCGAGACGAAGTACGTTCATTTTATAGTCGGAGTTCGGAACGGTTTTCTTGATCTGTGTTGCTTAATATAAACTCTTGTGTGCAGCGCGTTTGCTCACTTAGTAGAGTGCTGTGCTCGCAAGCAAAAGGCTCGGGTTTCGAATCCTGAGTTCGGATGTGCCTAAGTCGACACTCGAGTCTTGGAATTCCGGTTCCTTGACAGACATGGCTCTTGTGGGTTGCGACGTTATTTGGCTGTGGAATTCATTATATATATATATATATATATATATATATATATACACACACACACGCATATGTATATATATATATATATACACACACACATATATATATATATATATATATATATATATATATATATATATATAAAGATAATACTCGATGATGAGGAGAGAAATATAAACATTGACAATACACTAAATGCATATATTTTCCAGTGACACAGAAGAATCCTTTTTTTTCACAAAATCTAAAGGAATTAGATATGGTTATAGTAGAGCCCGACGGAGACTCCCCGAATCGGCGTTCTAGATTTCGATACAATAAAACAAAGGAAGATTGTTCTATGATTTATCACCCGTTATCAACACATTAATAATCAAGGGCGTTATATACACTTAAAACTGATTTGTCAATCCACACATTTTCAGTCGCCTTTCTTCTGTATATCTTCTGTATATATAAAAGGTCAACATGCTTGTGTTTTTTTGTATATTGCATGAACTTTCGCCAGAGGCGACGAATATTTACAAGATTGGTATCATTAATAGGCTTGACGACTCGGACGAAAAATATAGATAAATTTGACAAAGACATTCGTTTCTTCACTCTCAAGTTTGTAGTTTTCTACATGGAGAGGTATATTTTTATGTGCCATTTTGCAAGTCATGTTATCGGTAAGATTGAAATTCGCGTCCCGTCATTGAGCATCGGTAAAACGCCAGATTTTCATTTACTCTCTTTTCCGTCTTTGCGTCAATTTATCCAAAAGGGATCTCCACCCTGGCCGCCTATCGTTGTTTTGACTACCCTCCGCTACTACCACATATTTTCACACCTCTGTCCACCCGTGGTCCTTTAATTCACTACCTGCACACACCAGGGCAACGCCAGGTACATACCGCAACTACCATTTTTCCTACCCTCTCAAACCGGTCTGCCTGCTGTTGTTTTGATTCCCCCGCTACTATCCCTTCTTTTAACACCTCTCTGAATCAGGAGTATCTACTGTTATTTTATCCCAACTCATCCACACCCGGGCAACCCTGAATATCGTTGCAACTATATATATATATATATATATATATATATATATATATATATATATATATATATATATAAATAGATATAAATAGATATAAATATATATATATATATATATATATATATCCTCAGACTTTTACAGAAACTTCTGTAAGTATCTCTAAAAGTCTGAGGAGGCTACAGAACGGCCAAAAACCGTCGCGGAGCTGAAACAATAATGTAACTAAACAGAAAAATACGGTAATAAAAAATAAATCTAATATTTGCTCTACAACGGTATTGAGAAGTTTCGTCACGTTTTTATCAATTACCATTTCTACTAAATATATATATATAAATATGTATACATGTGTATATATATATATATATATATATATATATATATATATCCGCGCATTATCAGTGATCTTTTTTTTAAAGAAAGCACAAAAGTGGTTTAGTTCATCATATGTTTAATTTGATTTATCTCAACCGTTTCATTATCCGGAAGAATTCACCAATAAATGTGATATTCTTCTAATGCTCTAGTATTACTTTTACTCTTTCCAATACATGAGTATATATATTTCAATGACTTAATTATAATATTATTGAAAAGTATATAACTCCCTCTGTAAATAAACACATCAATTATTATTATTATTATTATTATTAGTAGTAGTAGTAGTAGTAGTAATAATAATAATAATAATAATAATAATAATAATATATTATTCATTTCTATGAAATGTATAGAACTACATCGACAAAATAGTGTTATAAGCGGGCTTATTTTTACATTATTGAATTGAGATATTTGAATTCATGTCATCTGTGGATCTGTTATTTTCTGAAATGCAAAATGCAAACGATAGTTGCACAAATAACGTTTTTCTTTGGCATGGTATACTGTAATTATACTAAAAATGCATCAATATATGTGTATATATATATATATACACACACACACTTATATATATATATATATATATATATATATATATATATATATATATATATATATATATATATATATATATATATCGGTATGTATTAGCATAGGAAGAATTCTACAAAGATTGCCGTTAACAAAAGGGTTGAAGATCAACAAATGACGACTATTTCTTCTTCAGAATGTTGTTTTTCACATAGTGACAACTATTCCCAATACACTTATCCCGGTAATAAACGAGCAATTGACATGTTAATCAATTTATCATATTGCGACGATTATGGGGTTGGTGGTCATGTAATGCTGACCAGGTAATGTGTATTTTCACTGAGCGAACAAGGTGAATGTTTAACAGTAAAATGTCCAGATATAGTATGGGTAAGACATTACTTTTAAACCTTACTTCGTCACATATTCCGACATTTTGTAGGTATGTGTAGCCTGATGTCTCTCAGGGGCAATACGGAAATTTATCTTTGTCAGCATTTCAACAAAAGAGATAGGGTTTGCATACCACCATTGTTGCATCAAATCCAGGAGCATTACTATTCGCTAAATAATCCAAGATGTCAAGATTAGTACATGGTATGTGGAAACTATGATTCATGACCATTTGCATATGCATAAGGTGTCTACCAAATTGATTCACAGGTTGCTCACACTATTCCAGAAGCGAGAACGCGTCGAGTGCTCGAGGATGAATTTGGAGATGTGCCAAAAGATGAGAAAGCTTTTCAAAAGACTGATTACACAAGATAAAACCTGGGTTCCTCACTATGATCAAGAGACCAAATCCCAGTCAATGCAGATGAATCACTTGGACTCATCACCTCAAAAGATGCAAGGGTACAGCCCTCCTCTGGCAAGGGCATGCTCACAGTCTTCTGGGACCAGGACGGAGTAGTGATGACAGATTTTCTGGCAAATGATACCACAATTACAGGAGCCTATTATGCTTCATTTTCTAGGAAATTTAGTGAAGCCATTAAAATCAAGAGGCGGGTCAAGATAAGCAAGATAAGCAACAACGCTCCGGTCCACAACTCGCATGTCGCAAGATCAGAATCACGGGCGTGGGGTTATGAAATCATCCCCCATCCTCCCTACTCTATCGACCTTGCACCCTCTGAGTTTCACCTGTTCCCAGCCATGAACTTGTTTTTGAAAGGAAAGCCTTTTCCAGATGATGAATCCTTGATCTCTGAAGTCACGCACTGGTTGGAGCACCAACCTGGGGATTTCTACACAAACGGTCTCCAGAGCTGCATCATATTATGGGAGAAATGCATAACTCTGCGTGATTCCTATGTAGAGAAAGACTAAAACCTGTGCAAAGTTTCGTGTCTCTACTGCTATGGGAGGTGGGTCAGGGGCATTACTTATTGCGCACCCGTTGTATATATATATACATATATATATATATATATATATATATATATATATATATATATATATACATATATATATATATATATATAAAGAGAGTGAGAAAAACAGGGGCAAAGTGAAAGAGAAAGACAGAGACACAGGAACAGAGACGCAGAGAGAGAGAGAGAGAGGGAGAGAGAGAAAAAAGAGAGATGTTAATTTATTGTTTTGATTTTGTTGAGGAAGACTAAAAATTGTGCTACGTTTCGTTGCTCTACTAATATTGTAAGTGGGCAGGGGTATTACTTATTGCATGCCCCTCATTTATGCAACAAGTACTACCTCTTCGGAAAAATGTCCAGTAATATCCCTTACTGCCAATTTGTGCGCTTAAAAAAAACAAATGTTATATGATAGAAGTTTATTACAAAAAACTAATCATCCGGTGAAAATAATACCGCGGTACTGCATTCTATATTTTAAACAAAGCGCAGACGTTCGGTGTCAGCTGTATGCTTACATATGTGCAGGATTGTGAGAGATTGCATCTGGAAAAGAAAAAATATGAAAAAAAAAACGTGTGCGGAAACCGGGAAGCACATTAGAAAGACACCAGGGAAAGACGAGTGCCAAACACAACCGGACATAAAAAAGTGCTTGAAAGAAAAAGAGGTTCTCAAACTGGACAAAAAATGAATCGATTCTGTTGTCTTCTTATGACTAAGTCTACAAAGTGTTGATTACCGAGATGTTAACAGATGTGTAAACGTATGCAACATTACATAACATCGCCGTATTCAGATCAATTGAAAAGTGTTTTCAAAGCCGTTCTGTTTAATAATGAAGCTCTTCTACGTTCCACTATTTCCGATAGACACACACACACACACACACATACACAGGCACATACACGCACACACACAAACATATATACATGTATATATATATAAATATATATATATATATATATATATATACTAGCAAGCCGAAAAACAAACTTAAATATAATATTTTGATTAATGCAGAGTTTGTATTTATTATACGTTGAAAAATATGACTCGTGAACTACCACCGAGAATCGAAACCCACCAAAATGCCTGACCTCTTAGGAGCTGTGTGGTGGAAAGCAAAAATTTAAAACATGAACCGATTTCTAGTACGTTACGCATGCATATTCGTGATGCTCTCGTTCTGCAGTGTAGCAGTTCGACGGTCATTATTGGGGGCACTTCAAGGGGCATGTATAACAGGGACTCAGAATAGATGAAGATGATAATGAGAGAGACATTTATAACAGATTGGGATGGATTTATGGACTTAATGTTTATACGAACTGGGAGATATAATGCAACAGTTCTTAACACATATATACTTGTAAGGGGGATATACAAAAGCGCATTTATAGATGATTATACAAAACATATTTACCTTTCGGTTGTAAAGATAACAAAACGCAAATGTTAAAAAATATAGATGGTGTCTTTATTTCTCAACCGGATGATTGGTGATGTCAGGAATTCAAACATGTACAACTCAAGTGTACTCTTCTACATTTCGCCAATAAGGAGCTCCCAGTCTCCTAATGTCTATCACTGTTTCTGATTTTCTCTGATTATGTAATCTTACTAACTTCGAAACCACCAATTCAATACATTGATAAATTACTTACATCAGAATTCTAATATCAACCAACGTGTCTATACCAGGTTTTCTACACATGTCCTCAAGCCACATTTTTGGAAACAAAGAATTTCAAATTTTAATTGTTCAATATTTAACCAATTTTTATTCATAAACTCGCATTGGTTGACATATTTAAATCCAGTATTTCTAAACGAATGGACAAACGCTTTTTTTCCGACAAAAATAGTATTTAGCTATTTCTAAAAGAATTAACAATCGACTAAATTCCTAAAAGTCCAATTATACATTATCTTAAACACTTGATTACAGGCTTCGATTGTTGCCTGTTTTTAATATCATTTTCACTCATATAGTCTGCCCTCTTACTTACACGAGAAACTGACAGCCCTTCTCATGTAACAGTTCGACTATTATCTTGCAATTTAATGTTTTTATTCTATATCTTGTTCCGATTTGCCCCCGAAAAAAGAACACTAATATTAAGTTTCGAATACGATTGAATACGCTATATATGAAGTTGCATATATGCAGACCAAAAACTAGCAAAGGGTTTGTGAGGGAAAACTGTTAAACATATCTAACATATATGGACTTTCTTTTAAAATAAATTATAAAAAAAAACTTTTATCATACACACATCATAATTTATAGGAGGACTGAGAGATAATATAAATATTGATAGTCTGCACTCAATTATAAGTTTCTTATTTATTATATACCTAATATTCAACCAGGATTTGCTCGGGACCGTTGTGCTGTTTATAACTTTATCTGCATGTGCATATGTATTATACATTTTGACTCATAGCTAGGTAGCCTACATGTAAAATTTGAAATTTAAGCCCACAATTTGAGTTTGGTAGAGTCTGAAACGGTCACTTTCTTGAACGTTGTCCTCCTGGAACCCAAATTGTCGCTTAGAAACTAATTAAAAGTTTGCCGTTTTTCTGACTATCAATTATCTAAAATGTTCTATGTTTAGACACGAAATTGGCCCGATTAGTTTGCTATGGACAAAAAAGGTCAAATCTCTTAAACTTAAATCCCTTGACAGTCGAAGGTTCGTCTAAAAATTTTTTTAAAAAGCTTGCACTATGTGTGAATACACTTTATCTTAAATTTAAAATGTTTAGACCAAAAATTGCCTGAGTAATTTCGTAGAGACCGCAAATGTTATTTTGACAATTTCGCCTCAATTTTTACAGCTTAACATTTATGGTTTTAGACTCCAATCAAATTAAAGGGTTCGAAGCATGTCTAAATAATCTACATCTAACATTTCAAGTGTTTAGATACAAAATATGCCGAGGATTTTAGTAGTTATAAAAGGTTAAATAATTAAGCTTTGACGGCTGGACAGCCAAAATTCTGGCCGAAAACTGATTAAAAAGTGTTTCCCAGATTTCAAAGCTTTGTATCAAAGCTTGAGTCTGTGGACTAAAAATTGGCTGAGTAGTAACGTATCGAAATATACACAAACATACATTTTAGCTTTTACATATATATATAGCTTTCATGCACACTCTCCAACGCACAGGCGCATAAAAACACCGACACACGCACGCACAGACACCCACAGACACATATATACACACACACGCGCATATATATATATATATATATATATATATATATATATATATATATATATATATATATATATGTATATATATAATGTATATATAAATGAGGGGTTCACCAACAACGTGTATGTTTAACATTATTTTATGATTCCGTGTTTCGGGTTTTCATTAAGATTATGTTCAGATCATTGTAATAATGTTTTTAAATCATTGAAATAGATTTTAACGCATTACAAACGTTCTGTGAAGCGTCCTTTTCAGAACGTATTTAAAATTTTTAATATTTATTCTATACTTAAGATGTGTTCAAATGTAAAATAGCATGTTGTAGTTCATTTGAAATGTTTCCGAACGGTGGAAACATGTGTAAATGATTTTACTCTCCATTCGTATGTTCAATTTTTATTACTGGTTCGTTGGGGTTGGACCGCGGTCACTGCTGCTATTTCTTCTCTCTCTCTCTCTATATTTTTTTTCCTGTGTTTCTACTAATCTTTCTTGTACTATTTTTTTCCTTTTTACTCTTACTCGAGTAGAGGTGAGAGGCACGTTCGTAATTGGTCAACTGCGTGCGTAGTTTATGGTGTCTATGTGTGATTGTATGTGTGTTTTCTTGTATTGGTCTGTAAGATGGCGGTTCTGTTTTTTAGTATTATAAAGTTATTTGCTTCCCTACGAATGCAACTCTGATTAAAGGTCGTTTCTAATGTGTGTGTGTAAGGAGGGTGGGGTAAACTAGCTCCTCTGAAACAAGGGTAGGGGTGCTTTCATTCAATTTTGATATTTATTTTTGGGATGCTTAGATTTTAGTATTGTGCAATTTCTGTTTCAGTCTTAGACTGTTCGGGCATTCTTAATATTATGTTTGTTTAGGTAAATAGGTGTATTTATGAATATACGTTCGGGATTTTTTATGTTTCTATTTATTTTTTCTCCCCATGTGGGTATGGCCAGATCCAGGATCGGTTATTAGTGTGGGGAAAGTCTCGGCCCCCAGAGGGCAGGGAGCGCTTAACAGAGTTAAGGTATGGGAGCAAGGGTGATAATTATCTCAGTCATAAAGGTTTTCTCCTCTACTTACTGATTGAGAGCGAGGTGTTTGAACAGATACTACACTTATGTGTAGGTGTGTATATATATGTACATGCATGCGAATGTGCCTTGCATTTAGTTGTTTTGTGTGTTGTTATTAGACTCTGTTTCGTTCGGGAATGAATCTTGTTAGGATCTTTTTTCTGTGTAAGTAAATAAAAGTAATCGTCTCTTTGGAAGATTGGCATTATTTTGAAGCTCTTTCCGCTGCATGTGTGTACGTGTTTTGAAACCAAGAGGTGTATGTTTTCTGCAAATGTGTATGTTGCTCTTATGTAAGGTCACTTTATTGCTGAAGTCCTTGGTGGCACCTGCGTCGGATTTGTAGCATGCTTTGCATCTTAGAGCATATACTACATTTCTTGAGGTGCAACTTAGATCCTTTTAAAATTTGAATGTTATGTCTCACACTCCACATCGCGGTTTGTTGCATTTAGTACCCCTTTTTTAGTGTGTGGAATTAATTTTGAGGAAGTTAGGATGTGTTTTAAGTTTTTGGTTTGGCGTTTACTTTTTATGGTTTGTGTTGTTTTCAGTATGTTCTTTAGTTTGTCGTTCTGACTGAGAAGGATGAGGTTTTTGTTATCTGTGTAAAAAGTTCTGGGAGGTTTGTTGGGTGGGGATACGTATGCTGAAAGTTATTATTTGTCGTTTTGGGTTTCTCAGTCGGTCTATTGGAATTTTTAGTCTACAGACTACAAAATTTACTATACAGGATACTGAGATTCGGGAAAATCTGTGTGGTCGGTTTCCAACCAGAAATTTGTCTGTTAAGAGGTCAAAGTTCAATGATTTGACGTTTGAGAACTCTATCAAGCTCCTCCGAAAACCTAGGGTCGAAACACTTAACATTTTTCGTATATATCCCTTGGACATGGATCTTACTTAATAATTTGATTTGAGCCCAAAACAATAAATTTTAAGGGCCATAATCAAGGTTTAGTTAAAAAAAAAATCGACCGGTTTCGTTTTGCTCAGCATACACCTCCAAACAACCAGGCATCGCCGGGCACCCATGCTAGTATATCTATAAAAGTGAACGTGTTTGTCTATCTGTGTGTCTGTGTGTCCGTGTGTGTGTACATTTGCTACGCAATAACTCTCTCATTGTTAAGTATACAGACTCGAAATTTGATATACAGTGTATCGAGATTTGGGAACATCTTTATGATCCATTTTCGGCCAGAAATTTTGCAGTTAATTGTCAAAGTTCAACGATTTGACTTTTGAGAACTCTACCAAACTCCTCCGACAATTTTATTTCTGAACACTTGAAATTGTATATATCGGTTCCTAGGTCATGGATCTAACTTAATAACTTGATTTGAACCCTAACCAATAAATTTTAAGGCGTCATAATAGGGGTCAAAGTTAAAAAAATACCTTTGCGGTGTCTACCAAATTACTCAGACAAACTGGTCTAAATATTTGAAACTTTACATAAACGGTATTAAGAGAAAGGGTAAACCTTTACATCGGTTTGCCTAAAAAATCTTTAGTTACCAATATATAAATGTATGTGAGTGTGTGTCTATGTATGTTTGCATGTCTGCCTTAAACTGTCGACAGTGGCGACTGATTTTACCAGTATTAGTGTCGTTTTTTAAGTCTGACCTTTCATATTAAAAATATGGAAAAAATGGCTAAAAACATTAATATCTACACCTTGAACATGGCATTTTTCTACAGGGGGTCGCCTTTTTGAGACGATGTTTTTTAAATTTATCATCTCCTTTCGATTGTGTATCCTAAATGTAAATATAAGTCACTTTAGGTGTAGCGGTGGGCGTAACCGCAAAGACGTCACGTTTTCCCCTGTTATTTTCCTCCTTCGCGATACAGGTTCGAGCCTGCCTTCCTACTAACACTTTCTTCTCTCAACATACACAGGCAGCCACCCGGAAAAGCCGGGCTTAAATGCTAGGGTATCTATAAAAGTGAACGTGTATGTATGTATGTATGTGTACATTTCTGTACGCAATAACTCTGTCAATTTAAAGTCTACAGAATCGAAATTTAATATACAGGATACCGAGATTTTGGAAAATCTATGTGATCGGAATTCGGCCTGAAATTTGGCAGTTAATTTTACCTTTGAGAACACTACCAAGCTCCTCCGACAATTTTGGGTCTAAACGCTTTAATTTTAGGTATAGGTTCCTTGAACATTGATCTAACTTAATTACCTGATTTGCGCTCAAAACAATACAAGTTCAGGAGTCATAATACGTGTTACAAGTAAAGGAAATTACCGTGCTTTTTTTTGTTTTGTTTTTTGCTGAGCATACACCTCCAAACATCCGGACAACGCTAGGCACATATGCTTGTATAGCTATAAAACTGAACGTGCCTGTGTGTGGGGGGGGAGTACATTTCCTTATGGTCAATTTTAAGTCTATAGTCATAAAATTTGATATACAGGGTTGTGAAATTTGGAAAACATCTTTGTAATTCGTTTTCGGCCAGAAATTTAACTATTAATAGGTAAAGGTTCAACGATTTGTCTTTTGATAACTCTTCCAATCTCCGCCGATAATTTTGGGTCCAAATACTTGAAATTTTAGATATTGATTCCTTTTACATGGATCTACTTTAATAACTTGATTTGAGCCCACAACAATAAATTTTAAGGTGACATAATAGGGGCGAAGTTAAACAGAAAAAAAATGTGACCTCTACGGTTTCTACCAAATTACTCAGACGCTAAACATTTGAAATTTTACGTAAAGAGTATTCAGAGATAGAGCAAGCGTTTTAATTGGTTTGGGTCGAAAATTTTTAGTTACAAATATATAAATGTATGCATGTGTGTATGTTTGCATGTGTGCCTTCAATATTCGACAGAAGCGACGGATTTTTACTAGATCAGTATCGTGTTAAAGTTCGACCGTTCAGACGACAAATATCGAAAACATGGCTAAAAATATTAATTTTTTCACCTTCAACGGAACACTTTTCTACAGGGGTATCGCTTTTTTTCCGATATTTTTGAAGGTCATCCTTTCCTTTCTAATGTTGAGCATTAATTAAAACCTGCGCCACTTCTGGTTGGCGGTGCTCGTAACAACACAGATGTCAGGCTTTTTTCTCCGTTCTTTTCGTCCTTTGCGGTACGGCTTCGAGCCAGACTTACCGCTACCACTTTTTGTTTTGCTTAACACCCCCCTAAACAAAACTCGGACACCGCTGGGCTGAAATGCTAGTAATACTATAAAACAGAACACACATTCTACAGACAATACAAAAAACACCACACACACACACATACACACACCCTACCCTACGCATCCGTTTGACCAAGTACCAACGTACGCCTCACCTCCACTCAAATAACAGTAAAAAAGAAATAAAATGAGAAAAAGCAAAAAAGATAAGTAGGAACACAAGAAGAGAGAGAGAGTAAGAGAGAGAGAGAGAGAGAGAGAGAGAGAGAGAGAGAGAGAAGACAGCAGTGGCCACGGTCCGACCCCAACGAACCAGTAATAAAAATAAAACATACGAATGAAGAGTAGAATTATTTACACATGCTTCCACAGCTCGGTAACATTTCATATGAACTACGAAAATGAGCTTTTACATTTTAAACAAATCTTAAGTATCTTCTAAATATTTTACATTTTAAATACTTTCTGAAGAGGACGATTCACAGAACGTTTGAAACGCGTTACAACTATTTCAATGATTTGAAAACATTATAACAACCATCTAAACATAATATTTAATGAAAACCCAAAACACGGAATAATAAAATAATGTAAAAAATACTCATCGTTTGTGAACTCCACTCATTTAAAAATGCATCTTTCTCACGTCGGAATTTCTTAACCTATTCTATATATGTTCACATGGTGGTAACCTCTTATCAAGGTCCAGAAGCCACTCGGGGATAAAGGTTATTGCTTGTACACTACCTTAATGTTGAAATTTGATATCGTTCCACATAAGGGGGCGGTTCATCAGGAATGTGTTTATGTTGGACTTGAAGACATCGAAATTGTAGTCAGGTGGGAAATAGGCAAACGACGCAAAGTTTAATAGGTGTGAACTTCTAAGAAAGAAACTTTGTTTATGGAATCTACGTTTTGATTATGGCACAGATAAAGAGTGGGGAAAAGTTTTGAGAGTGGGTTCAGCCAGACGGGTGTTTTTCGTGAAAGATCGGCGAGGATAAACCAGGGATTAGATCTCAGACGAACACTTACCATATAAGGTACGATAAAATAAATCAGGCTCGCACCGTCTCTTTGGGAGAGACGTTGCAGGGAAGAGGAAAGGGCATACCCCACTAAGCCACAGAAACTATTTTATACACGGCCAAGGAAGGATAGTGTGTGTTTAGCAGCTCCTGTCCAGATGAGGACACTGTACTCTATTCTTGGGCGTACTTGGCTTTTATATGTACTGAATTCCATCAGCAGTGAGATATCTTCTGGAACGATAGAAGGATCCTACCATTTTTTCCCAGCGACCTTGGCAATAGAATTGATGTAGGTCAGGACCAGAAGCCCAGATCACCCCCAGCAGCTTATCAAATCATAAAGCTTCCCCTTGTCAAGAGCCATCAATTTCAATTGATGTCAGATGAGGATCAGAACGTTGATGATGTAACGATAGGAGCGTGCATTACAAGTAACCAACCACCTCTCCCCCCCAGTATACTCCGCGCCCGAGATCAGAGGAGAGAACCAGAGAGAACTTTGTCATTTACATACTTTGATGTGCTATTATAGATAGTAGTGTAATCAGCAGAGAAGTAAACGAATGATTTAATAATGTGTTTTGGGAGATCATTGATGTAGATCAGGAAGAGAGTAGGGCGCAGGATGGACCCTTGATGGACTTCAGTATTAATATTGTTGGCCTCTGATTTCTGCCCATCAACCAGTACTCTTATTAGCCTATCAGAGAGAAATGATTTAATGATCGAGAAAAAAATTCCAGTTATACCGTAGCTGGACATCTTGTTAAGTAGGCGCTTATGCCATACTTTATCCAAGGCTTTTAATAAGTCAAGAGCAATTATCTTAGAGAGGAAACCTTTGCCAAGAAGTAAACAAATCTTATGTGATATGACCGTTAGCACAGCTGTGTAGATCTAGCAGTACGGAAACCACATTGTATCTCACTAAAAAGGTTATTTCTGCCGAGGTGGTTGACTACTTGTCTAATTAATATATATTCCAGCAACTTACTCATGACACACGGGAGACTTATTGGTCTGTACTAAGAGGGGAACGACATATCACCTGAATGCTTAAATACCATGCATACTGATGAGGTTTTCCAGTGCGTTGGGAATCACTTCTTCTTAAGGCAATGTTTTAACAGTTTTGTAAGTATGGGGGCAAGTTCTGGTTAAAGCTTTTTAAGCACTATAATTGAACTGCCGTCAGGATTAGTTGCTTTACTGGAATCAAGGTGCTTTATTAATTAGCGACGTCACGCACAGATATGTGTATGTTGCATAGCGTGTTGTCTGTTGAAGGAGGAAGTACGGGGCTTTGATGGCCTTCGTCGTGTAGGGTAGAATTAGCTGCAAAGTTCTTTGTAAATAATTTGGCCTTGTTTATGCGGACGGAATTAACTCAGGTCCATTGATGATGGTTCGGATAGGATGACCGCTTCTATTCGGGATGCTGTTTGCCATTTGCCAAAACTGTTGGCAACCAAGCTGCTGCTCAGTAACTTTGGATTTAACGGACTGAGTATATAGCTCTCTTGCATTTTTATTACTCTTTTACAGTGGTTGCTTACAGTCTAGAAAGCAGCTCTAGTTACCGTGTATCTATTACGTTGGTAGCTATGGGAAAAGTGATTTCTGTACGCGATGGAACAGCACATTCTGGAGAGAACCATGGCTGGCTGTAAGGTTTTTATTGGAATATTTTGGATGGTATAAATCGGTCTATGCCTGCAATTAGCCATTCAATCAGATCTGATACTATAGAAGGCACCTCTTTTTTAAACATGGCATGTATTGTAGATCAGATATAAATGTACTGAAGCTATCCCAGTCAGTGGTAGAGAATCGATATACAGTACGGTGGGGAGGAAAATCTGAAGACTTATTGCGTTTCGTTTTTTATCTTAACTGATACAACCGAGTGGTCGGAAATCTCGAGCTCAGGGGAAGTTGTAAGAAAAGGGTCTAGAAAACTAGCGTACTAACCTGGAGTATCAGGCACACGGGTGGGTGCGTTAATAATCTGGGTGAGGTCATAAGTAATGGCGAAATTATGACAGTATCTCCCCTCATCATCTGTCTTGTTCGAGTAGGTCAGCCATTCCACATTGTGGACATTGAAGTCAACACGAATGTGGATGTAAGCCGAAGGATGAGCAGACAGGATGTGGCCAATTTTCTCAGATATGCTGGGAGAGATAGTAACTCTGCTGTTGTGGGGGCGATTGATGGCAAATATAAATGCAGTGGTGAAAGCAAGTGCAACTCGGAAGTACATATAAGGAAAATTAGGGGCTTCACTGGAGATACCCCTTCCACATGAGAAGCCACCTTTAAAGAAAGCACATATTCCATGGCCGTGGCGATCTTGTGCCTCAGATTTAGATGTTAGAGTAGCCGTTAATTATGAATTCGTCGGACATCTTAGCCGAAGATTCTAACTGTGTGTATGAGCGTCTTCTTTCTTTATTTTTTTTTCAACCAACTTCAGTTCATCCATGTATATTAGGAGGTTCATCTCTCAATTGTATTTGTTAACTCGTATCTGTATTTCATTTCCTTACAATATTGAAAAGGTGCATGCTGGCTAGGAGGAATATTCCTTCTGGAATAGAATAATTATTGAAGACATTTAAATTTTTATATCAGCTAACATGTGTTCATTGCATTTTCTATCAAACCGACCAGTTTCCTTAGTATTTTGTACATACTCAGGTATTTTATTATCCATGCTTTCATACGCTTTCTTTTATTCAATCAAAGGCAGGGCTAATTTTTTTTCTACTTCATGTCTCCTTCAGGATCAATTGTTTTGTGTATAATAAACCATGTTTCTTTATCTTTTTTGACAGCCTTTCTATTTTGGGGAATTATTCCGGGACAATGAAGGGTATAATAAAGTGTTGTTTTTATTTTATAAGTTGTACTGTTAGTATTTTCCAGATTTTATTTAAACATGCAATAGAAGATTACTTGCTTAGTCAGTCATTTTGGTACTGTGATACTTGGTTAAAACATTCCAGGTTCTGAATTACGTTTTAATTTTGTGGTGTTAATTACGTAAACCAATAAATATATATTCCCCGTGAACTAGTGATCTTAAGCTGCCCATTTTTCTTTCTTCCGTCTTGAAGGTTTCTTTTCTGATTTCATTTTCTGTCACTTCTTCGATATGTATTGACTTGTCTTTAATGTGTTTCAAGCATAAGCCATTTCTGATCCTGTCGCTCTTGTCATGCCTGGCTCCAGTAGAGTGTGTCTTTTTTTACATAGGCATCATCACTAATTAAGGCCAAGAGTGCACTCGAGGGAAAGTGTTAAAGAGTGCACAGTAAAAATTGAGCAATATAATAATCGTTAATAATAGAAATTCAGTAAATTTGTTAAGTTATATGGAACGGTTCTTCAAAAACTTGTTAACTTATACTTGAAGATAACCATATTGCACTAAGCTGGAAAGCAGAAAAACGGAAGCTAATTCCACAAGCGTGCAGTCCTAAGAATGAAGCATTGTTCATGGAATCTACGTTTAAATTTAGGCACAGATAAAGAGTGAGGGAAATCAGTGATAGTTCTGCTAGACGGATGTTTCTTGTGAAAGTCTGGCGAGTGCGGGCTATAAAGGGGAGCCCAGCCGAGCACTTGCCATTAACATAACGATAACTCGCAACATCTCTTCTATGAGGAAGATGTTGCATGTATCAAGGCAGGATAATTCCTTTCTAGCAGCTCCTGCCCAGATGTGGGAGCAATACTCCATCCTGTGACGTACCTGACTCTTATATAGATAAAGAAATGCATCAACAGTGAGATATCTGCTGGACCGATAGAAGGATCACACCATTTTTCTAGCGGCTTTGGCAACGGATGCAATGTGTGTTCCATTTAAGTCAAGCCCAGATCTTGTCAAAACATGAGGCCTCCCCAAGACGAGAGCTATTTATTGCAATTGATACCAGATTGGGATCAGAGCGTTGATGATGTAAAGATAAAAGCTTGGTTTTATATGCATTAAAAGTAACAAGCCACCACTTCCGTCATTGTTCCACTTGCTGAAGATCAGAGGAGAGAATCAGAGTATGCTTAATATAGATCATACGTTTAGTTTAATGACCCCGTTTTTATTTTTCTAAACTCGTGGGAACGAAGCCGGTATTTTAACTTAGCAGACTTAGTATACGACTCTGTCGTTTTATTCATTGCCCTTTTACAGTAGTTGTTCGCAGTCCTAAAATGGCTTTAGTCTCAGTACATCTGTTTTGGTGAACGCAATTAGAAAAAAAAACTTAGTTTCTATGCATAATAGAAGCAGCACATTCTGGAAAGAATCGTGGCTGGCTGCTAGGTATGTGTTGGCATATTATCGATGGTATAAAGCGGCCAATATTGGTAGTTAAACATTCCGGCAGGTCTGATATTCTAGAGAAATCCTTAAGTTTAAACATAACAAAGGTATAAATGATATAATTGTACTGACCATTTCCTGATCAGTCATATTGCATTGTTTAACTGTATTACGATGGAGTAGGTATAAGGATATTTTACATTTTGTTTTTGTATTACTTTAGAAAAACGAATGGTCAGATTATCCCTGTGAAGACAGAACGGAAGATTATAACTGTTTGGGGCAAGCTGTAAAGAACATGTCTAAGAGTTGCATACTGACCATCATTTTCGGGCACACGAATGGTTTATTGAATAATATGTGTTAGGCTATAAGCAATGGATAAATCTGACCCACCTCTCATCATATCTTGTTTTAGTTTGCTAACTATTCCACATTGCATATATTAGATCGCCACGGACGTAAATATTAGCCGAGGGATGAACACACAGGATCTGTTCATTTTTCCTATACATGATCTTATAGACAGTAACTTCACGGCGTCCTTGCATAACATTCCAATAGATTCTGGAAACTCGCAACAAGGTAGAGTTTGAAGTACCCTACCATTGCAAAAGATCCCAATTTTTCTACCTACTTGCCAAACACTTTGGCAATAATCTCAAGGCCACCCATCACCACAGGTCTAATTTCTGCCTCTTTGAAATTCCCCAATAATTTTATCCCCCATTTCAAGTATTGGTAATATTCTCAATACTATTTTTCTTGTTCCTTTACATTTACCTAGGCTGATTCTATAACAATGGTTATTGCCTTGTTTTCCTATTTTTCTAACGCGACTAAATCTGGTCTCCTGGCTTTAATCACATTAACACATAATACATTCATGTATTTCAATAATTTCTCAATATCAGTCTAACACAACAATTCTGGAGTTTTTTTTATTGCATACAAAACGTTTTTATTATATATATGCCAATTAATGTATCTTAAATTTTACACAGCTACTGATAATGTGCTATACATTCTAACTTTTCTCTTAAAGCGTTGGCATAGGGGGATTTCCACCGTTTTTTTTCAATGTAATACTTAACCTAATTTGTCTTGAGCGCTTGCTTTTACGGGCCACATATTAAAGCTTCTGCCCACACTTTCAACTTACATTTTGAAAACCATCGTCAGTTTTTGTTCTTATCTACTAAGTGTGAAAAATCTATGATTAATTGGCTATGCATTTACGTCTCAAACTACGTCTTACATTTTTCTTCAGTTATAGCCTTTAATTCCTTGTTTCTGACAATTTCCCTCTCTTGCAATTTTTCAGATATTGACACACCCATTTAAAACTGTTTCCTTATGGGTTACAATGTGCACTTTTACACATAGTTCTACACCTAATCGTCCTTATTCTCATATTTTCTGTTCACAAAAAAACTCTCATTTATCGACATTTTTCTGAAATATTTCATTCATTGTAATCATTTTCCTAATTTTCCTTTCCATATTGTTCAGCTCGCTTTCTTTCTATTAAATAAATATGGTTTATATCAGAATATAGCTAGTGGGCATGTGTGTACTGCGGATATTTTGTTTTCTCATGCAATCCTGATCTAAAAATAAACGTTTTTTTCTTGCAGACTTTTTCGATTATTTTCCTCATTTCAGCATCGTTTATTAAATTTCATCATCCTATTTTAAGGTATTCTTCTTCCTCAAAACTTTTTATCATATTTAAATCTACCCACACGCATATGAATTTCTTCATATCAACGACAAAACTATCATGCGCAAAACAAATAATAATGGCGACAAGCTGTCCTCATTAAAACAATCTTTTTTGGACATGAACTTTCACAAAATCTTTTCCATTGAAGGTTAATGTCACTTTCAATTGTTTCATGCTCTTTTTCTAGAAATGTCGACAAATTGTCTATAACCAACTATCTGGAATTACACTGTATGCTTAGGGTAATCTATCCATGGTATGAATATAGTTGTGGCGTTTCTCTTTCAATCCCAAAGTATTTTCCTAGGAATAAGCATTGATCATTGGCCCCTTTTCATACTTGTCAACGTCCGTTTTGTTCCTCTGGAAGGGTTCCTGCTGTTCCACATATTTGTAAATCTGATCTGCCAAAATGCCAGTTTCCACACCAGAGGAAGTCTAGTGACGAACTTGTAGTTGCCAAACGCAGTGTTTTTTATTTATTCTTCTGATAGAGCAGCTCTTTCTCCTTGGGCTATATTCAGAAATTACATCATCTCTCAAAATTCTGTCAGTTTGAGATGCAATCCGTCAATGTAAGTAGGTAGAGTTTAAAACCAATACCCCTGTACGCATACGAGAGCATTCCAACTTGGAATTATTTTACATTGTTTAATCACTTTTCCTTTGTTTAATTTCAATGAATCTTGAAGTAGCTTTAACTTACTTTGATGTCATTCTTCAGATCTTCCGATCAAAAAACAATTCATATACGTTTCCTTTTTCCACTGCAGGTATCAAGGAAAAATTTTTCTGCACTTTTCTGATTTTGGGGCTTACTTTGCGTACTTTAGTTGTCTGTTAAGAACTTCATAGTACGTCTGGTTTAGACTAAATAACTTATTCTCTTTAAAGTGTTTACTTATCCTTTTAATATGTACTCTTCTGACGACAAAATGGCATACTACTATTTGAAATAATGTATAGCAAATGGACTACCATTGTTGTTGCTTTGGTAAATTTATCTAAGTATTATTAGCAGCTGCTATACTAGGTTAGTTTTTACAACAGCTCACCACTTGTCAATGTCCAGATGCCACTCGAGGATAACGGTTAATGAGTGTACAGTAGTCAATGAGAATATATCGTAGTAATCGTTAGTAGCGGAATTGTGATAAATTGGATAACTCCAGGGGACGTTGGACATTTTTGAAAAATATAAAGCGGTCAATACTTCAATTCAATCAGTTATATTTATTTTTATAGAATTAAAATACACAGTAGCCATATAAATTATCTGCAATATAAAAATAACGACAACAACGACAACAACAACAACATCAATAATAATAATAATAATAATAACAATAAAATGATAATAATAGTAATAATAATAATAATAATAATAATAATAATACAGCAGGAGCAATAATTATATCATCGGTAAATTTATATATATATATATATATATATATATATATATATATACATATATATACATATATGCACATATATGTGTGTGTGGGGGGTGCATATTTTTGCCCTGACGTAGTTGCTTCTCCAGCCACACTGATGAGTTTTGATAAAGCTAAGCAATATTTTATGTGGATGAACATATGTTTATATGTATATACATATATTTATATATATATATACATATATATATATATATACAATATATTTATAGGCATCGACATATCGTCCTGTTTCGTTGTATCACAACTCATCAGTGCCGCTATCCCAAGCCAAGGATTGAACCTAGAACCGTCGGCGGTTCTCCCACTCGACCATGGAATTGACGCCCGAAAATAACTCGTCGGAACGTCTATTTAAATAGACACCCGCCACAACCTTTATAGTGCTCAAATCGTCTGTTCGTAAACAAACAAACAACGAGCTTCGCATTTTCAGCCAATGAAGTAGCGGGTGAGATTATTTACGACAGTGCTCTACCCAAAGAGGGAGAATATATATATATATATATATATATATATATATATATATATATATATATATATATATATATATATATATGAATACACACATATACAGCAAAATCGCGTTGACACACCGGTTTTCATCAATTCACCGAAGTTAAACAACGTTGAGCCTGGTTAGTATCAGATGGGTGCCCATTGGGAATTGTAGGCGCTGTATGTGCTGTCCACTTATCTCGGTATTTGTTTCCAGTCGTCCTATACTTCACTTGCCACTGATAATTAACAACGTCGTCCCAGGAGAGGTGTGGTTAGATATAGCGCACCTCCTGCCAAAAAAAAAAAAAATCACGAGCAAGCAATACTTCGTGGCTATCTATAGTCTGTCCAAGACTGGAGGGGTCTCATTATATATATATATATATATATATATATATATATATATATATATATATATATATATATATATATATATATATATATATATATATATATACCAATAATACTATTTGGATAGCTCTGTTTTTTAGTGGTGAGTATCCTATGTTTAAAGCTATGCTGATCAATTTAGCACACATGCTTAACTGATGTTATAATCATAAAATAATCTAGGCTCAAAGTCAACATCTAATTTTCATGACCCTAGATGTACCCCAGGTGTAAGTCAGAACCCCTGGTACTGACCTGTCAGGCCAGACGATATCAATACTATTGTTCTAACATTTCCTGTCGTCAATTTTCAATAACATCTCCGATTTCGAAAACAATATCAGATATATGTTGACAATAAAATAAATTATATATTTCTATCTCCTAGTTTAGGTCTTTGGGATATCTGCTGTTGCCCGGGACTTATGAAAGTAATGTTAGCATACTTATGCAGTCGTCTTCAGCTCCCGAATGGAGAGCAAAACGCTCCATTACGTCAAATACGTTACCGTAATTCTAGGTATTAGAAATAAGTAGAATTGTAATTATTCCAACCTCCCCTTAGAACATGGTTCTACGTTGAAAATGGTGTAAGAGATGGTTTAAAGTCTCGAAAGGTAAACATAATTGTTTAGGTTTTTAAAATTCTCATAAGAATAACAATTAGAGTAATAATAATTATATATGTATATATAGAGAGAGAGAAAGAGAGAGATAGATATAAACATATCTAGTAAGTTTGTTATGTATAATAGGATAATATTATAATTTGTTTTCTTTTCACTTATTCATATAATCTCAATTGAAATCATTATTGCCAATATTAAGCCTGCTAAATATTTTATATCCATCAGATTAGGCCCACTAGTGCTCGTCAGAAAAATAGGGCATCATGTTTTTGGCGCTAAATTCTTATTGAGGACAATTTTTAGATGCAATTGGTGCTAAAATGCCCATAGCAGGCTAAACTAACGTAAATAGTTAATTCTTTTCCTATCAATTGCAACGTCAGTTTTTGAATATTTCGAGTTTCAAAATAATAGAAGAACGCATGGAAGTAAACAACATAGCTTTTTTTATTAACATGAATAGAAAAGAAATTAATCAATATTTAGTAGCATCATCTTTTGCTTTGATAACACCATCAATTCGCCGGGACGTGGAGTAACAAGGTCCTTGCAATCCTGTGGAGACACTGAAAAATAGGGCATCATGTTTTTGGCGCTAAATTCTTATTGAGGACAATTTGTAAGATGCAATTTGTGCTAAAATACCCATAGCATGCTAAACTAACGTAACTAGTTAACTTTTTTCCTATCAATTACAATGTGAGTTTTTGAATGTTTCGGGTTTCAAAATAATAGCAGACATGGAAGTAAACAACAAAACTACAAATGAAATTAATCAATGCGCCGGAGCGTGGAGTAACAAGGTCTTCGCAATCCTGTGGAAACACTGAACCCCATCTGTTCTGGATTGCAATCTTCATGGCTGCAAGGGTAGTAGGATTTACCTTTCGAAGCTTCCTATTCAACAAGACTTCAATGACGTTCAAATATGGCGAGATTTCCGACAATTCAAGAACAGGGATCGATTGTTCTCGGAGCCAGGATACGTGGCCTTGGCAGAGTGTTCAAGTCATGCTGAAAATGATGTACGTAGCCGCCCTGTCAAACTGGTTATCCAACACTTCCATTAAATTATCTTCCATGATATCATGGTACACTTTTGCGTTTACAGTGCTTTTGATGAAGCATCAATTACCAGGACCTTTAGCACTCATACAGACCCAAACCATGCAAGACTGCGGGAACTTCACAGTCTTCTTAACGCTTTCTTGATTATACCCTTCCGTGGTTCTTCGCCAAACACGAGGTCTTTGGTCGCCGAAAGAGATACAAAATCAAGACTCATCTGAAAAGATCACATGCCGCCATCTTCTGCCGTCCAGGTTTGATGAGCAGTTGCCCGTCGCAGCCTCTTTTACATCTGCTTCTTGTTAAGGAGCGGTTTGGTGGCAGTTATACGATTTCAGTATCCCAGTTGCCTGAGCCTTCAGTAGGTAGTGCTTATCGAAACGTCGGCACCGGAAGCCTGTTCCACGCTTCAGTGATGTGACTTGTTAATTGGAAGCGACTTTTGTTTGCTACCTTGTCCAGTGCCCGGTCTTGTCTTTAAGTGGGTATTTTCTTTCGTCCGCATTTCTTGCGATTGTTGTTGGAAACATACTCAGCACCTTTCTGGGGCACTTTGTTCACCATTGATCTTAAACATCCGAGCTTGATTGCGATTTCCATGTGCGCTTTTCCTTCTGCCCGCAAATAAAAAATACGCTGCTTCTCACGCTAACATATGTCTTCAGAGCGACCCATACTTATAAAGTATTATTAACTCGCTTTCAAAATATTTTAAATCAATATTTGCAAAATTTTTGGAGTTTAAGATTAGTCAATGACAAAATTTTCTATTAAATTGAAACATTGACTTTTAATGTGACAATAAAGTACTCATTGTCTGCCATATGCACCCTCTCACATGATTTAAAATAGTTGCAATTATTATTTAAATATAAGATATCTCGCCTGTACATTTTACAAGCCGTAAATTATCGCAAACGGAATGAATTTACATATGTTATATTATTTTGACCAGCACGGGTATAGTCTTAACACCTATCTTGGCAACATATATAATTACTTTCTAATGCAAAATATGTTAGTGATATACGTTTCTATTATATGAATTTTCTATTTTTCTATTCAATTTTATCATTTTCTTTTGCCTTCATTGTCGTTATTTTTTTATTTTTATTTATATTATATGTGCCTCTGCGTGTAAATTCTCCGTCGATGAAGTTGGTTTTATCGTCGAGATTTCTCCGCTAAATGTTAAATATTTTTTCCAAATCAAGATCTGCCAACTAATCATAACACTAGATGAGCTTTCATAGTTCCCGACTTACCTATTTTTATATTATTCCGTTCCTTCCTTTAGATCTGTTTTCTATATGTTCATAAGTATTGTACAGATTTATCATTACTAGTTCTCTTTTCACAGATTGTTTCCGAATTTCTGTATTACATTATATTTAGTTTTTGAACGGTTTTTTTTCTCCATTTCTCATATTAATCTTTACTATTTCGTTTCTCGTTTCCATAACATATCTTAATTTCTCATATGCTATTGCTATTTCTTTCTCTCTTTACTGCACTGTCTGTCTTTCCTCTTCTTATTATTTCGTGTTTCATTAACAGACATTCTGACATGGTAATTCCCATTTTCCACACTTAACTTGCCCCACTGCTTTGTAAAGCAACACCCTTTCGCTGCGGCATTTCTACTATTGGCGTAACTAATTCCCACCAGCCGATCTTGTTTTCGACCATTCATGAGCGTCCATTGGCCGATTTCCCGTTCGGGCAACATACGTATGCTCTCGCGCTCCCTGCACACTTTCATGATTTCGCAAAGCTCGTACGATCACGTTGCACGTCAATTGGTGTCACGCCACACAATACAAGCGGCTGTTAATATGTGCATTAACACCCGTTGAAATTCACCACGTTTAAACTAAGTGAACTGATCGTTTTGCGTGCAAGTTTGAAGCATCGTCAGCTATACATGCATATGGTAATCCATGAGTATTTTATTTTCACATGTCGAGTAAGGTAATATTATGCCTGCACTTATTATAAGCTAAACTGATTAGGGGCAGGATGGAATTCTTCATTCAATACATAGAATGCTATTCAAGTATACATCTTTGCTTGTTGTAAATCTTAATAATTATATATACATGTATTTTCTTAGAGCATGAATACCAGCAGATATTAAAAAAGAAGCGTTTCTTAATATGCTAATTTTCTTTAGAAGTAATAAATAATATATTCGACTGTGTATGCTTCGGTGTCCACGGGTCTGATAAGCTGGTGTCAATTAAAGCAAAAAAATACATAGGTTTGGTTAATTGTGTAATCAGTTTTTATAAGACGATTCGATCCAGATCG
Organism: Euprymna scolopes; assembly: GCF_053919585.1. Classification (NCBI taxonomy): domain Eukaryota; kingdom Metazoa; phylum Mollusca; class Cephalopoda; order Sepiida; family Sepiolidae; genus Euprymna; species Euprymna scolopes. Next base: position 103,710,100 of record NC_136493.1, on the reverse strand, counting down.
GCATGAGAAATAAATAAATATTTACTTAATTTTATGTTAATTCACTTTTGTTGCTAAAAAATATTATTGCATGAACATTGGTCTGTTAACTTTTAAAGACTTAATAGTATTAAGAAGAATAGTTAAATTATTCTCAATGCTAATATTATATATCTATAGCTATATATGTATATATCTATATATATATACATATACGTATATATACATATATATATATATATATATATATATATATATATATATATATATATATATATATATATATATATATGCGACGTTATTCGCAAAATGTCCGTACCAGATAATCTGGTTTCAAATGACTATATTGTTAACTCACGTATATCGATAAAAGCATCGGGAGTCCATATGACCTTAAATTCAGAAGTTTAAATAAGATTTAGATGGGCATACTCCTTCTTTACATATCGATTGTTCTTAATTATCACTTATACTTCGTTATCACCTGTCTCTCCGTTTATCCCAAAAACATAACAGATAAATTGCTGTGTAAAAAATCACAAAATATTATACGTTTTATACAATTGAATATTAATAAATATACTTGTCATCTAAGGAAAATGATGACAATAGAATTAGATAGAATATTTTCTAAAGTACACTGTTTACTGGGACTATTAATAATAACGACAATGGTCAAACTGGTTATAAATTAAAAGTGTTGTATTAAGTTATTTTTAAACCAAGAAGGTCACATGTATCTTAACTAAGAAAAATTGGGTGGTATATTCTTAGTTTAACAGTGAAAGCCTTTTGATTAGGTTGGAGGATTAGAAGTTGCAAACAGTGGTTATCTGTCAAATCAATAACTGATTATTTCCGCTCATTTCATCCATATTAAGCAACACAGGAGACAAATGAATGTACTAAAAGCCTGCTAAAATGTGTCTTAACTAAATAGCAATCAAAGTTATTATAGAATAATATATGCATTTAAAAAACTGACCAAAATAAAATCAACAATAGTTACATCTTGTAACATGGATTATATTCGTTTTAATCTTACCAATTTATGCCTTTATATTTTTAATTTAATCTAATCTTTTTCTAAATTTTTACTATTTATTTATCTATAAGTTATTTAGTTTTTTAAAACATGTATGCATTGCATATATATATGTACATTTCTGATGCCGTTTATTAGTAAACGGTGTATGCATATCTATCGGTAGTGTTTATTTAATTATACGATTTGTAATTTCCGCGATGCCTTGTATGCATATGTTTCAAGGTATTGCATATTTAATCCTCTTCCCTTGCATGGTAAATTTGATAAATCAATGACTAATGTTATTGAGGGTTGTTTATTCCAAAATATACAATATTAATCGAAATATCAACCATAAAAATCGACAAGTTTTTTCCCATGTGCAACACGTTTATATATTCTATTAGAATAGAAATACAGACTTCTGAAAGCAATAAAGTCACTAGAAGGTTGATTCAGCTTCATCTCGAATTTTGAAGCATTTTTCGAGCAGTAGGTTTTCGATATCCCTAAAAAAGTGACAATCAGTTAGCGAGAAGTCTGCTTAATATGGCACAGTTCGTTCAGATTCTTCAGGGTCATTGTGTAACATGCGGGCAAGCGTTGTGATGGGTGAAAACTGCTCCCTTCCTACGAACAATTTCGGGCACACATGTTCAAGCTTCTAGTTCATTTCATCAATTTCTCGGTAGTACGTCTCCGTCGTTATTGATTCGCTCGGATTCCAGATGCTGTGATCTGTGATACAGGACGCAAACAACCAAAAAGTTATAATTTTTTAATGCATTTTCGGCATCGGGAAGGGTGTTTGTAGCTTCTGTGGTATCTAGCATCTGTGACGATCCTCGCCAGTTTTCCTAGAGAATCCACTACTTCTTACACGTCACAACCCGCCCGAAATATGGGACGTTTTTGTTGCGTAGAAGGAACGTAAAAGACACATCAAAACTACGTGTTATTATTCTCGTTCAATTCATTCGGAACCATTTCATCCAAGCGTTTTGCCTTCCCTATTCGCTTTAAATTGCGAACGATTGTTGAGTGATGGATCGCGACTTCAACGTAACTTTCACGAGTGTGTTTGCGAGGATCAGCTTAAATGAAGTCTTTCAAATGGTCGTTATCCACCGCAGTCGTCCGGGCACGACTGTCTTAATATTCGAGCTCTTGTCATAATTGCGAACCTTCGTGGGCCGCCGCTGTGCAACACGCTCGTAAGTTGTTGTTGGACTAAACACATCATTGATATCAGAAGTTGTCTTGGTAGGTTTTCGGCCTAGTTTGAACTGGGCCAAGGAAATAGTGTGGATTGAAAGTTTTCCCATGCTGTCGAAAAGCCAGCAAAAAAGAACATAGAAGATTTGGAAGAGTGACAAATTACATTACGCGTTTAAAAATAATATATAACATGTCATATATATATATGAATTAATTTCTTCTGAAATCATATATAAAGTAACGTATTGGCCATCAGCAACTTTGCCATCAACAACATTGTAGATTCTGTTGTAGAAAGGAATCTTTTTTCGAGCTGGGGGTGCAGGAAGCTGGCCCCATAAAGCTCCTTGCTATACCAAAGGGTCCCATATATATATATATATATATATATATATATATATATATATATATATATATATATATATATATATATATCATATAAAACTGTATGTCTGTGTGTGTATGTGTGTCTTGTCACGTATAGGCTCCTATATGGTTTACTATTATAAAAAAACTGCTTAGATATAAGGATAGAAGATGTATCGAGACACCGTAATGGGTATGTTTGATCTGGGAGAACGGTGGTTCATTAAAATTGTGGGGTCTGCGTTCGCCCATGGTCTAACAAGTATTGAAATAAAAAAATTAAAAATTAAAAAAAAAAACGTTTACAAGTGTTTTTGATATAGATATACATAAGAATACTTTGATAACTATGTTTTAACTTAAATAGGGGTGATATGATAAAATAGCGGGGTTTGTGGTCGCGCCTGACTTCCATAGAAGGAGAATAGATACAAACTTTAATAAAGACTTTTCATATCTATCTGCGTAAGTATACTTTGATAATCATGTTTAAGTTGGAAGAAATATGTTATAAAATTATAGGGTGTTCGTTCGCACCTGACCTCCATAGAATGGAAATATGTCTCAAAGTTTAACAAGTTTTTCTTTTAATATAGATCCACAAAATATTGCGATAAATGTTTCAGTGTGAACAGGTATGGTATAATAAATTATGGGGTGTATCAATTTTATTTTCACTTTCATCATATCTTGCTTTGGTTTTGATACGCTCAAATTCGAAGGTATCTCTTTATAACCATTCCTTTTCATAACCTATAATACTTTCATAAATCAGAGTCCATTTTCTGAAGGCTGTTTTTGAACCCACAAAAACGGTACCCAACTATAATACGGCTCCATTCCTTAGTGTTTTGTCCGAATGACATGAAACTTGGGTCACAACTACAGGGTGGTCAAAAAGTCAGGTAACATTTTAAAGAAAAACGATATTAGCAATACACGTATATTTAAGTAACATACATTGAAATATAAAATGAGACAAACATGAAATATGTTTATTTTGTTAATTGTCGTCCATTTCTCTCTATCAATCGCTGGAAGCGATTATCCACTGATTGTGTAACACCTGTAATTACCTGACTTTTTGACCACCCTGTAGTTTATTATATTCAAAATATCACATCAACTATATATATATATATATATATGTATATATATATACACATATATATATATATATATATATATATATTAGCAAAAATACCTATCGTTAACTGGGTTCAAAAACAGCCTACAGAAAATGGACTCTGATTTATGAAAGTATGATAGGTCATGAAAAGCAAGGGATGTAAAGTGATAACTTCGAATTTGGTGTGTCAAAACAAAAGCAAAATATGATGAAAGTAAAAATATAAAATATAAGCCTATAATGTATTATGCCATACTTGTTCACACTGAAACACTTATCAGAATACTCTGTGGATCTTTATTAAAACACCTTGTTAAATTTTGTGACATATTTCCATTCTATGGAGGTCAATCGCGAACGAACACCCATAATTTTATTATACCATATTTCGTCAAACTGAAACATAATAATCAAAGTATACTTACGCAGATGGATATGAAAAGTCTTTATTAAAGTGTGTGCCTATTTCCATTCTATGTAGGCCAGGCGAGAACGCATGCCCTCCAATTTTATCATACCATCCCTATTTAAGTTTAAACATACTTATCAAAGTATTCTCATGTACATCTATATCATAAACACTTGTAAACGTTTTTTTTTGTTTTTAATTTTTAATTTTATTATGTCCATACTTTGTGGACCAGGCGCAAACGCAGACCCCACAATTTAAATGAACCACCGTCCTGCCAGATCAAAATGCCTATTCCTGTGTTTCAATACAGATATTTGTGTTTACCATAAGATTTTTACGATAATACAACGCAAAATAAATCGTGTAGAAATATTTCTGACAATAATTACACATATTAGTTGACTAAAATTCTCATCGTATTTAAACGCCGAACAAATAATATTGAATTATAAAATTAATGTTAAAATAAGTATGTAAATTATCTAGAAATTTAGCTGATATATACAATCCACGACAAATTTATATTTTTTTAATGATAAAAAAATTGTTGTTCATACGAATACATACACAACATTTTATAGGAATGTATATATATATATATATATATATATATATATATATATATAGAGAGAGAGAGAGAGAGAGAGAGAGAGAGAGAGTGGGAGAGAGAGATTTATATATATATATATATATATATATATATATATATATGTATATGTATTTGCATTCATATATATATATGTATATATATATATATATATATATATATATATATATATATATATATATATATACAGGGCAGGTTATAGTTCACTTTCAATTTTTAAACTTTAAACACTTTTTCTCTATTAATATGTTTTAATTTCTCTTTTCATACTTATAAAAAAGAATGTTTTAAAAAAATCATTGAGTAGTTTGCAACAAGTAAACGATTTATAATAATTCAAATACTTTTATAAAATGTACGATTAATTCTTACATCACAAAGAGCCTATTTGCGTCATTTCAATGTTTGTCATTCTACTAGAAGGCAGGCAATTATATGGTGAAGACTTTCCTGGCAAAATGCTTTATATATACCCCACCATACTGCATACCGATAGTCCATAGCTGACTGGGATAGCTTCCGTACATTCATATCTGATATACCTCTTCATTCCATATTTTGAAATGATGTGTCCTCTATAGTATCACACCATACCGAATGGTTAATTTTAAGCATAGACCGATTCATAACACCCAGAGTATTCCAACAAAAACCTTACATCTAGTCATGGTTCTCCCTAGCTTGTACTGCTTCCATCACGCACAGAAATCACCTTTTCCATAGCCACCAACGTAATAGATGCACTGAGACTAAAGCTGCTTTCAGGAACGCCAGCAACCACTGTGAAAGTGTAATAAAAATACAAGAGCTCTCTATGCTCAGTCTGTTAAATCCAAAGTAGCTGATCAGCGGCTTGGTTCCAACCAGTTTTGGCAAATGAGAAATAGGCTCCTGAACAGAAGTGTGCGTTCTATCCCAACCATTATCAAGGGGCCAGAGGTCATCTCGTCAGCATCAGACCAGACCAAACTATTTGCTAAGAACTTTGCAGCTAATTCTACCCCAGTCGACGAAGGCAATCTACTCCCGATATTTCCTCTTATTACACACAACACGTAAGGTGTCATACAAAGAGCTGTGCGTGAGCTCGCCAAGCTAATCAAGAACCTTGATTATATTAAAGCAACTATCCCTGAGACCATCCCAATTATAGTGTTTAAAAGCTTCAACCAGAACTTGCCCCCATACTTACGTAGTAGTTGTCGATGGACAAAAATAAGGGGCCCGCATATTTATTCTGGAGTCCCTCAGGGGTCCATCATACGACCTACTCTCTTCCTGATCTACATCAATGATCTCCATAAACACATACATAAATCAATCGTTGATATCTATCTGATGACACGACCATCTACGGCAACACATCAAAGTATGTAAATGACACAGTTCTCTCTGATTATCTCTCTCCTCTGATCTCGAGCGCATGGTACAATGGGGGAAGACGTTGATCGTTACCTTTAATGCATCTAAAACCATGCCCCTATCTTTGCATCATCAACGGTCTGGTCCCCATCTAGAATCAATTGAAATGGATGGCTGTCGTCTAGGAAAAGACCCATGTTTTTGCAAGCTTCTGGACTTGATCTTTACTCCTGATCTGAAATGGAACAGGTATATTGAGTTTGTTGTACAGGTCGCTGGGAATATGGTGGGATCTTTCTACCGTTCCAGAAGATATCTCACTATTGATGCAATTCTCTATCTATATAAAAGCCAAGTGCGTCCAAGGATGGAATACTGCTGCCATAGGCAAGAGCTGCTAAAAAACAGCCTATCCTGCCTTGACAGATGACAAAATAGACTTCCTGCCTTAGTGGGGAATGCCCTTTTCTCTTCCCTGCAACATCTCTCCGCAGAAGGGACATTAGGAGCCTATCTTTGTTTTATCGTTCTTTCCGTGGCAGGTGCTTGTCTGAGCGACAATCTCTGGCCCCTCCTCGCCAATCTTTCACAGAAAACCACCCGTCTAACTGAAACCACTGTCAATAATTTCCCTCACTCTTTGTATGTGCTTACATCAAAACGAAGATTCCATGAACAAAACTTCTATCTTAGAACTGCACGACTGTGGAACTCTGTTCTGTATGCCTGTTTCCCACCTGACTACATCCTGGATGTCTTCAAGTTTAACGTAAACAAATTCCTGCTGAAACGCTCCCTTAAGTGGACACTTTATTAAACCTCAACACTAACGTACTGTACGTGCAATACCCCTTATACCTGAGTGGCTTCCGGCCCTTGATAAGTGGTGACCACCTTATACAAAAATATATATATATAAGGTCAAGACGTGGACGACGAATCACTTCACGTACATTTTAAAATATTGAAGATGTGGGGCATTGCATAGGAGGGACCCCAACTATATCTACTTGAATCCGTTCCGAAGAAGTAGCCAACTCAAGTACTTTACAGCTCATTTAAAGCGACTTGCTCATGTCCTCTTACAAGTTACAATTAGTGACAACTTTACAACACCAGAACTTTCAGAAACGATTAAATTACGCTATCAAGTTTCAGAAAATTGCAAGAAATGAAAATAAGTTTATGCACAAGTTGACCTCTTGAGAGGAGGGTAATTTCCAGTGGGATCGGTTTGTCTATAAGCAGAATACCAAATACTTAGACAGCGAAAATATACGCCAGGTCATGCGTATTTGATGAACCAAGTTTAAGTGACATTATTGTGTGGAGTATCCTTAGAAAATATTCTATCACCCCTGAAGTTCTTCAACAACTTCATTGTATCAGTTAAGATAAACATGAAGTATAATAAGTCTTAAAACGTACCTCTCCACCGTAATGTATATCGGTACTCTATGGATGACTGGGATAGCTTCCGTACTTTCAGAGCTGACTACCTCTGCATTCCATGTTTAAAAAGGAGGTGTCCTCTATAGTATCAGACCTGACCTAATAGTTTATTGTAGGTATAAGCCGATTCATACCATCCAAAATACTCCGTCAAATCCTTACAGACAGCCATCGTTCTCCCAGAATTTGCTGCTATCATCGCGCACAGAAATTCCTTTTTTTCCATTGCTACCAACTTAACAGATGTACTGAGACTAAAACTGTTTTCAGGACTACCAGCAATCACTGTAAAAGAGTAGTAAAACTGCAAGAGAGATGTATGATCAGTCCGTTTAATCCATAGAAGCTGAGCAGCGGTTTGGTTCCTACCAGTTTTGGTAAATTGGGAAAGGATCCTTAAAAGAAGAGTGCGTTCTATCCCAACCATCATCAATCGACCTGGCGGTCATCTTGTCAGCGTCAGAGAATGATAACTATTTGCCAAGACATTTGCAGCTTAGTCTACCCTATGCGACGAAGGCAATCAGCTTCCACTATTTCCACTTATAATAGACAGCACACTATGCAAGATAGAAATATCTACGCATGAGGCCCAAGTTAATCAAAAACCTTGATTCCAGTAGAGCAACTAACCCAGACGGCATTCCAATTATAGTGTTGAAAGATCTTCAACGAGAACATGGCCCCATACCGACAAAACCGTGTAAGATTTGCCTTAAGAAGAAGTGCTTCCCAACACCCTGGAAAACCTGTGCAGTATGTCCTGTATTTAAGAATTCAGGTGATAAAGAATCTCCCCTCAGTACAGACCAAAATGTCTCCTGTGTGTCATGACTAAGCTGCTGCATCCATATTAAATAAAGAAGTAGTCAGACACCTAAGCAGAAATAACATTCTTAGTGGCATACAATATGGTTTCCGTTCTGCTAGATCTACAGCAGTTGTGCTTACAGTTATATCTCATGAGATTAGTTAATCTCTCGACAAAGCTTTCCTTTCTAGGGCAATTGTTGTTGACATATCAATGACATTCGATAAGGTATCACATAAGGTATGGTATAACTAGAAATGTTTACTCAATTATTAAATCATTTCTCTCTGATAGGCTCATAATAGTAGTGGTTGATAGGCAGAAATCAGAGCCCCCCATTATTAATGCTGGAGTCCCTCAGATGTCCATCCTGGGCCCAACTCTCTTCCTGATCTACATCAATGATCTCCAAAACACTTACTTGAATCATTCGTTGACATCTATGCTTATTACCTGACACTCTACGGCAACACATCAAAGTCCGTAAATGACAAAGTTGTCTCTGATACTCTCTCCTCTGATCTTATGTGCGTGGTACAGTGGGGGAGGAGGTGGCTGGTTTCTTTTTATGCGTCTAAAACTAAGCGCCTATCTTTACATCATCAACGCTCTGAACCCCATCTGGTATCAATTGAAATGGCTTGCTCTCGTCTTGAAAAGGATCCATGTTTAGGCAAGCTTCTGGGTTGGAACTGTACTCCTGATATTAAATAGAACACGTACATCAAGTCTGTTTCCCAGGTCGTTGTGAAAATTGTGGGATCATTCTACCGCCCCAGAAGATATATTACTACTGATGCAATTCTCTATCTGTATAAAAGCCAAGCACGTCCAAGGATGGAGTAATGCTGCCGCATCTGGGCAGGAGCCGCTTAAAACAGCCTGTCCTCTCTTGACAGAGTAGTAAATATACTTCGTGGCTTCGTGAGGGATGCCCTTTTCTTTTCACTGCGACCACTTTTCCACAGAAGAGACGTTGTTTTGTGTTATCTTTATTTCCATGGCAATTGCTCGTGTGAGTTCAAATCTCTGAGGGCCCCTCGCTAATCTTTTACGATAAACATCCGTCTAGCTGAAACCACAGTCAGTAATTTTCCCCACTATTTATCTGAATCTAATTCAAAACGCAAATTCCATGAAAAAAGTTTCTTTCTCAGAAGTGCACGTCTGTGTCCAACCTGACTACAACATGGATATCTTCAAGTCCAACAAAAACAAATTCTTGATTAATCGCCTCATAAGTAAGACACTTTATCAAATCTCCAATACTAACGATTACTACGATACTATCCCATTGATTAATGTACACGCAATGCCACTTCCCCCGAGTGGCTTCCGGACCTTGATAAAAGGTGGCCTCCATGTAAAAAAAAAGGAAAATGAAACATTAAAATGAATGTAGTTATAAAAGGGTAACCAGATATATTGGATCTGAACAACCGCATCATTATAAAATGAAAACAATGGAAAAAAGAAATATCATGATTACGTATAGAAAATTTTACCAACAAAAAAAAGGTGATGTCCTTTATTACCAAGAAAGCTTATGCAGGATTGACAATTTGCGAATGATAAAGAAAAAAAAAGTTATTTCACAACATATATCTAATTAATTAGAAAAGATCTTAATAAAAAGGATGAGCCTTAATGTCACAAAAAAAAACAAAGACACTGTTGGATCGATAAATACATACCGTTGGTAGAAAAAGTCAATTCTCGGAAAAAGAACGGTAGTAAATGCACGAATTCGAGTAGAGTGAATCCAAGACAAACGCATACCATCAAATATAAGTTGTTATTGCAATTATATATATATATATATATATATATATATATATATATATATATATATATATATATATATCTTATCTGTAGTGTTCCGAATTTGACTCGGTTTATATAATTCAGTAACTGTTCATATGGCAATAAATGTAAAACCAAAACGAGATGACTTTAACTGTATGCCACACACTTATCGTATTTTATCATTGAGAATTTATGTATTGTTTTAACAAAAATCAAGACTTCCAAATGGGGTTTAATAGCAACAAATAGTGTATTCATCGTTAGTTACAATTGTTTTAAGACAATTTGGACAACTCTAACCATTATGTCGTTTTAAAATTTTAACCATAATAGCTTATCTTCAGACTTATTGAATAAAAATACTTTAATAATAAAACATTATGGTCACCATTTACTTACAAGGAAAGCACACAAGCGAATGTATTTTACCTATATCGCATCCTTGCAAAGTACTGTTTAATTATTTATTTATGTACTTATTTTCGTTTCTCCATTTAAAAACACAAAATGCAAACAAACTACCATACAATGGTATCACTAATTACCTATATCTATTTAATATGTTTTAATAATACTATTCATTGATTCCTTATCTTAAATTTCTGTATTTCCGTATTTAATTTGAATATATTTTTTTTTTATCCGGACTAGTCAACACAGTTAAATTGTGTCGATTCTATGCTTGCTTCGAATATGCAATTCGCTTTATTTATTTACAGAAATATTGACTAAACTATTTATGTGATTTAAAAAAAAATAAAACTTATTCAATTATGGAAAAAAATTACCATTACTTTATACTTAGTTTGTGCTCATTCTTCATTTAAAATTAAGAATATCAATCTATTTTTTTTATTTCGTTCTGTCCTCTTTTGATTAAGGACTATCGATATTTTTTAATGTAGAAAGTGGGGATAACTCTGTACGTTTGAAATTTTTAAGTTTTCATTGAAATTATAATTTAACAAACTCCTAATATGTATTCATAACAAGGAAAGAGAAGTAACTCAAACCGTTCGATGTTTCGAGGTTTGGTAAAATTCCTCATATGCATTCATGATTTATTCATTGATTATAAAAAAAAAACAATGAAAACAAGGCTAACCTTAAACAAATATAATTTTGTAATGCATATCTTAACCATGATAGTATTTTTTTACCAAATATTTGCAATCCAACCGTACTACGTTTGCAATCCAACCGTACTTTTCTGAAGTTATGCGTGGCTTTAAGACAAAATAACAATTCCGGAATAAAGTTCTGTAATAATAATAATAATAATAATAATAATAATACATATCCAATTAATAAGCATTCTAATAATAAATTCAAATCTTTAGCTTTTACTGGAATGAAAGTGTGTGTGGGGGGTCACCTTATTTTCTTTAAATTTAATCGTTTAGACCAAAAATGTTATTTAAAAAGCTAAGATTTTTAAAGTTTTACGGATCTAGAGACAGTATCAATTAATGCACATTAAAAATAACCGAAGTTACATTACGTACCTGATGATTTTTTTTTACCTACTGGGTGAAGTATTTTAGCCGCTTTAAATATATATATATATATATATATATATATATATATATATATATATATACGTATAATTTCACCTTCGTGTTTATTAACTAAAATTATTCAAGTTTTTTTCGATAGGGGACATAAACAATTTCGTCTATATAATCAAATAATAAAAGTTAAAATAAAAAGGGAAGATATTGTTTTAAATATGGATATTAAACTCTTGAAAAATAGAGAGATGGGATAGAGAGGGTAGAGAGGGGAGTGGAAAATAAGAAATAAGGGAAAAGTGGGGAAAGGCACTAAAAAAACGATAAAAATTATATATATATATTTATATATATTTATATATATATATATATATATATATATATATATATATATATATATATATATATAGATAATGTTTTTAACTTATAAATAGAAGACAAAGCAAAATATGGGGAGAGGGGAATGAAGTAAAAAAGAAAAAAATCGAGTGTGTCAAAAAACGATTTGCTACGTTTTGAACGGTTACTTGCTTAAGGCCAGAACTGGTTTAAAAAGCCAACACTATTCCACGAAGAGGTTTGTTATGTGGGGTCGACAGAAAGAGGCTACACGTGTCCAATATGAATAGGTAATCTGAAACGATCAATATAGATTATATCAAATCCCTTTAAGAAAGGAATCAATTATAAATTCTGTGTGGTATATTTTAGAATTATAATTGGATTTAGGGGAAAAAGTATTAGTTTCGGGACATTTAGAGTTGCCACTACATAGGTTTGGTAATTAAAAAAATAAAATAAAAACAATCTGTTTATTTATGGAGAAAATAAAGCATGACTATGCTCGGAGTAAGGAGTACAGACCACTTGTAAAAGAGCTTAAACAGATATATAAATAAAAATGAAAAGATTATGTAAATGTTTTAAAAAGACACGTAATCAAGTGGGCAGGAAAATTTCTTTTTTTTTACACGATAACAAGTATCGTTCTTATTTTTTATTATTTATCTATTTATTTATTTTCGAAAGAATGCCACGTGCAAGTGAAGTAGGAAAAACGGAGCTATGCACATTTTTTTTAGAGAAGTCCAACTTTTTTGGCTTTCACTTGAATAAAAACGTGAATTTATGAGGTGAATTTATTCGACACAATATGATTCCATTCAAAAAATAAATAAAAGCTAACGTGAATTAAGTTACAAGTTAAGGTATTATTGTGGAGCCTTATCCCTTTTAAAAAAATCTTGTGAAACTTTGTGACATATTTACTTTTAATGGGGGTCAGGTGCAAACGAACACCAAACAATGTTATTATACCATATTTGTTCAACCTAAAACATAATTATCAAAGTATACTTACGCAAATAGAAATGAAAAGTCTTTGGTAATGTGTGTGCCATATTTCCATGGAGTACAGATGAGAAAGCAACCCTCACAAGTGTATTATACCACCCCTATTTAAGTTGAAACATACATATTTTTATGTGCATCTATACCAAAAACCCTAGTAAACGTTTATTTTTCCTGTTTAATTTCCATACTTTGGAGTCCAGGCGCGAACGCTAGCCACGCAATTTTTATGAACCACCGTTCTGCCTGGTCAAACATACAGCTTCCTGATCCTCGATACATCTTCTATTATTATATGTACTCAGTTCTGTAAAATAGTCACACATATAGGAGCCTAGTCGTGACCAGACACACACCCACCCACACACACACACACACTACACACAGACGTTCAGCTTTATATATATATATATATATATATATATATATATATATATATATATATATATATATACACACACATATGAGGAAATTTGAGATTTAAATGTAAATTCTAATTTCATATCTAGAGCAATTTTCAGATTATAAACATGTGGTCAGTAAGGAGGATGAGATAGTTTGAAGTAAATAATAAATTATAAAATATAACTTAAGATAATGTGCTTGAAAAATCATAAAGTAACGTAGTTTTTAATGCAATAGTTGCGATTTTTGATGAGTATTTGACTAGTTTGAGGAAGTTGCAGTTATTAGGTTGGGGAGGATTTTGTATTATAGAAAGTTTCGTATAGTGGGAAGAAAGCGGAATTTGTAATGTTACATAAGGGAGGGAGAAGAAGAGGAGTTGGACTTGGACACTTTACTTGAGGGATACTGGTACCCTGGTGATGACGTGTCCATTTTACTAATGAAGAGAAGAAGTTTACGACGATGAGAGAGAGATATTACGAGTGTAAAGAGACGTGAGAACGGGACCCAAGATCCCTTAAACCGTTTGTCTAGTGGTTAGGACGCTGGTTGTGTATTTATGTGTTTATATATAGAAGTTCATACCTGGTTTTGCTGCTCTGGGAGAGTCTTCATCTGGGTGGAGCTCTCTTGCTGTTTTCGCCGGAATACACAAGATGAAGACAGATGTTGGGTTTTCAACCTTTTATTCTCCCAGGCATGATCTGCAGATGTCGCCATCGATGGTCTCCACTGTAGGTACCTACCACGTCCCACGTCTGGGGCGCGCATCTCCCCCCTTACTTAGGAGAGAACCATTTTAGACTTCTGCTCGGCTCGGCATTTTCTGAGAGACTCAACGTTTCACCAACCTTGCCACGTAGCATCACATGACATGCGGTTAGATGAAACGTCACTTCCTGCAACGTGGATTAACTACAAAAATATCTCTCTGACCTCCTCCCACCCTCTCCCTCTCTCTCTCGATCTACTATATAATAGAGACACAGAGAGAGAAAATAGAGAGAGTATGAAAGAGCCAGAGAGAGAGAGAGAGAGAGAGAGAGAGAGAGAGAGAGGAGAGAGTCTCTTTAATAGTAATATCCACAAACAATGGACGCTTTATTTTTAATGTTTAATTAATTATCTATATATTTAAATTTAGTTATAAGTAATTTTACATGTAGACTAAGGAAGCTGCAAAAATTTTCAGGTAATTAATTTTTGGAGTATGTCCTATTTCGTGGTGCGCGTAAGATTATTTTTCAGTTTTCAGGTTAAAGTAATTGGTAGTTTAACAGGTTTTTTTAGTCTTGAAAAAATATACATACATACATATATATATATATATATATATATATATATATATATATATATATATATACAGGTTGAAAAAAGTAGTGTAGATCTCCGAAATATATCTCTCCGATTAAAAATAATCATTCGTTTATTTTATAAATGTTTAAAAAAACGCGTTGTTATTTAACTTTAAAGTGTTAAATTTTACACGTCTCTTATTTGATGTTCAAATTTCACTCAACGCCTTTAATGGATAAATCTAATCAGACTTTCAAATCACGCGCGACCACGCGTAATTATCCGGCTACATAAAAAAAAACACAGCTAAAATCAAGTGGACTTTACTAAAAAAATTTCCATTAAACATCATGACAAGAATAAGAAAAAAATATATATATACATATATACGTACAGATTGAAAAAAGAGTGTATATCTCCGAAATATATCTCTCTTTTTAAAAATAAACATTCGTTTATTTTATAAAAGTTAAACACTCCCATTGTTATTTGGCTTTAAAGTGTTAAATGTAACAGGTCTCTTATTTGATTTTCAAATTTCACTAAACGCCTTTAATTGATAAACCAACCCAGTCGTTCATATATATATATACACACACAAGTCGATCGGAATTGTTATATTGCACAGAGTGTTGTCATTTAATGATCTTCTTTTCTAACTTCTCAATTTTTGTATGGTTGTTTTAATATCTCTGTCGGTGCGGTAAAATGTTCCATAGTAGTTTGGTTCGATTTCAAACGAAACAGAAATCCAAACCTGCTTGAGGACGACCGAAGAAAATAGGCTGAAAGTATTTACAAAAACAATACAAAAAAAGCTGATGGACGAAAACGAGTATGGAAATTACTAACACAAATTCCCAGGAGGTATTAGAACGGTCATACGAAAAATGGAGCAATTAAAAATAATAACAATTGAGAAGAAACAGTTTGTTTTATTCAGCAATTCATGTCTAAATGAAAATATGCTGCCTAAATACACAATTTATACATACTTCGAGTGTGTTGTCGATCAGTCTTACATTTAAGGTATCGGTTACATCTTAGCTGCAAATGAATTTTCAGACGAATTGAAATGTGAATGAGTCAGCAGAAGTAAATACAAAATAGAAAATACAATTTAAATTCAATTTATTTTTTGCATTTTTTTGTGCATATTCCTACGGACTAAACTTAACGGTTTTGATATAAAATTTCAGATGTAGCACATGCAAAGCATTTTACAAATTCTATGTAAAGAGTTCTAGCCTTTTCGAATAATATACTGTGGGTATTATAGGCCGATTATTTTGCTAGTACGGTGTGCCCTTCTTCTTCAGAAGTGTGCCCACGCTTTTGGTAACCTGACTCGGGATTGATCCCATGTAAAACCAGTGGTAAACACACCCATAAGAAACGGAACAAACATGTGCGACAACCTCAAGAACAGCTCGTAGGGAAGTTCATCGTATCCTGGTGATCCATTATAGGCGACCTGTTTCATAGCAGCAACGACCTCATACTCTGTAACCCGCCCATTACAACTGGCTGCTCAGATCGCCTCCAGGCGCGGCGAGCCAGCCAAATAGTTGCCAAACTCCTGGACGTGGAGTCTGGACAGCTGCGCGAAACGATCTTCAAAGTGCACTCGAATCCGCTAACAAATCTCCCGAGCCGACATTAAGGAGTGCCCTCCCGGGCTCTGAATCTCACGAATGAACCTATTTGATTTGCGCCTGAGCAAATAGACTGGTTCTTATTTGTCAACATCCACAGCTTCGTTGGCCATCTTTTTTAATTCTAGCCCAAACTACCAGTCTCTGATATCGCTCACTAGCCAAACCACTAAGATAGGCCTATATCTAGGGAATCCCCCTTCATCCGCCCGGGATAGTCTATCCTCTAGCCGCTTCTCTGCCTTGCCCCTATCTGGGTGAGGCGTTGGCCATATTTGACACAGAAGTCTCTAATACTAGATTTGGCGTTTACCAACCACTTACTCTTGGAAGCCGCCCCCATTAATATCTTCTTGATGTGTTCGGTTAGCCTTTCCTGGAAGTCATCGATCTCCAGTAAGGAGGTATTTAACTTCCAGTATTCGGCTAACTTGGGGGGTCCCATCTAAATCTAACTTGACCACAAGTAGTTTGTTGTCAGAGTGGCCTAACCAGTGGAACGGGGGACAAGATATGTATTCTACATTGCCACTTCTAACTAACAACCGATCCAAGCAAGTAGTTGAAACAGAAGGTCTGCTAGAGAGCCACGCCCCCATCTCCCGCCCCGGATTATCCACCCGATACCTGTCTACCAGATCGCATCTAGCCATCAGGTACGACAGGTTGGTTTCACCCCCATCCGTCCCTCCAGTCCCACCCACCTTTTCTACCCTTAGTAGCAAGGATGGCATTCCAATCACCCACTAGGACTAACCGTGTCGAACCCCCGAGGAACACCTGCAACCGCCGGAAAAAGGAAACCCGCTCCCGTGCGCAATTGGGCGCATATACCGCGACGACTCTAAACGCTCTATTTGCTCCGGCATCATCGGCCACGATCAGTCTACCATCAGTATCCGCGTGAACAACGCTAACCGTTGATCAAATGGTTCACCTAACTAACAAAGTAGCCCCCTACTTTGGCTATAACCATATGCTGAACAGACATGGTAATGTCACTCCAGCACCCGATGATCGTCAACGGAATTGTAGTGAGTCTCATATAACGTAGCCACATCTATGTTCATAGACATGAGGTCCCTCCGTACCCTAGCGGCTTTGCTCCGTCACCTTATGCCCCTTACGTTCAAGCTAGCGAGGCTCAAGGACGTTGGCAGTGTACCTATTCATCGACCACCATCGGCCTAAAGTCTTTTTGTAACTAGGATACCGCAACATTGGGCGAAGTTGCCCGAAAGCAAGTCGGACGTTACTCGTCCGTCCCGCGCAATACGCCCGACATCCAATGGGAACGTTAACTTAAGGACCCTACAGAAACAAGGGGGGACGTATATAGGAACCCTCCCTTCACATCTAGGTACCATCTGATTGAGGGACTCGTGCAACTCTTCCACCAGTTTAATGTTTGGGAACGCCCCCTTCGCCTCCTCAATCATATTATACATTTCGTTTGTGCAACCAACTTTTGTGTGGCGCACAAAAGTCATGGTAAAGGATGTGTTTGCGAAGTACTTTGGGTTGTTGTTTTGTTTTCCTTCGACTTTGTCCAGGTTTCTTAGCGGCTTAAGTAGACCCCTATGGCGTTGAGTGATGTAACTATCAGCGTGAAAGTGTGTCTACGTCGCATACCGGTCCCCTGGTAGATAGGGGAACTTATTGGAGAATCGTAGACAGCTTTTCCGTTGTGGGATGTATCCGGCGTCTTCCAGGACAAGGATCTAGCAACAGCTGGGGGGAATCAAAAAGGGGTGAGGGTTTTGGTTCAGCCGATGGGGTGTGCGTTGGGGTTTTGGGTGACTGAACCGTAGAGACAGTATTCTCTACGTTCATTGGGGGAGTGGAAAGGGGACCCAGCCTCCTTGGTCTTTTTAGCTTGTAGTTTTCTTTTTTATTGTGTTCGGCCTTGGCACTCTGTCACAAAAGTCTGACTGCTGCCGACATTTCTCTCTGCTTGTTTGTCTTTCTCCTTCTCCCCTTCAGATTCTGATGAAAAAACCGGATTGTTCCTTTTCTGGCCGCTGAGTCCTTCTTTCTCTGGTTTATTGGTGGAAGGTGTCTCACATAGCGACCCTATGGGAACCGACAGATCTTGTACGGCGGGGAGCTGCTCTCTTTTGATGTGGTACGATATCTTCACGAACCCGAGATGGCCGATGGTTTCGTGATTACCACATTTGGTGCCTTAAGACGCAGACTCGACTCTGGTTAATGACCATGACTGATTTCGTCGCATCTGTGTCGCAGAATCCAGTATCGACCACAAATACATTTTGATGATTCAAAACTAGAGATCGACACTCAGCTAATTCATTGGCGCAACGACACTTCACCCAGAAACTAGCCCGGGAAGCAATCAGCTCAACCTATGCAAGCCACTCAAGGAAAAGTATCACCAGAAAAATCCACAGAGTCGGGGTAAGTGACTATTTTTCTTTGTTCTTTGCATTCATTTTGCATGTTTGGTTTGGTTTGGTTCATTTCTAAATAGCTTCTAGGTGTGTTTATTTTTCTTAATACAATGCCTACTTCCCGTTCAAACATTTCACCTCTGTTGGTAACAGCTGGATCGAAGAACCTATTTTTTACTGGAAGGCCGGCAGATCTGAAACCATGGCTAATGGCATTAAAAAAACAAAAAACAAAGGGTCCATGATTTAACGGACCCTGAATTGATTAACTTAGCCTATGACTATTCAGGTGGAGTCGTGTCTGAATGGATCGGAACTTATCTTGATGACCATTCGGACACTTCCAGTAAAGCCTTATTCGATGAGATCACAGCACAGTATAGAGAGTTTGTCAACCCTGCTGATGCTGCTCGAGCATTAATTAAAATGATACAAGAAAAAAATGAATCACTTGCGGAATTGGCTAGTAGAATGTCAAGTCTTGCAAGGCTTATAGAGACTCTGAACTGAGAGAAGGGTCAGCTGTACAAGTACAGCTACCCGAATTCTTCATTGATGGAATAAACAATACTTTCATTAAGGAAGATGTGGCCAGAGCCAACCCGAAGGCACTGTCGGAGGCTTTGTCATTTGCCAGAGAAAGTGAAAAGCTTTATGAGCGACTTCGGGGCTGTGGGAAACAAGAAAAAATCAATAATAAATTTTCAGATAGAAATTATTGGCAACAGGACAGAATAGGCTCTCGTACAGTACTAAGGGAACCAAAGGCGGAGGGTTACCATAGGAAATGGTCTGGAGAGAGTCATGGTTGTTACAGCTGTAGACAACCAGTACAAAAAAAGGAATAATTCAAATCAGCATGAACGCTGGTATTATTACCATCAAAGGTGTCCGAGGTCTAAAATCGGGAATGTAACTCACTCGACTTCAGAAAAAGGAAAGACCAAGATACCGGCACAAACTAAAAGTCGCAAATCTAACCATATTCAGTCAATAACGGAAAAAAAGAATAGGGCTACTCTAGCTGCAATGAACACGCAACAAGCGACGATGGGAAGATGCCTGCAATGACCACACGTAATGCGACCCGTACCTAGCAGTTATAGCCGACGACGGATCGACTCGTTTCCGTTGTGTTTCCAGCATATGCCTATCGTTTAGATATCGTTGAATATCGTTCATTCCCCGTGGAGCTGGTTGCATTCCAAAGACGTTCATCAACCAAGTAACCCTCCCGGGGAGCGATAGTACTACATTGAGGGAGGGAGGGTTTAAGTACTTCCTGACTACTATGCTCCAGCCGTCGAATTTGTAGATGCTGGAGCGCCCCTCTAGCTGGCTTCTCAGGGGCTGACTGTACCACACTTTTTGGTCTGGGTGTCGCTGAGCCAATCTCTGACCATATAGCCTTGCTGTTGGCAATGCCAACAACGTGGTCTTAACCCCCCGACGATGACGCTCATAGCCCAGGTGTCGCACATGAGCAGAGGGGGGATCTTCTGAATGCCCTCCCGGTCGAGGCGCATTTTGATAGAGTAGTCCCCTACAATCAGATTACGGGGACCACGAACCTGGAGAACGGATTCTACATCATCGTATGGACTCATAACAACCCCCACCTGTTTTGAGACTATATAACATAGTACTCCAAATATAGACATGTGTGTGCGTGTCCTTCTCAGGTATTCCGTCTTGAAGTGTAAATGTTTCCACAAGTCGGAATGGAAGAGTTTCACTGCTTCACCGTTGGTTGCCACAGCAGGTCCTACATGGTGTAATTGCGACGACAAATGTACGTCGCAGGGATCTTGAGATCACCGAGAATCTCCGTCTTGTGTTCCTTGTTTACGCCGGTCAATGATTTTTTTATTGAAGCCTGTGGTGATTACCGATATTACCCTTCTCGCTAGTCTTTTCACAGATCCCGGCAGGGATTTTATGAGATTACCGTCGGTCAACTCCTTGTATGTTGAGTCGAACAACCGAAGTTATCCCTTCTTTTGCTGCTGCCAAGGACATCTGTGTCTCTGCAGGCGTCTCCGGTGGTGATGGCGGCATCCTCTGCCCTGGTTGAATAGTTGAAGATGTGGAGTCCAGGGTTAGGCAAAGGAGCAGAGCCAGGACCGCGTGGCGGTGGTGATGGGACTTTCTTAGGGTCTGGTTCCTCCCCCAAATTAGGCCAAAGCCCTCTCTGAGAACTGGACGACTGGCTAGGCATTTCTGCACTGGAGCCCGGACCAGCTACCCTCCCCCTCTGCGTCTTCTGCACGGCTCAGACCCGCCGATTTGGCCTGGCTGAGGATCCGATTAGATTTTACTCCAACCACCTCAGACGCAGACCGGCCAGTTGCTTAAGTCGAGGCTGGAAAGAGAGACAACCTGAAAAAGATCGAAAAGGAAAAACAGTTAGTGGCCTCAACAAGAGGCGAAAACAAGCAATAAAACAAAGTTTTAAACCAAACAATAGGGGTGTGGTAGCTAGTCCTTGGATGTCGCGGACAGCCAAAGTGCTAAACAGAAAAGACAGGAGTCCGAATTTTTCGGTTTCTTTAAAAGCAAAGTACAACTTCTCATATATGGGGTGTGGAATTGCATTCACTAGCAAAAGATCAAGCATATTTGCATATTCTTTTAAACATTCATTTTAATTAATGCAATTTCAGTTTATTCGGTTTTCTTATGGGATGATCATCTCTAGTGAACTATTATGTGTAATTATATTCACGCAGATATTCTACATAATTTATACTTGCATAATATTTGCGTAAAAAATTATAGTAAACAAAATTGTTTCTATATATATTTATGTATACGTATATATGTTTGTTTAACAACGTTTGCCTACAAAACTCCTCATAGAGTTGTCGACTACAGACAGGAACTTCATATATAAGGTATTTGAATCCACACGCAACTTAATATTTGGGGTTTAACCGGGAAACATCGGTGCAAAATGTTAAAATTAAAAGGAAAGAAATTTGAAGTGTCGTAGTGAAGGTCGAACGCTGGCATTACGAATGCATAATGTAGTAGCTATTTGGTCCATGTTTTAAGTTTGATCCTTGCATTATAGATGTCTACATAGCCCAGTCATTAACGACGGAGCCAAAAATAAATTGTGAGCTGAAAGTTTTGGTTTCGATTCTCGGTGGTGGCGCACGAGTATTTTTTTTAGGTGTTTCAATCATTACTACGTATTGCGTCCAATCTATCTGTATAGATATATCTATCTACATATCTATAAAAGTGAAAGTTTTTTTGTGTGTGTGTTTGTGTGTGTGTGTGTGTGTGTGTGTGTGTGTATGTCTATGTACATTTCCCTAAACAATAATTTCGTCAATTTTCAGCCTACAAACTCGAAATTTTATATACAGGTTATTGAGATTTGGGAAAATCTTTTAATCCGTTTTCACCCAAAATGTTTGCAGGTAAGGGGTAAAGGTTCAACAATTTGATCTCTTAGAACTCGACCAATATCCTCCGCCAATTTTTCATAATTTATCATAATAATGGGTGAGAGTTTTAAAAAAGTGTGACCTCTGCAGTCTCTACCAAATTACTTCGAGATTTTTTGGTCTAAAATGTGAAATTTCACATAAATGGTATTCAGAGTCAGGGCAAATATTTTAATCGGTTTGGGTCGAAAATTTGAGCTATTCATATATACATCCATGTATGTATGTTTGCATGTCTACTTAAAACTTTCGATAGGTGCGAAAGATGTTAACAAGGTCAGTTACGCTTTGAAGAGTAAACCTTCGGAAGACATATACCGAACAATTGGCTAAAAACATTAATTTCTTCATCCCAACTGGCCACTTTTTTGAAGGAGGTGGTCGCTTTTTTGCCAATATTTTTGAATGGCATTCCCTCTTTTCGATTTCCTAGCCTTTATTAAAACTAACATAACTTCCGGTTTGTAACAACCAGGATGTCACGTTTATCCCACATTCTTCACCTCCTTCGCGGTACGGGTGCGAGCCTACTTTCCAACTACTACATTTTTTTAGGTTCAACACACACATCCAAGAACCCGGGCAACGCCGGGATCCCTTGCTAGTATATATAAAAATGACATTGTATGTATGTGGGTGTCTGTCTGTGTACATCTGCCTACATTGTGTCTCTGTCAATTTTCAGTCTACAGACTTGAATTTTGATATACCGAGTATTGATATTTGGGAAAAGCTTCGTAATCCGTTTTCGGCTAGAAATTTGGCTGTTAAGGGGCCAAAGCTCAACGTTTTTACCTTTAACACTATCAAACCCCTCAGCCGATTTTTTAGTCTAAACACTTGAAATTTTAGATATAGGTTACTTTGGCATGGATCTAACTTTATATATATATATATATATATATATATATATATATATATGTATATATATATAAAGTTAGATCCATGCCAAAGTAACCTATATCTTAAATTTCAAGTGTTTAGACTAATATATATATATATATATATATATATATACATATATGTATGTATGTATATATATATATATGTATATATATATATATAGTAGCGCCCAAAACTAAGGGACAATATTTTAAAACCTAATATTTGTAAGAAATAACAAGTGTGAGAAGTTGATATCTTGACAACTGGTAGTCCTTATCATCCACAATAACATACTGAAATTGAATCATTTGCAAACTATAGGAAAATAAAAAAAACAATTATTTATTTCCAAAATATGACCGCCCAAATGTAATTGACAAAATTGATAACCACCATGTAAACAGTATTCTTTATCCAAATATTTTGAGTTTCTCTAAAAAATATGTCTTATTAGTCTTTTGTAAACCTTACATCAGCCGACATCCTGGCGAAAATTAAAACAAAAAAAATGATTACTCTGTGAGACAAGTAAATGTGAAGCTACACAAGGAAGGGAACGCCATTAGAGAGATTCATGAGAATGTAAAACGGTTACAGAATGTTGTAGGAAGGGTTGTTAAATCCTACAATGATATTAGCAAAATAATTAGTTCTTTTAAAACCGGCAGACCCCGCAAAACTTCGCAAATTAATATCGAATAATGCAGCGTATGTAATTATAGTACTGTTTTAAGTCTTGCAAAGAAATTAAATGGGTTATGAGTAGTACCGCATTTGTTAATGTGCCAAGACAGTAACTGAACCTCAGGAAAGAAACCACTTGTTAGTTCGAAGAATTAGAAGACGAGATTTGAGTTTGCAAACAGGTATGTAATATGGGCATATGAAAATTAGGCAAAAGTATTTTCAGTGATGAAAGCAAGTGTTATTTATTTGAAACTGACGGAAAAACAATGTATGAGACGTATTGGTGGAAGATTAAGTCTAATAGGTTCATAAGAGTAGTTGTTGATGGACAGAAATCAGAAGCTCAAAGTATATATACTGGGTAGTGACTCAGAGGTGCATCCTGGACCCAAATCTCTTTCTGATCTACATTAATGATCTTAAAAATCACATACTTACATTATTAGTAAACATTTACGCTGATGACATTACTATATATGGTAGCACATATAAGACTGTAAACAACCAAGTTCTCTCCGATTCTCTCTCCCCTGATCTTGTTCACGTGGTACAATGAGGAAAGAGGTGGTTTGTTACATTTAATGCATCTGAAACCAAGCTTTTATCTTTGCATCATCAACGCATGATCCCCATCTTGCATCTATTGAAATGAATGGTTCTCGTCTTGGGGAGGCGTCATGTTTTTACAAACTTCTTGGATTGACCCTTACGCTTGATCGGAAATGGAATACATGCATTAAATCCGTTGTCAAGACCGTTGGAAAAATGGAGGAAACCTTCTATCGATCCAGTAGATATCGAAGTGCTGATGCAATTCTCAATCTATATAAGTGCTAGGTACGCCTTATGCTGGTGTACTGTTGCCATATCTGAGCAGCACCTGCTAGAAAGGGCTTATCCTGTTTTTATAGAGTTCAAAATCGACTTCGCAGCCTCGGAGGGATGTCCTTTTCTCTTCTCTGCAACATTCTCCTCA
>NC_136493.1:103550297-103680297 GCF_053919585.1 Euprymna scolopes | reverse complement strand
TTCTTATAGTATATATGTTCCACCTATATAATCTAATCCCTGCTGACGCCGCTATTCGGCTAGTATGTACACTTCGTTTATCTCATTCGATCACGTGCGACACTGTGTATTCTACTATTATATGTTTTCCACCCATCTTATTCAATACTGAGCGACGCTTACTGTTAGTATATATTTGAACTAATTTCATTCAAACCCGGGACTAACTTCATGTCCGCCACTCCACTGTTAAAGATGTACAGGAAATAAGTAATGTTGTAATTGTACACTGTTTCAGACATTTCTGGGACTGACTTCATATCCCCAACCCACTGCTAAAATATACATTAAATAATGTAATGCCTAAATAGTAAACTGTTTCAGTCGTTTCCATGACCGACTTCATATCCTCCACGCCACTGTACAAATTATACATTAAATAAAGCAATGTTTATGCGTATACTGTTTCAGCAATTTTCGGCACTGATTTCATATCCCACACACTACTGTTAAAATATGCATAAATTAAATAATGTCTAAATCATAAACGGTTTAAGTAATTTCCAGGGCTGGATTCATGTCCCCCACCCAACTGTTTAAAAATACTTGAAATAAAGTGATGCTTGAATCATAAACTGTTTCAGCAGCATTTCGGAATTAATACATAAAAACATTTACACAGTTAAGGATTAGACAACCATTCCTTCAACATGGATTTCTGAGTGTAGTATCAGTCTCAGCATTCCAGTGGCATAAATCCCCCCGCTTTTTTGGGCTCGATTAACAGAGGAGAACTCCTTCATTACTGATACAATTTTTAATTTTGTTACTGACCAGAGTGCCACTTTTGGGAAGCTGGTTTCCCCCTAATTTTTAACCGGCCTCATGTCTAACCCTGTCCTTGTGGGGTTGCAAGTAATCACACAATAATAAGAATAAGAAGAAACATTTTCCAGGGCATCTTATAATTAATCAGAGGAGACATTTCGAGTGTATTTTATAATTAATCAAAGGAAACATTTCCAGTGCATTTTATAATTAATCAGAAGGGACATTTCCAAGGCATTTTGTAAATACAGCAGAAATTACTTTTCCCAGTTACTTTTGTAATATTAAAACTGTGTTACATTAAATATAGTACCTATTTACAATGCCTCCCCACGGGGCGGATTTAGAGACCAAGTTCGTTTTTAACGCGGAGGAAAGGAACAAAATTTATGTTTTTTATTTTTATTTATTTTAATTTCCAATTTTAATTTTTTATATTTTATTTATATACTAATTTATTTATTTTAAACATTCAAGCTTTACCTTAACACTTTTGCTGTTCCCATCAGGTAAGCCTTTGGTAGCGTGTAAAAGAAATGTCTTGTCAATCCGATTAAGCCATTTATGGTGTTTTTTGTGATGTTCCCAAGCTTTTCAATTACGCTGGGATTCACCTGCTGCCATAAAGCTCGATGTGTTAATATATTAGTATTGTATCATAACCTTTTTTTAGATGGAACCGTCTTGAGGAGCAAGCTGCTTCCCATTGGGAGGTTAAAATCCTCTAAACCATGAGTAAGTCCGGGTAAATATGCTGAGATTGTCCGTCAAAGGTTAATTATCCCGGACAGCGGCGTATGACCTATAGTAAGGGGGGAGTTAATTGTGCTTTGAAAAAAAAACAGGAAATGCCGGAATAATACAGAAACGAGATCATGCACTTGTTGGCCTGAGGAACGCCGGTTCAGACGTTCTGGGTTTCTTAGTAGAGAAAATTGGCAGGATTTTCCCCGTTAGAATTGTTTGAAAGGATTTCATTTTTGGTCCCAGATTCACAAAACTGCCAACGAATTGCTGAAGTTCACACATGCAAAATGTATTTGCGCATTCCCCAGAAACGTGTGTGGCCTTGATTGGTTTAGCGAAGTGTCAGGCAAACCCCGGGACGTTAGTATAAGTGCGCGTACTCGGGTCGAAATAGACAGATTGAATCCTAAACTCAAGAGAAAAACACGCTCCTGGAGCACGCAACACACACACACACCTCCATCTTTCCTGACTGCCATCTTGGTAACGAAGAATAAGATTTTCGGTAAATCTTGATATTTTCTGGTGTAAACGAACTGAAACAGAACGTTGTATATATGTAAAAACTTGAACTTTTATGAATTAACTTTCGTAGTTAGAAAAACTGTCATTTTTTCTGGTGCGCATGAGAAGCTTTTTGCTTTTCAGCAGAAATAAACACGAAGCTGAGAAGCTGATAATCCATGTGAAGGACTCGCGGTAGACTAGACGATCAGGACGAAAGTGACCACCCACATTTGGTCCCCATTCCACCACCGATTGGAGGCCGTCCTCTAGTGTTTCTGCCATTTCTCTATATACACTTGTGCCCGATATTATTCATACCCCCCTTGAAAATTGAGTTTATTAGGTGTAACTTTTGTAAGAATTTATTGTTTACGTCCATATTGATACATATTCTTAATAAACCTCTTCTGATCATTTTCGTCATTTTAAAATATCGGGATACTTGTAATAAAAGAAATATACAGCTATTTATAAAATCTGCAATGTTCAAAAATAATCATACCCCCTTATTTTTTCAGTATTAATCGAGTTTCTGACTGTTTGTTTTCTGTTTGATTCTTATTTTGAATGCTTTTATACAACCTTTGATTAATTTCATTTCGTTTTTTGCATTTTTCAGAAATTAAAATGATATCAACTGAAAACCAATAAAAGAATAAAAATTATTAGAATGGGGAAGAAAAAAGAGCTTAGTAATGATCTTAGGACTAAAATTGTGAATTCACATAAGGATGGTTTAGGTTACAAGTCAATTTCCAAGAAATTTGAGGTCCCTACAGCAACAGTACAGAGCATCATCAAAAGATTCCAGAGCCACCACACAACAAACAACTTGGTTGGTAGAGGAAGGAAAAGGAAACTGTCTGCTAGAACCACCAGGAATATTGTAAGAAGTGTTAATGCAAATCCAACCACCACTAATAAGGACATTTTAGAAAATCTGGAGTCTTCTGGCATAAAAATATCAAGGCAAACATTGCAAAGGACTCTGCATGAAAATGGTCTGAAAGGAAGAAGACCAAGAAGGATTCCATTGCACACCGGAAAACACCTTGCAGCACGTCTAAAGTTTGCTAGGACCCATGTGAATTCTCCAGAGTCCGTTTTCTCAAGTATTTTGTGGACTGACGAAACAAAAATTGAATTGTTTGGCCATATGGATGCTTCTTACGTTTGAAGGAAGAAAGGAGAAGCTTACAACCCAAAGAACACCATACCCACGGTGAAACATGGTGGTGGTAGCCTAATGTTTTGGGGCTCCTTTTCGGCTAGTGGTCCAGGTAGTTTGGTCAAGATAGATGGAACCATGAAGAAGGAGCAATGTTTGGAGATACTCCAGAAAAACATTAGACAGGATGCGGAGAAGCTCCATTTAGGACCAAACTGGGTCCTTCAACAGGATAATGATCCAAAACATACTGCCAAAATAGTCAAGAAATGGTTTGAGGATAATCAAATTAATGTTTTGGAATGGCCTAGCCAGAGTCCCGACCTGAACCCTATCGAAAACCTCTGGCACATATTGAAAACTGAGGTTAAAAAGCGGAAACCTAGAAATTTGAGGGATTTGGAGAACTACTGCATTGAATAATGGTCAAAAATCAGTGTTGATGCTTGTAAAAACCTTGTTGATAAATATCCAAAACGGTTACAGGCAGTTATTAAGAATAAAGGGCATGCTATTGACTATTAGTAAGAGAGGTATGAATAATTTTGAACTAGTGCCATTATTGTTTTTCTTTGTATAATGTTTCAAACTTGCATAATTTATTTATTCGTTGAGTTTAAATTAAATGCTTATGCTTGATTTATTGTTTGAAATCCCTTTAATATTTTCTACCTTCTGGTTTGAGCAATATTCTTATAGAAATCTCAAAGATCCGAGGGGTATGAATAATATCGGGCACAAGTGTATGTGTTCATTTGTTTTCCTTGCATGTCGGGTATAGAGAGTGGTGTCATCAGCATATAGACACCTCTCACGGAAAATTTTGTCAGGGAGGTAATTAATGAATACCAGGAATAATAGAGGTCGAAGAATAGACCCCTGGCGCAATCCAGCATTGAGATCATATTGTTTAGATGTATGGCCATCGATGACAACCTGGAGTTTTCTATCTAAGAAGGATTAATGATGTTAAGTTTTCTTCCAGTGATACCGTATGATCTGAATTTCCTGAGAAGACCTTTATGCTATACCCTATAAAAAGCCTTAGATATATCTAGAGCCACCACTCTACCCTCCCCTGCATTATCAAGTGACTGGTATATACGCTCAGTTTACAGTTTGGATGTCTGCAGTGGAACTAGGTAGCCTAAATACATATTGTTGGCCGGTCAGAATTTAACATCTGTAAGGTGATGGACCAGAGCTTGGTTTATTATGGACTCAAATATTTTGGCGAAAAGTAAGAGGAGGCTAATGGGGCAGTAATTTCCTTTGGCAGTTCTTTAGCCAGTATTTTTGAAAACTGGTACCAGAGAAGCAGTTTTCCAGCAGGAAGAAAAGCAAAATTCATTAAGGGATTTGTCGTAAATTTTGGCGAGAACATGAGCTACTTCGGTGGGCACGTTTTTAATAGTACAGCCGAGATGAGATCAGGTCCACATGTTTTTGAAATGTCAAGATTTTTTTATGATGGCATGCACCTTCGAAGAGGTGATTTCCAGATCGTGTAGTGCGGCGTCTGCCCATACAGGAACGTCAGGGAGGGGTGGTTAGCAGGGTCCAGTGTGGAGTAGGTGACAAACCGACTGGCAAGCATGGTAGTCTTCTCGGTTGCTCAGCAAACAACTTCATGGTTGTTGGATAGTGGAGGAATTGTTGATTACCCATTATTTACTACACCGTTGTAGGTTTTCCAGAAGTCACAGGTTCTTATTTTTGTGCTTCGATGCGTTTTTGGATGGATTCAGTAAATTCACTCTTAGCTGTCTCAATTTATTTCTTACAGTTATGGCTTGCTTCTATATACTTCTGTTTGTGTGAACTGGACTGATATCGGTTAAATCTGCGGTAGGCATGCTCCCTTTGCGCGATGGCAGCTGTGTAAGTAGAAGTAAACCATTGGGGAGAGTGGGAGTTGCTATAAAACTTCCGCGTTGGAACATGTGCTTCAATTGCTGTTTTGAACCACTCAGTATGCACACTGTTAAGCAGGATGAGATCCCCGACGGCTTCTAAAATCTCGTTGTATTGAGCAATGGCTCTTCCGTTTTGGCTCTAGAGTTTAGGGCGATTTCAATTATGATCACTACAGCTGTTGATAAAATAATTTTTAATCAAACAAGTGATAGATAATTTAAATTTGTTTTTTTTTCACAGAAATGGAAACTTTCGAAGACTATGAATTATAATGAAACTAAACATTCATTTAAAAAAGTATACGGTAAACAAATTGACAACATATTTTAGCAATACAAAACTTTACCGAAATTACAACGCTAAGTAATTATTGATTTTTTTTAATAAAAATGCATTCACTATCTCCCTCTCCTATCATTTAGTTTTCTCTCTAACATAAGTACTGTTTTGGGAGTAGAGGGTATTATACATTTTAAACGGACTAAATAATATTTTTATTATTAACTGACATAAAATATCACGTTTTAAAGCTTTTTGTCCTCGCTAAGCTTTCACTGGTTTTACTTTAAAACTTTTTTTCTCGTTATTTTCTTTGATTATTATTACATTTTCTACCATATAATATACAGGAAACAAGAACGATATATTAGACCCTTATATATATTTAAGTGGAACAAATGAGAAATTTGTTAAGAGTATAACATTATTGTTGCAACTAGTTTAGCAGAAAAATACTTTGATACATTTACGTATCTGAAATAAAAGCTATATACAAAAATAAGAAGAAGTCAGGGTTCATTTTATTTAAACAAAGAAAATTACTTTTTATCATATTTTACCAGATGTATGTTGCTTAGTCGGCAAATGGACATGAATAATGGGGAGATATATTAGATGTTAATTTTAAACATAAACAATAACAATTTTCTTTCAAATGTTTAACTGCTGCATTTTCGTATTTATTTGTAATATGCCATCAAATGACAATACAGCTTTCACATCTTATTTCAATAAAGTGTACTGCTTAAGGTGTACTTGAAAGGAAGTGTAAGCCTCGCTATTCTCAGATTATAATGAATATACATCAAACTTTGCAAACTTTTGCGGCTTTCTTAATATCTCTTATTGCCAACTGTGATTAAATGTTATCATCGGGGAGATTTGGCAAATGAAATACATCAATTTATTTCATGTGAAATCTAGTTGACAGCAAGTGTCTGGTCTAGGTTTACAAAATCTGGATGAGATTTGCTTTTCTCCGAAGCAGATCATCACGCAGGTGTGTTAAAGGAGATTGGTTATGCATGCGTCGGGAATAAAAGTACGGCAAATATTATATACAGATAATAAAAAGTATCATCCTAGCTGATTATTTTTGCATCATTTGGGACTTTATAACCGATAGATTTTTAATTCCTCATTTCAAATTATGTACTGCTATGTGTATTTAAATTAGACCATAAAAACCCACTCAAAACAAATAAACTGTTGGATATGGTATTTGTTTTATTTCAAAGTACAGAATTTAGGTAAAAAAATTGAATGCAGCTATTTCGCAAATGTTTATGCAATGGTTTGTATAATTCCTTCGATTAAATGTTAAACTTTACACTTATACCTGATGTTGTATTTTTGAAAAATGAAGGTGATATAAAAATATTCCTAGATATGATTTGCTTTTTAAATTATTGCTTCATAGTGTTTGTTTTATCGTCTATTGTTATATTCTGTTTTATGATGTATATCATATCAAAAGCTTTTTCGTCGGAAATTGATGAGAATTAATGACCATTAATCAAACGTTAATACTTTTTTTTTTAGAATTCATAATAGATGTTTATAATTTGACTTTTTCAAGTATGCAATGACCATTACATTTTACATTATTTTTCACTAATTTTCTACTCATTATATATAGGAAAAAACAGTCATTTATGAAGATGAAAACGAATTATATAAATAAAAAAAGCATAAACGAAATCTACAATCTTTTATGTAACTAAACCAGTCTAAGTGATATTATGGCAGAATAAAATTGATTTATCGTATTCTCCACAAAATAGTAGTACACAACTGGATATATCGTATCATAGGCTATAAACTTATATACTCTACATTGGATGTTGTTACAAATATTTGGAGAATGCCTATCGACAAGGAAACATATATATATATATATATATATATTATTACATGAGAAAATATGATTACCTGCCGAATAATACCCTTACACGACCGCACGTGCAACACATTTATGTGTGCAATAAAAAGTGATACATTAATAATGAAAATAACTTGTAATAAGAATTAAACCGCCATATTTTATACAACAGTGAAGTATTAAAACTGTTTCTACAGTTTTTTGCCGTTACATTTTAATATAGCACATCTTCTATTATTACTAGTAGTTGTTGTTAAAATAATGCCTATCTTCTTTAAAATATTAGTTGTATGTACTTAGTTTTCTTGCTTGTTTTCAATTTTATTTCTCCCTTTTTACTTGCTAGCAGGGTTAACCACCGTAGGCAGGACAATAGAGAGCAAGAGAGGAGAAACATCTACAACAATTTTCTACGTTTTAAGCGACCTAAATTAATTTTTCAACAAATATGTGAAAATCATGAAAAAAGTATAAAAAAATTCTTTTTTTTCTTGCGTATTGATTTTGGTACCGTGCCATTGTATAATAAGTATTTTAGAAATTTACCAAAAAAGTGACGCATTGTAAAAAAAACAGGTATGTTCTACGCTTCTAAATCTGCACAGCGTTTGTAAGCGAAAACGGACAAAGATGTGGGTACATATATATCATCCGAAATTTTATTTAAAAAAGACAGTGATATTAGAAATGTTTTGTACGGTAAGATCTTATATTACCGTTGGAAGCGCCATAGATTTAAATGCATGGTAAAACATAAAAACAAATAAAACGTTTTTAATGCTTTAGAGACTGCAAAAAAGTGTTTCTTTTTTACGACCGCAATACACGTTTTTATATTTAAAAATGCTTGCTGATAATTCATTGTGTTATCAAAAGCTAAAAATAATCCGTGCTCGGCCTAAATCTCAAAACGAACGACGTAAGCAAAGTCGTTGCCTATGTTTTTAAATAAACCTATACCTTGTTTTCTGTTGTGGCAAAAATACATTCTTATATATATATATATATATATATATATATATATATATATATATATATATATATATATATATATATATATGCATACACTATATATGCACATATATATATGCATATATATATAAATATTCATATACATATATCCATATATATATAAACATATATACACATATATATGCACATATATATTATACATATATATGCACATATTTATGCATACATATGTACACACACACATATATATATATATACACAACTTCATAGGTGTGTGTTCAATATATATAGATAGATATGCATATATATGTATATATATGATTATATGTATACATATATATGCATATTGCATAGATGAATATATAAATACATATATACATATATATACATATATATATACATATATACACATACATACAAATATATAAATATATATGTATATATTTATACACATATATATATATACATATATACACATATTTATATACGTATATATACGTATATATGCATATATATAAAACTATATGTATATATACATATATATATATATATACATATACACAGATATATACATATGACCATTATATGTACTTATATATATATATATATATATATATATATATATATATGTATATATATGTACATCTATATATGTATATTATTACAAATGGTAACAAAAAATAAATATTAAAAAAAACGAGAGTACAAACATATGAAATAAAAAAATAAGAATAAAATGAAACAGTCTGCCCGGAGTTTAATAGATCTTTCTGAAAGAGAAGGAATTAAGAGAGTCTTTCGAATCCCGGAAATGTAAGATAAACAAATGAACAACATATGAAAAGTACGTAAACACGGACACAAGTGGTGACATTTTTATTAATGTTATTTAAAAATAAACTATATATAAAAAAGTATATATCGTGGGGGATGATGTTTAATAAAACATAAAAAGTTTACTAGGATGTGGAATAAGTATCTTACTATAGTATCTAAAGATGCCGACGAAACATATACAAATACATATCAACAAACAAAACAAATTAAAAAAAAAAACGATTCGCCAATTCGACGCAAGAAATGGAGATATGCAGAGAGGGGACGTACAATTTTTACTTTTTTATATTTTCTTTTCTACGTGAAGTTTAACAACCATTCTTTTCACTTCGAAGACCGTTCAAAAGATGCGGTACTTCTATGTATTATTCATCTGCTGCGTTGGTTATTTCAGCTGTTCGCTATATCGGTCTTTGGTTACTAGTGTTCCTCGTGTTGGTATTACAGACATTATCTGCTTCGACGAAATCGGTTCGTTTTTATTTTTCTGTCGTTCTTAGGTGAAAATTTTCAACATCGGCCTGGCACGGCGGTATGGTCTAGAGTGTGTAAAACTGTCTCCTCTCCCTCTCTCTTCTCTATACTTCGCCTGTTCCTCTCTTTTCATCTTTGCTCACCCTTGTCGATTGGTACACGGAACTAAAAGTGGTCAGAAAATATGTTGGCCGCATGACCTGTTAACTCGCTTACTCAAGCGTCAAACTAGTGATAAGGTGTGCTGAACGTCTTCCTTATATGAAAACTTCTAGCTGACAACAGAACAAAAAAGAAAACGAGAAAAAATGAGAAATATGGACAATGCGTTCGCGGTTTTTAAATATTGGATAGAAACTTCAGTTTTGTTTTTGATTCGTCTATCGAATGGACAGGAAGTATCTCTCCTTGTAGGAGGGGAAACGATTTCTCTCCTCGTTGGACAAGAGACGCCTCGAATGAAAAAAAAAAGAGAGAAAAAATGAACACGATTTTGGAGAACGGCAAAACAACGATAGATATAGCACGCATGGCGGATTTTAAGAAAGGAATAAAGATGGAATAACCGTGAATCGATTATATGACATTTCTTTCCTCACAAAAGTATTCTCACGAACTCAATATATCGTTTAAAAGTTGTGAAGAGAAAAAGGACAATACAAAAAATAAAAAAGAAGACAAAAAGGGGGGATGTGAGTGCAAAATTTATGTCCCCTTTCATTCAGATTGAACTTTATTAAACTTAATGATAAAACATACTTTCTTCCTGTGGTGTCGCGTTATTTCTAGCTACGCTTTTCAAATCTTTTCAAGATTTTCTCTCATATGTTTAGAAATATCCCAAAGCCCATACTTTGAATATATTTTGTTTTCGTTTAATTGGTGTTTTTATCTGTTGTAAACATATTTTTATTTTTTTATATTATTTGGAAAAGTGTTATTTCCTTATCTCCCGGATGCCGTTCAAATGCTTGTGCTTATTTTTGCATCCCGCTTGTCTCATGGGAACCGGTTGTTGTTACGGTCTGACTTTCTCTAAACATTTGTATTCCGGATTTATTTATTTATTTTTTAATATTTTATAATTGTCACATGTTTTACAATATATATATATATATATATATATATATATATATATATATATATATATATATATATATATGTATATGTATATATATATATATATATATATATATATATATATATATATATATATATATATATATATATATATATATATATATATATATATACTAGCATTCCAGCCTGTGGTAGTAGAAACGCATCCACGAACGCGTACTGGAAAGGAGACAAAGAACAGGAAAACAACGTGTCGTTATTGCTATTACTACCACCGCCAAACCGGATGTGATGTAGGCTTTTTTAAGGCTAGACAATCGAAAGGAGAGGATGACGAAAATCCCGGCGATAAAAGTGACGCCCCCTGTAGAAAAGTGCCCAGTTGAACGTGAAGATATTATTAATGTGTTTAGCCAATTTTTCGATATTTTCATCTGAAATTTAGAACTTTAAAACGAGGCTGATCTTGTTAAAAGTCGTCACCTCTGTCGACAGATTTCGGCATACATGAAAACATACATACATACATTTATATATTTGTAACTAAAGATTTTCGATCCAAACCGATTATAAAGCTTTCCCTATCTCTAAATACCCTTTATGTAAAATTTCAAATGTTTAGATCAGACATTGTCAGAGTAATTTCGTAGATACGGCAGAGATCAAATTATTTTAAATTTTGACCCCAATTATGACCCCATAACTTTTATTGTGTTGGGCTCAAGTCAAGGTATTAACTTAGATCCATGTCAAAAGGGTTTATATCTAAAGTTTCAATTTCTCGTACCCAAAATTGGCGGAGGAGTCTGCAAATTTCTAAAAGTTCAAATCGTTGAACTTTGACACCTAAACTGTTAAATTTCTGTCCGAAAACTAAATACAAAGATCTTCCCAAATCGCAGTACCCTCTATACCAAGTGTCTATTCTGTAGACTTAAAATTAAAAGAGTTCTTGCGTAGAGAAATGTACATAAACACACAGACACACGTACTGACACATAGACACGTTCACTTTTATAGATATATACATTTGTATATTTATATAGATTTATACACACACACGCACACACACACACACACACATATATATATATATATACATTTTTAATATAAAGTGTGGCATGAGACCGAAGAATAGGGATTGGAGTTAATCTGGACCTAGCTTCCATATTATTTACTATACTAGACGCTTTCAATATCAAACCAGATTCACTCCGTGAAAATCCCTATTAACCCCGAAAGGATATTATATATATATATATGATATCTGGAGTAAAAAATAAAAAGTTTATATACAAAATTCATGACATATTTATAATGAATACTTGGGTGTTAATAAAAGAACCTTCCACAACAAGTTATGGCAAGTACGTACGGCTTTTTTTTCATTCGAAAAAATGTAGACCCCACGAAAACTGACTTTATTTAAATACGACGAAAGTGATCCTACATTGCTGATAAAACAGTCGATTTTTCACCTAAATTAATCGAGAATGGGGATTATTGAACTAAAAAGAGAGAAAACAGGGGCAAAACTAAAAAGTAGGGGTCTTATGACGACATGCACACTCTAACAAATTAAAACACAGTAAACATTCCTAACACTAACTTAATCTATCCTACATTTTCCGATGTATTGTCGCTGTCGGTTTGGAACACCCAAAAGTGTCCGCCTAATATATATCAAAAAGGAACTCGAGATTAGTTCAATTCACTGTGCAAAAGCGCGACACTTTCGCCTATCTTTCTTTGAAATTTGCCAGGAGGTTTCATCTGCTTTAGCTGTATACGCATTTTCAAGTAGTGTTTTAAAATGAGGACAAGCTGGGGACCAGTGAAGTCTCATCTCTGTAAAGCTACTTCTGTTGAGTCGACCAAATAACGCCTCTTATAACTGCTAGCAAGCCAAGAAAAATATAGCGTTCTTCTTTCTTCATTGTCGATGCCCATTTACAACACGGGGAATCCGTATCCAGTACAAACAACTTCCGTCTAGTATGCGAACCGTGATTCCTTCAGCTACACACACACAACGGTCGAACGATATCGCAGTGGCAGACAGCATGATAATGCTATTGCTTCCACAAGAATGTTGTCTCAACACGGGAAAAGTCGGCTATAGGTGTCTCACAGTTCAATAGCCAGAACTGGCTCCCTGGTTAAGAGATCCTGAAAATGAGAGCGAAAACCTCCATGCTTCCGTTGTTTGAGATCACGGTCCGTCCACCGGCAAATTGACACCAACGATGGGATAATCAGTAGAGCGCCGGCGCTTCTCCACACGCAGTGAAGCGGCATTGTCTGTTGGCTACTTCGACGCTTTTTTTCACCTAGTTATGACCACATACCCCTGGTCCTCACTCTTTTCCAGGGAAGACAATTTACCCTTAACTACAGTAAAACTATTACTATCCCTCTCCTCAACAGCCCTTTCTTATCTAGCTTCAAGTTTTGTTTTTGCTGCAATAGAACTGGGTCTCGGCGACTATAATTAACAGTAAAAGGGCTGAATATTTTTTTAAGGTTACGCACCAGGTATCTCCAATTAAAGCCAATGACAGTTTTCCTCGCTATGGTTAGTAACAGCTGTTCCCGGAAGGCCTTCAAGTCGAACAATGACGTGTTAAAATTTCAGTTGCTAGCCATCCTAGATTTAACACTACGTTTATCCGAACAATGACATGCCTGTGATCCGATTAAACTATATTGTGAAAACTTGGACAATCTTAAAATCCTACGTCGACTCTCCTTAATAAGAACCGATCGATGTATCTCGAGAGTTGCGCAGAAAGAAGCCGTGCCTACATGTACAAGTCCATACTACATTTTCGAGATTTTATTTCGAAATTTATCGACGAGATCAATATAATCGATAAAATCCCGAAATGCTTTAACATACCAGTTCTTGTTAGTAGCCCTTAAAAGATTTACACCCCTCCCCCGATCTAAATCGGGATTCAGGACTACGTTCCAGTCTCCCGCTAAAGCTTTCCGACAAGATGAATTCATAAATGATTCGATCCGCCGACAAACGGAGTCCAGCTCTGTAGGGTTATTGGTCGCATACATCGTGATTAAGTCGAAAACCTACATCCTTTACGGTAACATCCATGACAGAAACCTTACCTTCCGGATCAGCAAATACTAGGACAAGCAACGCATTTATAGTGTGCTTTGCTAATCTGATGACCCCCTCGAGGTGGCATACAAAACGTGCTGAATTGAACTGAACATCTTTAAGGAGCACAGCCTGATAATCACTAGGAATAAAGTGGGTCTCCGGCAAACAATATATATCTACCTCGAGGCCTTGATAACTACGTGCAATTCGTCCATTAGTGATGCTCACGTCCAGGAACAAACCAGCGATGCCTAGGGAATATACTCTGGAAATGAATGGCTGAATTTTTACGGGGATGCTCTTAATACAAGGCTTTTGAAGTTCGGATAGTTCTTTGTCATTACAGAACGCTAGAGGAGGCTTATTTAAAAAAAAACAGTATTAGCTTTCTCCATCATATTTCAGAGCCGCGTTACTTCTTTTCTTGATCTGACCACAGTCAGCAGTATTTGGGCCTTATGGAAGTTTTCAGGGTTGCTGGCCCCTCCCTTGCTGATTGCTGTAAGTGCTGCAATATTTCTATAATCATTTTGTGATGAGATTTCATCGTACTTTCAGTCTCATGAGTAAATGTCCATAAATCCTTCCCTGTCTAAAAGGCAGGCCGCTTTTTTCGAGCCTCCCGCACTAGTGAAAGGCTTCTGTGACGTTTTTGAGAATGCGTTTGGGAGGCATGGATGAGAGAGGTAATGGCATGTCTATTTTCATTGGAGAAGTTGCTGGCGTATTCAGGGGTTTATTATAGGTAGTGAAGAAGGGGGAAGTTTTGGAAAAATGTGTTTGTGTTTTAGGGTTTGATATGGTCTTTTTGGGGTGTGGGAGGCAAAAAGGGAGTAAGCTTCTTTCTGTGTATGTCCGCGAATGATTTGACTTGCAGCGCAAAAATAGGTCAGATTTCCTCACACCTGTTCATTTCGATTCATAAACCTTCATGTACCGCCCTTATCACTTCCTCTCCCTCGTGGCACAGATGGTTAGACGACTGCCACCCCATTTCGTTTCCACTTCGCGTCAAGTTTCGGGGTACAATCCGAACTTCCGACCAAAATTCTTTTTCATTTCCACCACCTTTTAAGACACACCTCTCCAAACACCCAAGCACCGCCTGGTACCCCCGTTAGTTGGTTATAAATGTGGGTGAAAGATAACTAGGGCGAATTAATTTTAGTTTTAATTTTAATTTTTATTTCATGGATAATTTATTTAGTTTATGTTAGTTATTTTATAGTATATTTTCCGGTGTAAAGAAATCTGCTTAACATGGCGCTGAAGTTTAGTTTGTAAGAATGGCTACTGGTTATTTTAGTCGGCGAGTGCAATTTAAAAGGAATCGTATTTTAGTATTGTTAGGAAAGATATTTCTATTGTCCGACAAGCGCAGGTTTTTATAGTGCGATGTTAGGTGTTGTTTCATGGCCGGATTGTCAGCTAAATGATAGGTTAATCGTCGAGAGCGTTGTTGTGATCTGGCTAATGTATGCGTTTTATGTGTTTTTGAGTGAGTTCGGAGATATGCTTCCAAGCGACAAATAAAGGCATACACTGCAATAGTTTGGTTTAGGGTGGTGTTACTATAATTATTGTTTTTATTAAATTTTATATTTAGTATAATATATTATTAATTTGATCTTTTGCTCTTAGTCGGTGTGTGCGATGTATATATTATTAAGGTTTGTTCTCATATTAAATCTGTTTGTAGTAAGTGTATAACTGGTTTTTATTGTATACTTTGATGGTGTCGTTTTTGTTTGGAGTATGGCTGATGTTTTTTTGCGTCTGAGTTTAAATAGAGATGTATGTATTTATCGACAGTTTTCTTGGAAAATAATTGGTTATTAGTGTTAGTGTTATGTTTGCTAGTTCGTATATACAGAATGCAAGCTGAAATAAAAAAAAAGACCGCTAGGGAAATGGAAAAGATATCCAGAAAACCGGAATAATTATATATGGCGTTCAATAAGACGTGCTTGAATAATCACTTACTGATAAAAAAGACATATATATATATATATATATATATATATATATATATATATATATATATATATATATATATATATGTGTGTGTGTGTGTGTGTGTGTGTGTGTGTGTGTGTGGGTGGGTGTGTAAATATGTATATATATATATATATTCATATATTAATTAACACGTTTGATTATTCCGTAAAGTTAGTTGAAATACATCCATCTCACTCGATTTAAAAATCATAATCAAATAATTTTCTTGTAAAAACAAATAATCTAATGAAATTATTGAGAAAAGTGATCTAATAATTAACACTTTTCCATTGAAATCATATGTAAATCTTTTCTCGACTTAAGTAAACATTTTCATTACTCAATCTATTATATGTCTCTCAAATACCCGATGCGTATTATATTTACAATATCAGTGGAAGGTGCACGAGAGAATGAATATTTACATGGTTTCTAGAAGACGAAAATATAATATATATTTATGCATACATGAATACATACACATACAGGCATATAATCTTACCCGCGTTTCAAGCAATGTACATTTTTTAAGTATGTGTGAATGTCTCCTGAAATGAAATTCTTGCCATAATTCAACTATATTGCTAATACAAGCGACCGTTTTTTTATTAAGCATTGATTTGAACAGTGTAATATAGATAATACTTATAAGACAAATAATAAATAGGATACTTATTTAAAATAGAAAGTATAGACAGATTATGCAATAATAAATTGCATATATAATATATAATAAATATATAACACTCCCTAAATGTATATATATATATATATATATGTATATATATATATATATATATATATATATATAGATGTGTCTTTCAAGAAATATCGTTATAAATTGAGAACCACGACAAACAATGTAATTTATGTGTGTATGTATATATATATATATATATATATATATATATATATATAAATATATATATATATGCGTGTGTGTGTGTATTCAAATATTTTTAAATATATATATATATATATATATATATATATATATATGTATATATAGTAGATTCTGAAAATATATATGGCAAGAATGTCACACAAAATATTCCGCGTTTCGTCCACGTGAAATTCATCAGGTCTATGCATACGGCATAACCCTTACAGAATTATTGCGAGAATGGACCGTGGAATATTCTGTGTAGCTTACTTGCCATACATATTTTCATAACCTACTACTAAGCTCTACCTATTTATGGAGCACTTTTGTTGTAAAGGACGTAAGTACACACAAATTTACTCATAAATGTATATGTTCGTGTTTCATATTTTGTGATTAAATGAAGTGTATATATTTATATATATATATATATATATATATATATATATATATATATATATATATATATATATATGAAATTTATTACTGTGAGTCCAGAATGAGTTTACAAATTTACTCATTCTGGACTCACAGTAATAAATTTCCTATATACTGCTCTGACTACACATTGACCACTCTAGTCCGGATTTTTCACCACTGGTAAATATATATATATATATATATATATATATATATATATATATATATATATATATATATATATATATATATATCTGTGTGTATATACAGTATATATATATACATTTATATGTATATATATACAGGTATATATGTAAGTATATATACTGTGACGTCAGAGTAAAACGAACATTCAATCTCTCTACCTCTCTATCTATCTATCTGGCGTTAAGACTTACTTTCTATTTATATCTCTCTCTTCTTAAAATCTAATGAGCCAGACAATCCCCTCTCTCTGTAAATGATGTGGCGTGACAGTCACTTGACTGAGGGAAGTGGGGCAGAGGTTAGGTGTGAATATCGCCGTAACGAGCGGAAATACGTCGTCATGGCAACCAGACAACGAACATTTCTGGCGGGAGAATCGGACCACGAGGGATTTGAAAATAAGAAATAAACAGTTGGCGAAAAGTAGCGATACAACTCGGTATACACACATAATCTCCGAGAATCGAACCTCATCGAAGATTGGGATTTGAATCAACTGAATTGCGGATTATTAGTCAAATACAATCGTATTGTCGATTGAACTCATCATTTAATCTGATTGAG
Source organism: Euprymna scolopes (assembly GCF_053919585.1). Lineage (NCBI taxonomy): Eukaryota > Metazoa > Mollusca > Cephalopoda > Sepiida > Sepiolidae > Euprymna > Euprymna scolopes. Next base: position 103,662,434 of record NC_136493.1, on the reverse strand, counting down.
AGTTGAATTAATTAACTTGCGGATTATTATTCAAATACAATTGTATTGTCGATTGAACTCACATATGTTCGTCTTTGGAACTAAGATTCGAGGAAGAGATAGACTTTCGCCATCTAAACTTTTTTCTTGGATATTGTGTTTGCGAACTTATGATCCGTGTTTACCCTAACGGACAAAACAGATAAGTTTGGCCTATCTCATGCCAATATCTTTTCTTATCCACAAACTTTTATACATAGTGTACTGTAATTGCATGTCGCATACATCTGGCAAACCCCCCCAAAATACGTCTATTTCACTCATTTTTCTATCGGTGCTTTTTCTTCTTCGTTTTTGTATATAAAAGTCTTCCTTGAATTTTAAACTTTGAGTGTTGGTTTCGTCATTCATTTCTCTGTTGTTCCATTCTCCTTAATGATATGTTTCGCTGGTTGATCCGACATCCGACGATTAACCGAAGATAATTATGAGATATTGAATATAAAAGAAATTAAATTTTTGTGTCTTGATCTGATTGCCAATCAATTCGGTCATCCATTAACCGGGTCGTGACAATATATATATATATATATATATATATATATATATATATATATATATATATATATATGAAAAGTCCTAGAGTGGATATTCAGTGTAGCTTAATCGCCATATATATTTTATAACTTACTAACTAGTTCTACCTACGTATTGAGCAATTTTGAAGTAAATACTTAAATTTTACTCATGAATTTATGCTTTCATATATTAATTTTATGTGAGTAAATTAAGTAGTTATATATATATATATATATATATATATATATATATATATATATATATATAACGAGAATAATGGAAATTGCGTTATGAAAAAATAGAGAAATAAAAAGGAACTAACCGTGTTATTTGCTTTCGTCCTTATTTCATCATGAGGATGTCTCGAAACATAGAGGAAACGGTGATGAACACATAACGTGGTTTGTTTTGTTTTTTTTTTCTTCCTGTGTTACGTTATCAACATGAGGGAGCAATTTTCCCCTCATTGGGGAGCTTTAGATCCTTCCAAGGGGCTTAGGATGGCCGAATATCTATGCTAAGATCGCTTTTGGCCGATCCCGTGTAACGACAGGTGCCCCGGGGATCTAGGGTTGATAAATATAGATATCTATTTTAATTTATTATCAAAGTAGATATATTTGCTTTTTTGTTTGGAAAACCTGAGATATTTTGTTATTTTAAAAAACTTAACAACAGGAAATGTGAGGATGATTGAAGGATATATTGTACTGGCTGAGTGATGTGTGGCCACCTTAGGGTCATGGGATTGTAATATTGAATTTAATCTCAGATCGTGGTTTAATTGCACACCCGCAGTTTGGGGTTTAGCGTGATTTGATTGGCTGAGGAAACTTTTCACCCCAACCTCATCGGGTCGATACGCCGGAAAATTAGTCAGATTACTTTTTGATTCCGAGGGCTAAGATCGTTTGGAGACCGCCGTACCCTGGAGACTTTATTCCTCCTCCTCCTCCTTCGTCCGTCCGACGCTGTCTGCGAAAAAGAATTCGAGATTTGAAAAACTTATTAAGAACTGAACGATATTAAAAAAAAACATGATACATATTTTGTAAATTAATTCTGTAGAATAAAATTCACGTGTCTGTTTTTCGTTCTGCCTGTGGCTTCGATATTCGCTTTCAGCATACAGGATTCAATGTAACCACCCCAGAAAAGGACACATGATCCGAGGCGAGTTTCCAGACAAAAAGGGATCCTAGCCGATCTTCATCAGAGTGGGGTTACACCTGCCTCTATCTGACTCTCTTTATGTCTCTGTCTGTCCCTCCGACTGCCTTTCACTTTCTCCCTTTTGCTCCCTTTCTCTCTGTCTCATATATATATATATATATATATATATATACATTACGTAACACATGCATATTGTAATGTCGTCGTTCGGCCTTCACTTTGCAAATTCTGTGTCTTACATTTTAACCCTGCAGCCGCCGTAACCACCACCGACGACTCAATCTTCAATGCAAATGCAACCACTAAGGCACCACCAATTTTTCCGCCGCCACCACCACTACCTTAATTTGCTGTTGGGTTTCGATGAGGGTGTGCATGGCTAATTGATTGTTGGGCAGTGTCAGTTTTCTGGATTTTCGATGTTACGTAACAGCTTTATATTAAAACAGTGTTTTCTGTATACGTTTGAGCGAAAATAACGGCAGAATTTTCTTCTAGAAATGGCGTTACAATATTGTAGCTGATCCATCGTAGAGAACGAAGCACGATTATGTTGCTTTTATAAGTGGAGGCTTCAGCGATCACTAAGCTTTCTTTTTTAGGCATAAAGAAGGCGTTGTTTTATATGACCTGTGGTCACAAGGTAATCTCCCATGCATTACCGCCTCTGTTTTGTTTCGGCGGAGGGGCTAAATAGTGTTCCGTATTTTCTCACAATGCCTGGCTTCCAAACGATTATTTTCCGTTTCCTTGTTAACATGTGATATCTATACCTTTATCAAAAAAAAAAAAAAAAAAAAACTAAGCCGTAACCAAAAGTAAACTTACCCGTGACGATAGTCACGCCAAATCATGGAGTAGTATTAATTTTAAATAATGAATAAGTTGAATAGACCCCCCCCAAAAAAAACATACTCTTGGCCGTAACGTACGGGAAGTTTAGCACAATAGAAAATTGCATAAATAAAACGTAGAGTTTCATTTTTATATAAGAAATAAGACACTTGTTCAGTAACCGACTCAAGAGTAAGGTAATTGTACTATGTAATGCCCATGCGAACAACAAATAACATTTTATCTGTGCCGTGCATAAAAGTAATTTAAACTGAAAATAACGTAGTATATCTTTTAAATAATCAATAATGTGTTTTTGCAGTAAAATACTCATATGAAAAAAAAGCAAACACGCTCTTAGACGTGACGTACGGAAGATTTTGCACAACAGAAAATTACGCCAACTGATTGAGGATGTTCATTTTTAAATAAGAAATAATGCACTTTTTACAGTAATGAACCAATGAAATAACGTTTTTATAGTATAGTTTTCATGTGAAAATACAGAAATACAATGTAGCGTCAATAACATGTTTTTAAACCGAGTAGCATGGCTTTCATTGTTTTCTACCATAAAGTGAATACTATATATTACCTCGTTTCTTAGCAAATATACTGTACAAGTACCTTATTTCGTCTACTATTATTGTAAAAGAGGGTAGATGGAACGAAAGGGTTATAAGGAGTCAGATATAGAGAGTAATGAATCAGTTTACGGTCGGAAATTACTTATATTATATATATATTTTTAAGAATGGGATGTATAGTGTAACGGCTGAAGTAGTCTAAAATATAAATATCACTCTACTCAATGTATATTTTTAATAGGTGAAGGGGATTTAAGGATTCAGTCCCGTAAATAGCTGAGACAAATTACGACCAAAAAATCACTTTATTTCATCTAGAAAAATCAGACATTCAATTTTATATTATATTAAGTATATTTATCTCATAGAATACATATATTTAAAAAAAAGTTTCCATATATTCTGTTAACATGTAACACTTTTAATTTTCTATACAAAAATCCCCCCAATAACACTTCTTACTAATTTATTCCATTTCATTTATTTTTTAATTCACAGTCTGATAAGATTAATAATACACTACTTATTCTATTGATATATATTCTATGGTTAAATTATCTGATGATGTTTTTAACTACCGTGGAATTTCCTTGGATTCTGGTAGTTTAGATTCATCGAGCAATTGTCACTATCTTAAGTGTTATTTGCAAAGAGTGTTAAGCGATGTATCTTCCAACCTTTCTAAGGTTTAAATGTCACCATGTTCCCGCAGTAAAAAAAAGCGGAGTAGCTATCAAGTAATCGGAAAAAAAAACAAAAAAAAAACATGCATCTGTATTGAAATGTATCCTTTTTTAACTATATGTATTTTCTTTTTAATTTGCATATTTTATCATTATTACTGATAGGAAATAAAAAAGGGGTAAATAAAAATAAAAATAGGGAGGTAAGGAAATTGACGGAAAAACATCGAAGCTGTTTGTATGTGAGAAGAAAAAAAAACAGATCGTAAAAGGAGGCCACTCTAACAATTTGGGTGACTATTTGAGATTATCTCCCTTGAGAGTGGCTTCCTTCCTTAATGAAAAGAAAAGGGGTGAAGAAGAAAACTTAAGTGATATCTTAAGGTTGACTGAAACGATTTCTTAACATGCTTAGAAGATGTGTTTATGCCCTTTTAACCGAACGAATCGGTGTACAGCTAACACGAAAGCTATGATCATTTGTCCGATTAATCTGAATAATAAAATCAATTCCACATTTCAAAAATTCAAATCTGTAATATGACATTATTTATAAGGTTAATAAAGAAAGACACAAATTAGAAAAGAGATTGTAAATGTGGTTTCTATCTACGTATTTAAAAGCCTTACTAAATAGCATTTTAGTCCATTTCCCCATTATTTGTTTCCTTTTGAACTGTGTTGTCTGAGTTAACTTATGCTTAGCGTAGGAATTGTTCCGAACAGTATGAATAAACCGAGATGTTTCTACTCCCAATGCAGCATGTGTATTTTCTTTATACGATATATAACAATACATGCCGCGGCTATTTATCTAGGTATATACTGTAATGTTTAAATATAAATTATAATTTCATAACCTATATTGGTCTGTTTTCTATAGCTAGTCTTCCTGACCACAACAAACTGATATAAAAGGCTATCAGAATATTACAACTATGTATAAGTTTAAAGTCGTACTGTCACCGAACAGATGTACTAATCTATACGATAGAACTTAGTGCACATTCGTTCAATCTCATCTTCATGGATTAGGCTCGCCTTTACGATTTGAACTTTATGACATAATACATCACCTATTGTATATCTGCCAAACGCTACGATTAAAAATTTCAGTCGTCTTCCGGAAAAGTTGGTTCATATCTGCTTAAGCTGGGTTCATTAATTGAAGATTTAATATTCGTATATTGAACTGTTACAGCGCGTATGTTAATACCTCGAAACACCATATTCTATTTATGGAGGTTTCAATATTTCGTAAAAACTGCCCCTTGAAGTCAGACCTGACACTGCGACGCCTTCTTATGTTTATTGTTAATGATTTCACACAAAGTCTAAAAACCTAACAAATGTACTTAATTGCAAAGAGCTCATATGACTTAGCGATACCTATATACATGACTGTTTGTAGTATCACTGTATATATATACATATGTATATATATATATATATATATATATCACAGTGTAGAAATGACTGCCTCTACTTCTGCTTAAAGAAGATATCTATTACTATCATCTTATATTTCCTCTCTTATATATCTACTATCGTAGAATATTTCTTAAACACTTCAATATAATTGTCACTGTTCCATACGTGACCGTTATTTCATCAAGTGATCATTTATTTAAAGGTCTAATAATGGCATCCTGGTTATGACCTTATTTCAACATCCTGTAATTGAAACATGCGCATATTTTTTACCAGTAATCTAAGCTAGAAATTATACTTTGTGTTTGTCTCCCTATTATCATCTCTTTTCTTTGATTCCTGTTTTTCATTTTTTTTTTTTTTTGCCATCACGCACACACAGCTCTCGTTTTATATATAAGACTTTTAAAAAGTAATCCACGTTTTTCGCAACATATAAGGGGGGATACCGGACCTCATTTTATGAAACCTTGTCCGATTTATCCTTGAATACTACACGCATAGATTAAATTTCAACATCTATATTTTAGGACTAGTTGGGGCCAGAATATACCAATTTAGTTTTATTACATGAGTATGTGTCACGGCGTGTTTAAAATCAACGGTGTCACTTTAAAAAAAGGAAACAATGGCTACGCTCAATGAGAGACACAGGCGGCTGATCCATACACACGAGCATGCGTACTAACGTCTTCCTCTTGCTATTATGATACAATTTGATTTTTACTCATTTAAAAAAAAACAAAAAACAACAGCCTTTCGATTTTGTAGGGAACATTTATATGAATACAATTAAGAGACATCTAAAACATTTTGGATTGTGAGAAGTAATAGGCTCTGGAATATCTAGTTATGCGTCAGTTGGACACAGTGCTCTCTCACGTACAACTAACTGTTCCAGGTCTAGCTGACGTCTAGCTACTAGTTTTCGAACCCGCTAATGTCTACCTACCTGTTTCAGAACACAATGAAAACAAGCTACTTGTGGCAGAGTTCAGTGACGGCACGCTATCTAGTCTATTGAAAACCGACCTGCATCAGCAACTGATCCCTTTTGAAAACACGATCACCATTACCGACAATTGACATTTCCATTATCGATTAATAAAATGCGATATATATCGTTTTTAAACTAATACCAGTTGCTGTCCTTTCTCTTTCTATATGTTGTTATCTCTTTGCATTTGTGTCTGCCTTGAGTATTGTAAGACCATTGGGCACCTCAACACATTTTTTGCCCTATACAACACATATACACAGAGGAAAATCTATTTCATATTAATGAGTGCATTTTTGTATTTTAATTAATAACTATACATATTTTATTCATATGTTATGCTTTATCCATAGTTTCTTTTTTCCTGCGATTATTCGATGTCATACTACAAGTAATCTTCAGAAGAATCTATATTTGTATGTTTGCGTGTGTTGTTTTTAATGAAATCTTTGAAAATAGTTTGCACAGCTGTAAATGGACGAAAATATATGATTTTTAAAGGCAACTAAATTAAATCTCCAAATTACTATTTATTTGATCATTTTCTTACTAGTTTATGGCTCCTGAGGCGGGAGGTTGTCTAGTATATCATGCGATGTATTAATGTTACACAGGCACCACCATAAACACATCCTCCCACTCACACACACATATATATATATATATATATATATATATATATATATATATATATATATATATTGCTACATAATATTGTTTGTTAAATATATTTTAAACTACCACTTACATGAATCTTAGTGATTGCAATTCTAAATTTACACACACACACACACATACACACACACATATATATATATATATATATATATATATATATATATATTTATATATAATCGTATGACTTCATTTCTCTTTGTGTGTACTGATATTCATATTAAACACCCTCTATTCTATTTATTTAAAAAATAAAATACAATGTTCTTATATATGGGTCGTAGAATTTCATTCACTAGCTAAAGATCTAGCTAATTTGCATATTCTTTTAAACATTAATTTTAATTAATTCCCTATTATTCTTTTCGGTGTTCTCATGGAATGATCATCTTTAGTCAACTATTACGTGCAATTATATTCATGCAGATATATTACATGCTTTATACTTGCATATTTGCGTAAAAAGTGTGCAGTAAACACAAAATTGTTTCCATATATATTTATCTATACGTATATATTTTTATTTTTTCTAACTATCTATCTATCTATCTATCAATATATATATATATATATATAAAAGTGAACGCGTCTGTATGTGTGCTGTGCACTGCTGTGTGTGTATGTGTACATTTCCCTACGCAATAAGTATGTCAATTTTTAGTCTACAGACTGGAAACTTGATATACGGGTTACTGAGATTTTGGAAAATCGATGTAATCGGTTTTTGGCAAGAAATTTGGCGAGGAAGGGGTCAAATTTCAACAATTGGGCCTTTAGGAACGCTAGCAATCTCCTCCGACAATTTTGGGTCTAAACACGTGACATCTTTGATATAGGTTCCTTGGACATGGATCTAAGTTGAACACGTGATTTGAGCCCAAAACAATAAATATTTAGGGGACATAATAGGGGCCAAATTTAAAAAAAATGCCATTCTGTGTTTTTCGTTTTTTTTTGTTTTTTTTTTTGCTCAGAATACACCTCCGAACACCCGGGCAACGCCGGGCCGAAATGCTAGTATATATATATATATATATATATATATATATATATATATATATATATATATATATATATATATATATATATATATAATTTCATGTAATACATTTTATATATAATTAAATAGAATTGTATATGTGTGTTTTACGTACGAGATTTCGCTATATAGATCAAGCTGAGTAAAATTAAGAACATTATAGAAAACCCATTAAGATATTTTACGTTGCGCTTTAATTAAGAAGTAGTCTATGCGTTTATTAGATGAATTTAATACAATTATTGATTCGTCTGCCGTCACCAAAGTTATTTAAGGCTATATACAAGAAGTATGTGAAACAATCGAAACTGTTTAATATGTTTCGATGAACTATGAAAATTGTAGTTGGAAAAACTATGCAGTGACTGATTTGCTTACAGAAAGGTTGTGCGTTTATTAACTTTTTTATTACATTTTCACCGCAATAAGGCATATTGCCACTTTGTTGTAGGTGGCTACTATCAAGGACATAGGCATCAGGGGTACTGTGGAGGGAATTGGGCAGCAAGATGTCGGTTCACATTGCAACTGAACTTCTGCATATGAGTGCAGTTGGGGAAGCAGGGACCCAGCAGTGAATTCCAATGTCTAGCTGTCCTGGAGAAGAAACTACTGGAGTAGAAGGCCTTCTTAACTCTAGGGATCTCTACCGTGAAGGGGTGCGATTTAGCTTCTTGTCGGGTTTGCCGGGGGTATTTACGTCGAGAGGGCACAAGTGCTTGCAGTTCGTGAGAGCATTCACCGTTAAATTACTTATTTAAAAGGCAGAAGGATGCAAAATTTTGTCGATGGGGGAGGGACTGAAGTTTAGATGGCAGTTCAGGACCTATGAGCTTGACGACTCTCTTTTGAACCTTGCCTAGGAGCGAGAGACTAGTGGCAGATACACCAGCCCAAATATGACAACGATACTCCATACATGGGTGAATGGTGGCCTTATAGATGTATAGGCTTCTTTCGGGCGTTAGTATCTTTCTAGCACGGTAGAGAGAACCTACCTTCTTCGCAGCGGTACTGGCGATACTCTCGATGTAATTGTTCCAACTCATGTTTCCTGAGAGCGTTACGCCGAGGAGTTTAAAGGATTACTTTCAGATAAAGAGTAATTTGCCATTGCTATTGCTGGTAGAAAAGGTTTCTTGGAATTATTGGAAACGAGTTTTTTTCTTGGCAGCATTGAATGTGACCATCCATTTATATCCCGATTCCACTATCGATCGGAGGGCATCCTCTACTACTTGTGCCATTTCTTTAGATATGTGTTCAGTTGTTTTCCTGTCGTATCTTTTATAGTGTGGTGTCGTCAGCATATATACCCATCTCACAGGCTATTTTGTCAGGGAGGTCATTTATGAATATTAGGAATAACAGAGGTCCCAGGATAGACCCCTAAAGCCACTCCCGCATTTATATCGTATTGTTTAGATGTACGGCCGTCGAGGGCCACCTGGACTTTTCTCTTACTAAGAGAGATTTAATTATGCCATGTATTCTTCCAGTGATACCATATGATTTAATTTTCCTGGGAAGACCTTCATGTCATATCCTGTGAAAAGCCTTAGATATATCTAGAGCTACCGCTCTGCCCTATCCCGCTCTGTCCAGTGACTGGTATATACGTTCTGAGATTACAATTAGGATGTCTGCTGTTGAACAGGCTTGTCTAAATCAATATTGTTGGTCAGTCAGAAGTTAAGCAGGTGATGGACTAGAGCTTGGTTAATTATGGACTCAAATATTTTGACGAAAAGTTGGAGGAGGCTAATAGGACGATGATTTACTGGGTCAGTTCTTTCGAGAGAATTCTTGAAAACTTGTACTACAGAAGCAGTTGTCCAGCGGGCAGGAAAGCAAGATTTATTAAGGCTTTTGTTGTAAAGTTTGGAGAGAACTGGAACTACTTCGGCGGACCACTTTTTAATAAGCATAACCAGGCTGAGATCTGGTCCACATGCTTTTGCAGTATCAATATTTCTTATGATAGCATGCACATGAGAAGGGGTGATTTTCAGATCGTCTAATGTTGCGTTTGTCCGCAAAGGAAAGACAGGGATGGGGTGGATGGCAGGGTCCTGTGTTGAGTTGGAGGCAACCCGACTGGCAAGCATGTTATCCTTCTCAGTAGCAGAGCAAAGAACAGATAGGAGGAGGATGGTTGATTGCCCATTATTTACTACACTGTTGTAGATTTTACAGAAGTCGCAGGTTCCTAATTTCTGTGCTTCGATGCGTTTTTGGGTGGTTTCAGTAAATTATCTCTTAGCCGTCGCTATTTCTTTCTTACAATTACTTCTGACTTCTATAAACTTCTGCCTGTTTGAACTGGACTTATGTCGGTTAAAATTGCCGTACGCATGCTGGCTTTGCGCGATGGCGGCAGCACAAGTAGAAGTAAACCATTGGGGAGAGTGGGGCTTGCTATAACATTTCCGTGTGGGGGCATGTGCTTCAATTGCTGTTTTGAACAATTCAGTGGTCTCATTTGCACACTATTCAGCAGGAAGTGAAAAAATATTTTGCCATAGGGCATCCCTGATGAGACACCTGGAAGCTTCCAAGTCAGCCTTTTTATAATATCTCGTTGTTTTGATCAATGGCTCTTCAGTTTTTTTATCTAAAGTTTAGGGCTATTTCAACTATTACCACTGCATGATCGGCGTTCCCAAGTTGCCTGTAGGCATTAGTTACACAGTCATCGGCAACTGTGGTCAGAAATTTATCTAGAAGTGATACGTGTTGTTCTTGCTGATCTGGGAAACGGGTTGCAAACGTAACCATCTGTGATGGGGAATGAGATATAGAGAAGATATATGTAGTCACACCAGCTGCGTCTGTGTGAGTAGGAAATCCAACCCAGTAACTGTGGTGGGCAGTGAAGTCAACAAACACATGCACTTTTACTATATCTGTCAAGTTTCTATTACATTTACATACACATGCAATTATTATCCTGTAAAACTAAGCATATCCAGAAAAAGATGAAATTATGCTGACTAACGTAACACTCTATATGTTTTTACAAATAACAGAATTTGATCATGACTATGAGAGAAATATAAAATTTTACATAGTTAAGTTCGTTGTATGTTGATTTGAGAGCAAAATAATATATGTTAAAGGGATTGAAATTGAGGTCAAAGTTTAAACAATAGACCTCTGCGGTCTCTACCAAATTATTCATACAAATTTTAGTCTAAACATTTGAAAACTTGCATAAAGTGTATTATTCACACGCACGGCAAGTTATGAACAGTAAAAGGGCCCGGGCAAAGCCGGGCTGAACTGCTAGTATTATATATTTATATTTTTCTCATAACTTTTAAGGATTACGCTATTTTTGCTGATAATCAATGCTTGTTCTAACCTCAGAATATTTGCAAAGAAACATTTAACATGTATTTCTGTATTAAATGGGTGAGCACCAATTATTTAACAGTAAAAAGCCAAGGGGTAAACGTTAAAATTATAGCTAGGGCTGTCAGAGCAGAAAATTATTTTCATTGTTTTGACTCTTGAGTATATATCCGTTTATATCTTATATGATTTTATATAAATAGATGGGTCTAACTGCGTCGGATATAGAATCGAGACTAAAAAAATGAAAAGCATATGCTGTTTTCATAGTCCTGATTATAACATATTGTAGATCATATGCAATACCGTAGTAAACACTGTAGATTATATGCAATAAACCTAATAGAAGGAAGACCACTGTATTGATTAATTAATCAGTTAGTCATTGTCCTATTTAATAGCGGCGATAACAAAATTTATTTTATTTGAACAAATGCAATTCGAATGTACAAATATAAATGTTCCTTGCTCATAATTATATATATATATATATATATATATATATATATATATATATATATATATATATATATATATATATATATATATATATATATATATATAAGTGTTGGGATGATTAGTCGGAATAAGGAATCGAAAAATGGTAACTTTTTTGGCGTATCAGAATCGGTATCGGAATCGAAAAGATTATCGTCTAGTGTTCGATTCCAAACCGATTCTTTATTTTTTTTTAAGTATGAAACAAGAAGAAATTGTTTTTATTCGTCCTTTCTTTAAACATAAGATTAAGAATGACCACAAAATTAGTAATAAACGTAATTTACAGATGTAACATTAATTAGCAGAGTTTATTTTATTTCATTTATTGGTCATTTGTAACTTCACTATTGTCTTTGTAATCGTTTAGCATCTATTCCCTAAAATGTCTATGTGCCTTTATTTGAAGGAGTTCATACCATCATAAATAAATATTTAATGGTCTGGGCTGCAGGGGTACTTTCGTTGGCGCCAGCCCTACATTAGGGTATTTGTCATTGGTTTCTTCTGAAATAATTTATTTTATGGCACATTTTTAAATCCAAAAAGGGATCATCAAAGTATACCCACCTAATGTAATGTGTTGTTATTAGTTTTTATTGTAAGCAAAGTAAATAGTCTAGAGGTCAGTTGCCTATTCAATATGACATGCTTTTTCGCACATATGCCCTCTATAAGAGACTTCGGACATTAATATCAAAGATTTAACACGCTTGGATTTTTTTCTGGTGCCGGATTTGTATGCTCACCACATCCTTTGAAATATGCCCTGTTTCGTTATATTTTGTTTGGTTTTGGCACAAGTGAAAATCTAGATGAAAATCTCACAAGTTTATCAAAACTTTGAAAGTGCAAACATTGCGAAATTTGTTTACTTAGAATTAAAAAGAAAAAAAACTAAAATACCCTAAAAATGAGATTCTATATTTTTAGGCGATTGTGTATGAGCACACTGAACATTATTTTAGAATTTAGAACGGGGGTGCAGTTGTGCCTATAAATATTATATAAATGGTCCTATTTCGGTAAATTATAACTTTTTAAGCACTAACTCGAAGGCTGATAAGCAAAATCATAAAATACCATGTAATTGCTATATTTTTTTGTATTGCCACCCATACTTAGGGTAAGTAGTAGGGCATGAGTGTGCTTTTATGACTTTTATGACAACACTATTAATAGGATAGCATTTGTGTTATTTGTTTTGTCTGTCTCGATTACATCCAAGAGACTATTATTTAATTATGGATTCCAATTTCTTATAATAAATAATTTTACCAATAATTCTGGTTTTCGTTTTGGATTTTATTATGGCTGATTCTCCTCAAGTCATTTATTTTCTTATAAATAATTTTATCAAAAAATCATCACAGGTTTTTGTTTCGATTTCGATTATAGCTGATGGAACTCCGGTGTTCTATTTAGGCTTAATAAATAAATTTAACAAGAATGTTCATAAATGTCGCTTTATTGTTTCGAGTATAGCTAAAGGATCTCAAGCTGATTTACCAAAGCCATATGGATATAATCTTTTGAAACCGCAAGTTTACAATATAAAAAATCGATAAAATATTAACTCTATAATAATATATACGAATTCTACACGAGAGTATTTTACGAACCGGCTAAGCCGGGCGTCCTTGCTAGCTTAGATGTATAATTTTGCAGTTTTTACAAGATTTAAAATAATATTAGGGCATCTCTATTTACGGCATGAATGCCAACATCAATATATTTCATATAAATGACCCCTCTGTGGAATTTGCACAGGTCCCGCTAGTTGTTATTATGTGCATCTCGTTTTTGTTTTTGTTTGTTTTTACAGCAAAGCAAATCAATTTAATAAACGGTCTCTACATGTAAAACCTGGTTTTCCAAATAGTAAAATAATTATTTAGAAATTCGTTTGTAAAAATTAGTGGCGGTGTTAATATATTGTTCTGACATTGTTTTCTCATTTTACCTACCATCTTTGTCTATTTTAAAATTTTCATGAACACTTTCAAGTAGCATGGTGTATACTAACGAAGAACTGATACCTCTTATTGCCTTTCAATTTGCAATGCATTACGAGGGAAATATTTGAGTAAAATATATCGGGAAATTACCCGGGAATGTATTTAATAATTACAAAATTTACGACCTTCCCCCATAAAAAAACAAATCTCTAATTAAATACGTATACATATAAAAGAATCGGAATCAGAATCTGGTATCGAATCGGTATCGGAAATTCAGAACAGAATCAGTAATTGGATTGGAATCGGGAAAGATTTTGGAAACGTCCCACCACAACATAACCTCCCCCCCTCTCTCTCTCTCTCTCTCTCTCTCTCTCTCTCGATATATATATATATATATATATATATATATATATATATATATATATATATATATATATAAAGAGTAAAAATACAACAGAGATTCAGACAGAAACATAGAGACTACGAGTTGTAAAAAAAATCTTAATTTCGTCATAAGGAGTAGTGAGAAATGATTATTATTCTGACATTTATTTACATTTATGAGTATAAATACAGGAATTAATTCGTAACAAAAATACGTTCGCAAAGCAGCAGCACAACTAACTTTTTTAGTTTCCCTGTCGAATGTCAAAAAATGAAATAAATTATATACAACTATTGTTGAGCGAAATAGATGAGTCAATGTATAGAATAACCTCGATACATAATAATATTCGGATGCATGTTTCCGGTACATGCACTATGTTTATTTCCGGGATCGAAAAAAATCATCACTCTAAAGAATATTTTACACCTACTGTAATTACGAATTAAAGATTAGCCATTTTAATTCTAAAATATTTTACAAAAATAAATAATAAACGTAACTACTTTTCAATTTCCAAACTGTATTCTTCTCAGCTGCGTTCCTGAAAAATTCTGTTTCGCGAACTTATCGGATTCGTGCACAAATTTAATGGCATGGTTCTAAAGTGTAATTAGATCTTTGCACGCGTCACCAAAGAATCGTTAAATAATTTTGCTTGCGGGCTACCTTAAATAAATAAGGCACCTATACAACTATATACATACGTACAACACTTTCTGTAAAAGTTAATAGTGCAAGTACACATTTCTTGTTTAAGTAGCAAATAACTTCATTTCCTTCTTTTACATCAGAATGATATATATACACATACACATATATATATATATATATATATATATATATATACATATATATATAAATAAAAAAATAATATTTTTGTGAGATAAATTCACCAATAAAGTTTAACCAGGTATATACTAAAATGCTCACTAACGAAGTCGAACAAGATACACTTCCTATTTGCTTTTACATAAGCATTAATACAATGTTACACGTTCATGAAAATGCTTCGTTCAGCAAGTTACTGGCAACTAGAAGCCGCTTTGGGATATGAATTTTATATCCAAGCAAAGTTGGCAATGAAATATCAGGTCTTCAATGTCACAGGGAATTAATATCATAATTTCGCATCTCATCTTCTTAAAAATAAAATACAAAAAAAAAATAATTGTACGTAAAACCGAAAATCTAAGGGTGTGTTGAAATAAATTAATATAAAGGAACTGATGAGGGGCATATACCACATAAATTTACATAATAAAAGATTAGTAGGAATAAGAAACTCTTTAACACATTAAACGTTTGCTGTTGTTCTGTTGAGAGGGGTGCAGTATTAAGGTGAGAGAGTGCTGGTGTCACTGCGAGCGATAAAACTACGCGTGTTCTCTCTGTGACGGGATCAACCTGAGGGAGATATTTGCCTCTGATTAGGCAGCTTTAGACTCCCCCGATGGTGCTGAGGAGGGCCGAATAACTAGGTTAAGATTGCTTTATTCATTGTCAAAATAGATATATTTGCTTGATGGCTGGAAAACCTGAGATATCTTTTTTATTTGAAAAAACTCAACAACAGGAAATGTGAGGATGTTAGAATAATATATTGTGCTGATTGTCCTGGTGGATACTTTGACCTTTGGATGTCTGAGTGATGGGTGGTGACCTTAGGGGTCATTGGATTTTAATATTGACTGTAATCTCCGATCGCGGTCTGAATCGCACACCTGTAGTCTCGGGTTAATCCTGATTTGATTGGCCGAGGAAACTTTCCACCCCAACCATGTCGGGTCGATACGTTCGATAATTAGTCAGATTACTTTTTTATATTCCAATAAGCACAGATCGGGTAGAGACCCGCTGTTCCCTGAAGGCGTGACCATCGGCTCCAAAAAGCCGTCTGACGATGTCTGTGAAGAGAGATTTGAGACTTTGAAAAACTTACTAAGAACTGAACCATATTTTTAAAACATTTGTACATAATTTCGTGAATTAATTCTCGTAGAGTAGAATTTCACGGGTCTGTTTTCATTTCTGTCTGCGCTTCAATATTCAATTACAGAATACAGGATTCGATGTAACAACTCTTTGCGAAGGACTAGACGACCCGATCCGAAGTTTCCAGACAACAGGGGCCCTAGCCAACTTCATCAGAAGGCGGGGCACTTAAGAATTGAAAAGACGTATCAGTTGATATTTAGAAATTATTATTGGGCGGGACTGGTCAAGGATTATTTTAGAATTGGTAAATAGATTCGTAACATGTCAGACTCACAGTAGATACCCCCGCTTGCTTCACTGGCGGAAACACATGTTCCGCAGTATCACTTCCAGAAAGTGAGTTTGGACATATCCGGACCCTATTCCTTGACAGAGTGTGGTAATCAATATTTCGTGAGCATAGTGAGCTGGCTTAATAACTGGTCAGAGTGCCCAGTCGGTTGCCGGTGTAATCCTAGGTCAGATTTATCCGAGGTATGCGTCCCCAGAGCAATTAGTTATCGACAATGGCGCAAAGAATGTGAATAGTATTATTAAGGAGGCACTCGACAAGCTTGGTGTCCAGCATGTGTTGACCTCCCCTTATCGCCCCCCAGAGTAACTCCAAGGTTCAGCGATTCCACAAGACGCTGGGGGGGTATCCTGGGTAAGCTTGTGACTGAAAATCCGGCGGAATGGGATCGGTTCCTCACGCAAGCCTTTACAGCAGTGACGTTCACGATGAATGAAACATCGGGATTATCACCATTTGAATTAGTGTTTGGAAGGGATGTGTTTCTCCCGATTGATACTCTTTTAAGGCCGTTTGGGAAGTATTTGGGAGAGGAGCATTACCAAATATTGTTGGGGTAGCAACATCAGAAATTTGTCCAAACAAGGAACCGTATTAAGCGAGCACAAAAGAAACGGAACGCTCTGTTCTTTTGGCAGTGTTTCACTTAACTTGTTCCAAGTGCATTTGCGTAACGTATTCAAGTGTTTCTTATGCATGGAGTGTTGTCCTTTCCACTATGTAGACTATACGACCGACCCTGTTCTTCACTGCTCTCTGCACACAGAACGTATTATAATCTTTGTGCATCAGGAATAATATTCCTCTCCTGGCACGCGATTCTTCATGTGGACAGTTGTGTTTGACCGTTTTTTACCCGTTTTTACGATAATTTCCTACAGCTTGATTTTCGCGAACATCTGGCAATGTTTAATTTCATAAGGCATTACGAGATAAACCTGAATAAATTGTTGAAGGCTTTTTCAAGCAGAGTGTATTTTTCTTTTCTTAAAGCACTTTTAAATAGTTTCACAAATTTCAGCCTGAACATTTAACCTCGGGCGGTAAGTCGTAGTTGTTATGTGTTAAATTTCAGGTGCACCATGAACTCTTAGAAATCCGCGGATGTAAACTGGGTACCGGTTTCTGACACCTAATATCCGATTACTCCCAACCATGCGAATAAGTCCTAAAGAGTTTTATAGTGAAAATCGTAGTATTTTATGTAAAAAAACAACTATTATGATTTTCTTTTGGAGGGTCGCTGGAATAACTAGTCTCTTCCGATATAGTAGTACATGGTCGCGTGGTGATAAAATATCTGCTACAGCTTCATCAGTCTGCAGTGTTTTCTTAGGTACTCTTCCAAAAGGATTGTGTCAGCTTCCTTCTTTATATAATCCAGTGTAACGGGAATTTCTTTAAAAGTGTTGCATAGGATCAAACCATAATATCTTTCTGAACGTAATGAGTCGGTCACCGAGTCTCCAAGTGGCATACAATTGGTTGGTATGAACAGGGATAGCTCATATGCGTGCCCTAAGTTCTTTGACGAAAAGTACCTCATGTCAATGTCGTAGAATTGTTCCCAATTTGTGTAGCTTTTTGTCCTTATGTTTACCCAAGCATCTGTGCGAGCCAACGATAGAGCCCATCACATTGTGGTATAATTGAAGTTACAATTGTCGTCGATGGAGACATCTGTGAATGTTTTTCCGCGAAAATGACGCTTAAGGATGTTTTCTATATCCGGCAATACGTCTTTCCCATGTAGTAGGGTTCTCACCTCGTGTGCTATCGGTTTCGTAGAACTGTTAGTCATTTTATGCAGAATACACGTCCCAATTCTATATGAGCTTTATCAACTTGCAACGATAAAGTATAAATTTAGGTAATGTTAGGTCAGGAGTAGTTCCAATGCGAGCACCTATTTTAGCTTTATTAACATTATCTTGCATTTTCTTGTCCTGTGTCAAACCTTGTTCTTCCTTAAGGTAGGCGAAATGTATGAATTTTAGAAAGGAAAGGTTGAAAGTAATTAGGTAAGCCTACAAAACTTCGAAGTGTTGTTAACATGTGACTCATGCTTATTTATATTGTAATGAACCTTTATAAGTGTAGAGAGTTTATTTTCTCGAGGAAATGGTCAGATTTGGTGTATTTAAAGTGTGAAGCCATACTCGTGTATATTTTCGAACTCTTGATAAACATGCTTTATTTGTTGCCCTATAGACCCGCTTGTAATTACAATATCGTGCAGGTATTTAATGGCAAAATCCAGACCGTTCAACATTGTGATGATAATCTATTGAAAAATAAATGGTGCTCTTATCCTGTAAGCTGGCAGATTGAACTTAAATATCCCCTTTTGTAATTGTATTGCACACAAGTTTGGAGCTTTCTTCCTCACTCGGTATCTGTAGGTATGCTTCGCTCAGGTCTATTTTTGAGAATATTTTCCCTCCATTTAGATTCCTAAAATCTTTCCCGGTGCTGGGTAGCGGTAATTATGATCCTTAACTGCTGAATTCGATACGGCTGAGAATGTTGCACAGACTCTGATATCCTTCATTTTTTTACATACATGTTGAGGATCAAAATTCCTGCTTTGATGCATCGCTCCAGTTTAATGCCAATCTTTTGTATATAAGCAAACTATAGGCTGCGTATTTTCGAAGACTGGAATGCAAAGTCTTGATACGTTGAATTCGTTTCTATTTTCTATAGCGGCCTAGTTTGTCAGATAAACTTTGGGAAACGACTCACTTAGGTATTGCTTAAGTTTTTCCGCTTCCACTGTACGGTTGGTCACTTTTTGGAAAAAATTGCTAATGGACGACTGTCAGGGTTCAGATTTTTTGATTCAGTCTTTCTTCAAAGCAAAGCGTTGTTAATATTTTTTAATAGAATTCTCTTGAGATTACGTGTTTTTCCATTCAACGTTTTCCGATTTTGTTCCAAGTATTGTGGAATATGATGGGCAAATGCGAACCACTATCAGGCTGAATGCTAATGATCTTTTCCCCTATTTTTATTGCCAAATATTCCCGTACATTTTCATCCCCAACCTGAGTTCTCGTTTCTTCCACGTTGCTCTTGCATGTTCCGTTTGCCCTGCAATGTGAGGCTTTTTGTCCGTTGCGTCTGCACCGATCACTTTTTCGGGACTTTTATAGATTATCCTTCTGCAAATGGACTTCTCCGCATTCTTGGCCTAAATAACGGTGTAACCCAGGCTTCTTTGGAGATTTCTGAGAGTTTATTTTGCTTTCACTTGGCTGTTTTGATAGTAATATTTTTTGTTACGTCGTACCTTTCTAACGTGTGCTACACCTGTTATTTCTATATTTTTCGTCGTTCTTCTATGAGATATTTTTTAAGGATTCGGCGGCCAATTGTTGAAGGGTTATATTTCGTTTATTTTCCAATTTGTTTAGTGCACGAACTCTGAGTTCAGCGTCTTTGGTCTACACTAAGCCTTGGATGAAAACAGGACATTAAAGTTGTCGGCCATCAATGAGGATAGTCTTAATTCGTCGAAGTGGTATTTTACGACAAAACAACTGTTATGTTATCTGAGTTTCCTTTGCATACTAGGTTGATGCATCTCCATCTTTCATGCGAGAAGCTGATTTTTAACAGGATAATTTTCTCGTATTTTAGGAGATGATATTGTTATGTTTCGCAACTCAGAATTCCTTTTTCAATCAACTGGACTATTCTGAGTAAATCCATATTTTTTATGCTTATAATTGTTTAAATGTGTAACAAAACAAAAAAAAAGATAACTCCGCAGTGATCAATGATAATTATATGTAGATACGATAATGTCTGACGAAAAGTTTTTACATCATCTACATGATTCTGGATATAAAGAGTTCAGATTTATAAATAAAATGTTCACTCTTAATAGATTCACTAAGACTAAAGCTGTTTTTAGGAATGGCAGCAACCAATGTAAAAGAGTAATGAAAAATGCAAGAGAGCTATATGCCCAGTCTGTTTAATCCAAAGTAGCTGATCAGCGGCTTGGTTCCCACCAGTTTTGGCAAATAACAAATAGGATCCTGAACAGAAGTGTGCGTTCTATCCCAATCATTATCAATGGACAAGAGGTCCCCTCGTCAGCTTCAGACAAGGCCAAACTATTTGCAATAACTTTGCAGCTAATTCCAACCTATACGGCGAAGGCCGTCAACTCCCCGTATTTCCTGCTATATCACAGAACTCGCAAGGTAACATACAAATATCTCTGCATGAGGTCGCCAAGCTTATCAAGAACCTTGATTCCAGTAAAGCAACTGGCCCTGACGGCATTCCAATCATAGTGTTAAAAAAGCTTCAACTGAACTTGCTCCCGAACTTACGAAACTGTTTAAACGTTGCCTTAAGAAGAAGTGCTTTCCAACACCCTGGAAGACCTCATCAGTATGCCCTGTATTTAAGAACTCAGGTGATAAGTCATCTCCCTCTCAGTACAGACCAATAAGGCTCTTGTGTGTTATGAGTAAGTTGGTAGAATCCATATTAAATTGAGAAATAGTCAACCAACTCAGTAGAAATAACCTTCTTAGTGACACGGAATATGGTTTAAGTTCTGCAAGATCCACCGCAGATGTGCTAACGGTTATATCTCATAGGATTAGTGAATCTCTCGACAAAGGCTTCCTTTCTTGGACAATTGCTCTTGACATATCAAAGGCTTTCGACAATGTATGACATAAAGGCCTACTTCAAAATATTTCCAGCTACGGTATAACTGGAAATGTTCTCTCTATCATTAAATCATTTCTCTCTGATAAGATCATAAGAGTAGTGTTTGATGGACATAAATCAGAGGCCGGCAGTATTTATGCTGGAGTCCCTGAAAGGTCTATCCTAATCTAATGCATCTAAAGCCAAGCTCCTATCTTTGCATCATCAACGCTTTGATCCCCATCCGGTCAATTGAAATGTATAGATCTCGTCTAGGAGAAACCCCATGTTTTGACAAGCTTCTGGGCTTGACCTTCACTACTGATCTGAAATGTAACACGTGCATCAAGTAAACGCCAAGTACGTCGAAGGCTGGAATACTGCTTCCATATCCGGGCATCAGCTGCTAAAATAGCCTATCCTGCCTTGACAGAGTACAAAATAGACTTCGTGGTTTAGTGGGGAATGCCCTTTTCTCTTCCCTGCAACCTCTCTCCTACAGAAAAGGCGTTCCAAGCCTATCTTTGTTTTATCGTTATTTCCATGGAAGGTGCTCGTCTTAACTCCAATCTCTGGTCCCCCTCGCCAATCTTTTACGAAAAACACGCGTCTAGCTGAATCTTCTGTCGAAACTTTCCGCACTCTTTATCTATGCCTAAATCAAAACGTAGATTCCATGAGTACAGCTTATTTCTTAGAACTGCACGCCTGTGGACCTCTGTTCAGTCTGACTGGTTCCCACCTGACTACAACCTGGATGTCTTCACGTCCAACGTAAACAAATGCCTGATGCACCGCCCCTTAAGTAGACACTTTATTAAATCTCCACACTAACGTACTGTACGTACAATAACATTATCCTTGAGTGACTTCCGGGCCTTGATAAGTCGTGACCACCTTGGAAAAAAACAACTTCGATGGATGATCTGGTGGCTGAGCAGCCTTTTCTAGGGATACACTGCTCACCCATGAATTTGGCAAGTGTCTAGAAAAGGTGTCCTATAAATTGTCTACCCTTTTATTAGCTGATCGACTTCCTGCGGTCGGCGGCTGATTTATATTTGCAGGAGAAACAAGATAACGTTAAAGAAAAATAATAAACAAGGAAAATCCAAATGTTATCAGTAGAGGAATAACCTAACTGTTGCTACGTGGAATGTGAGAGCTTTGTTAGATATTCTTGATGGTGAAAAACCTGAGCGTATGACGCAAGAGAGCTCGCTATGTATTGACTGAAACACGATTGAGTGGTGAGGATCAATTGGTGGAAATGGGCTCGGGATACACCTTGTTTTAGAAAGGAAACCCATCGCGGCTGAGACGAGAAGGTGGAAATGGCTTTGCAGTGCGTTCTGATTTGGCGAAGAGGATTGAACAGACAATCTGTGTAAGTGACAGAATTATGATGATGCGCATCCCTCTTGCACACAATAGGTATATGACGATATTATCTGTGTATGCCCCTAGCATGTCTCATGATTAAGACACCATCACGGCGTTTTACCGAGATCTCAGTCGTACCATTTCCTCTGTTCCTTTATCTGAGAAGATGTTACTTATGAGTGATCCAAATGCAAGGGTCGGTAGGGACCATTACACCTAGGACTCACTCGGCCGCTTTGGTGTAGGTAGGATCAACAGTAATGGTCTTCATCTTCTCCATCTATGCACTCAGTTTGACCTTGCTATCTGTAACACTTTTTCAGCCAAAAAGAGGTCCGTAGGTTTACCTGGCCCCATCCTCGTTTAAAACTTGATTGATTACATTATTTCCAGGTAGGCAGATTTACGGGACGTGTGTAGTGTGCGTGTTATACGTGGAGCTGAATGCGGCGCAGATCACGTTTTGGTACGCGGGTAGTTGAAAATCTGTAGGAAGTGTAGGTTGAATGGTGTTGGGATGCCCAGGTGGGTTGATGTGTCCAGGCTGATGATCCAAGTGTTCGTGAAAAGCTACGATCCGTAGTTAATTCTGCTGATTGTGATGGATCGTGGGCGCATTTTAAAAATATAATCTATGAAATAAGCGTAGATGTCCTGTGCTCCCGCAAATCTAAACATCAGGATTGGTTTGATGATAATGATTCTGAAATTACTAACTGTTAAGTGCTAAAAATGAGTTGCACCATAAAATATTGTCTGCCTCTCATAGAGGACGAGAGCCCCTCCAACAGTCACTTAAAGCAAACAAGGGTATTCTGCAAAAGCGACTCCGCCAAATGAAGAATCAGTGGTGGGCTAAACTCTCCAACCAAATCCAGATGGATTTTGATTGTAAATGCCTCAAACGTATGTCCCATTTGCTTAAAAAGTTTCAGTCCTCAAACACTATCTACATCTCCCCTACTCTCCAGTGATGGAATTGCCCTTATAAAGGATCCTAACAAGATTCTCCTTCGTTGAAGCGAGCATTATTCTGATCTCTTTGACAACCTCTCTAATGTTGATGAGGACATCATCGATGAATTTTTATCACAACAGAAGCCTATCCATGAAATGTCTGTGTTCCCATCTGAGAATGACATAAGAGATGCAATCAAGGAAGTGAACATTGGGGGGGGTCCAGGGATGATGGCATTCCTGTGGAACTCCTCTTACATGGGGATAATAAACTTGTTCATGAAATTCTTCATCACATCACTGATGACTGTTGGGGTGTTCCCGTTCATCAGCATTGGGTTGATGCAATTCTCATATCACTGTACAAGGGAAAGACGCCTGACTGTGGAAGTTATCGTTGGATAAGCTTTTTGGAAGCAGTTGGCAAAGTATTTTCCACAGTTCTACTCAATAGATTGTTAAAGTATATTTGTCCATCCCTCAATCCAGAAAACCAAAATGACTTCCTCCGGGCAGAGGAACCACGGATGTGATCTTCTCTGCTCGGCAGTTGCAAGAGAAATGTACTGAACCCCGTGTTCCGCTTTATCAGGTTTTTGTTGATTTGACTTAGGCTTTTGATGCGGTGAAAAGAGGTTCCCTATGAATAATTCTGGGGAAGATATGATGCCCACCTTAATTTATACGATTACTCAGGGAGCTCCAGACTAATATGAAGGCTCGTCTGAACTTCAACGGATGCCTATCGGAACACATCTCGGTTGACAATGGTGTGAAGCAGGGTGATATCCTAGAACCTACTCTTTTTTCAATTTATTTTGCAACTATGTTATCGTATGCCATGTTCTCTAGGTGTTTATTTGCGTGCCAGAACCACAGGTAGGGTCTTTGATCTTCGTCGTTTTCATGCTTCTACAAAAGCTTTTCAGCACTTGGTTCGTGAATTGCTTTATGCGGATGACGCCGATCTCGTGACCCATGGTGAGAGGAATATGCAGGGTATCATGTATCTGTTTTCGGTGGTCTGTGCGTTTTTTGGGTTTACTATTAGTCTTAAAAAGACTAAGGTCATGTTCACACCTCCACCCGGTGTTTTGTATGTGGAACCAAATATTTTGTCAACAACCAGAGACGTGGCGTTGTTGACACATGTGGTATTTGGGTAGTACTCTCGCCAGAGATGGAACTCTGGGTGCTGAGGTCAACTATAGAATACAACGTGCCACTTAGGCTTTTGGTGGCTTAGAGAAGCGAGTGTGATCCGACAGTGGTATAACTATTCATACAAAGATCACTGTCTATCAATCTTTTATGTTACAATCCCTACCTTACGCTTCTGAGGCCTGGACAACTTATGGTAGACACATAAAAGTCATGGAAAGAGTGCACCAGAAATTCTTGAGACACATTCTGGGCATTAGGTGGAGCACTTTTATACCTGAGATTAATGATCTCATGCGAGCTGACGGACCTTGTATTGAGAAGGTGATTATACGCAACCAGATGAGGTGGGCTGGACATCTGACAATGATGGATTACGATAGATTGCCAAAGCGATTGTTCTATGGTGAAATTACACAAGGAAAGCGCCCACAACATAAACCGAGGAAGCGCTTTAAGGATAACATCAAAGATAATCTTAAAGTCCTTGGTATAGACGTGTTTACTTGGGAAAGTGCTTCTAATGATCGTAAAAAGTGACGCTCCTTGGACTATCCTGGCTGTGATAGTTTTGAGAAGAAAAATATGAGCATGGAAAATTTAAGCGTAATATCCGGAAGAAAAATCTGTTAGATATATCAGGTCTGTCGGAGGATTTCATGCAGACTCACACCTGTGATGTATGCGGTAAAATGACTTTATCCGGAGCTGGCATAGCTAGCCACAAGCGTTCACATAGAGATCAATCTTGTTTGATGGGGAAAACATTGCAGGGCACAGGTGTTCTATTTGCTCTGTGGTCTGTAAATCGAGTGGAGACCTGAAGCGTCATATGAGCGTCCACAGTAGAGCAGCACCAGTTCGCATCCCTCAATCTCAGCTTAAGTATGACCTTTGCAACAGACTGTGTAAGAGCAGGACTGGTCTGAATGTCCACCATCCTTCCCACAGAAAATAGGAATTGATTCATCTTGACCAGATCTCCACATGTATATATGTATATGTATATAAGTGTATATATGTGTATATAATTAAAAAACTACATGAAAATGAATGAGTAATCAACAATAAAGCAAGGGAAAGATAGTCTTCTCCTGTCAAGAAGTGAATGTATGTATGTGTGTATACATATATATATACACATTATATATACATATATGTGTGTGTGTTTGTTTGTGTGCGTGTGTGTCGTTAGACTACTTAGTTCGACTATTTCAGAATAAGATGCATACGGTCGTATATTTCTTGGTGTCGGTTGTGTTATGCATTACCTTTCCGTATTGTATTAGTAGGTAATTTAATAGGTGTAATCGTGATATATAATAAAGATCAGTAATTTAAGTTAAATTCATTCGTTTAATTTAATGAATATTTCATGTGGAGAGCTGCAACATTTTTAGTATGCCATTCCTTGCACATTACCGTGGACGATTACTATACTAAAATGGATGAAAGTCTTCGCGCTTGTTTTCATTATATGAGCATGTAACTTCGTCAGTTTTATGGCATATCAAGTCAAGTGCAATCGCCTATCCTACATAGTTTTTTTTTTCTGCGCATAATGGTGGGTTATGCAATAGTTAAGCGTTGTGTAGAAAGTTATATTTCAGAATTCTTCCTATGTTCAATTAAAAACGACATAGAATGGTGGTAGTCAGCTTAATGTAGGCAATAATATAAGCGCTGTCGATATCTATATTGACGAATGCAATGCGTCTTCCGTTTCTTTATCAACTAATTAATTCACAATGGACAGCTGCAATAAAAGCGTGCCCACATCAGACAATTCGCGAAAACCGCTCTAGTTGAGCTAATAACACAAAATAAGATTAAGTAATGTTGGCAGCAATTGTTTTCGGCGAGGGGAGGACGCAGTGGGAGTAATGCTGCTTCATTAGTTGAAATATAATGAATAAAAGTCGGGCATCAGAAACAGAACGTAAATAATAATAATAATAATAATAATAATAATAAGAATAATAATAATAATAATAATAATAATAATAATAAGAAGAAGAAGAAGAAGAAGAAGAAGAAGAAGAAGAAGAAGAAGAACAAGAAAGAAGAGCAACAACAACAAAAAGAAGAAGGGCAAAAGGAGAAGATATATAAACCGAGCTGGGGTTGTAGCATTACCAGTGACTTTTTGCCAAACCGATTGATTTATTCATTCGAGAAAAGATTAAGGTCAGCGATTAATTAAACCCGTGGTCATTTTATGTGTTTGTATCGATTAACTCTGCTTATGGCACCATCCAAACCTCCTTTTATAATTTCCTTTTCCTTTGCTATGCACGTAAACATGCACCTAGATTAGTATGTTTTATTCTTTCCCATCCTGATTTTGTCTCCTTATTTTCTAAGACACTACTTTGTAAATTTCTATCTCATCATATTTGATAGGCTCGCTTGCACAAATTCCACTCCTTCACGGCTGTTGCTAAGAATGTAGGTATAATACTAACACGTTAAAGCATATAACTATTTAGTTGGATATTTTCCTTTTCGTTTTCCTCTCTTTCATCTTCGTAAACGTAGGCATATTCTATCCTTACTCCCGTTACTCGCTTATATTCTCCACCGCTAATATGTATTTTTGTTGCATTTTTTTTTCGTAGTCTTCTATTGATCTGACTTTTACTTTTTCTTTTGCTCTATCTTTTTTTCTTCTTAATCTACTCTTATATCCGCTGTTGGAATTGCAATGAACGACGCGAAAAATAAGATGTGTAGAATAACCACAGAGGTGATTGATTTTGTACAATTTTATCCAAAACGGATTTAAAACATTTTATATATTGTTAAATCAGTCTGAGTCTACATAATCTACGAATTGTTACTCATAGATTTTAATCTGTGTTTTATTAACATACAAGTTGGATGGGGTAATATATATATATATATATATATATATATATACATACATATATATATATATATATATATATATATATATATATATATATATATATATATATATGGGGGTGTGTGTATACCTAGAAATATTTGTTACATTCTTCATAAATTACTATTATTTAGTTGAACGCAAGGTGAAAATACGACATAAAAATAAGAGAGAGGAAAATCATTGTAATATACAAGAATATATTGGCAGGTTATATTACCAACGCATTGGAAAAATAATTCTTCATACACGTCACAACATGGGAATGCCATAATATGCATATGTAATAAACAAGAGCTGATATATATATATATATATATATATATATATATATATATATATATATATATATATATGTGTGTGTGTGTGTGTGTGTGTGTGTGTGTATATATTATATATATTAAGAAAGAGAGAGAGAGAAATATCTTTGTACTCGAGTCATCATTAATCTTTCGTGGGATAACATTATCTCCGGCGTTGGAAATGCTTCCGAAACACGTGTAAATGTCGTGTTTCATAAACCACCCTGTTTTGCAAAAGGTATATGTAGTGACAACTAACCATTTTACGTTGCCTAGCTACGGTGTCCTATACAAATACCCGCACGCACACACTCGCACACACAAACACACAAACACACGCACACGCACCTATATATATATATATATATGTATATATATATATATATATATATATATATATATATATATATATATATATATATATATATACTAGCAATCGGTGCCCGGCGTTGCCCAGGTGTTTTGAGGTGTATGCTGAGAAAAAAACGGTCTATTTTTTAGAACTTTGACCCCTATTATGACCTCTTAACATTTATTGTTTAGGGATCAAGTAAAGTTAATAAGTTAGATCCATGTCCAAGAAATCTATATAAAAAATATCACGTGTTTAGACCCAAAATTGTAGGAGGAGTTTGGTAGAGATCTCAAAGGACAAATCGTTGAATATTGACCATTTAATTGCCAAATTTCTGGCTAAAACCTATCACATCGATTTTCCCAAATGTCAGTACCCTGTATATAAAATATCGAATCTCTAGGCTTAAAATTGACAAAGTTTTAGCGTAGGGAAATGCACACAGACGCACAGACACACACAGACACTATGACTTATATATATATATATATATATATATATATATATATATATATATATATATATACATATATATATAAACGTAAACATCATATATATAAGGATAATAGTACACCATATACATAACAAAAGATTATTATTTACTGAAGTGAAAGGAAAACCCGGGGGAACTTTACCCAAAAATATATCTATATTTTTTGTGTGTATTGATAGTCTTATCAACACCCCTTTTTTCTATTTATTTAAAAAGAAAATGCAACTTTGTTATTTATGAGTCGTGGAATTGCATTCATCTACAAAAGATCTAGCTAATGTGCGTATTTTTTATCGTTTTTAATTAATTCCCTATTAGTTTTTTTTTCGGTTCTCTTCTACGATGATCATCTTTATTTAACTATTTCGTGTAATTATATTCATACAGATATTCTATATGATTTATATTTGCGTAATATTTGCGTAGAAATGAAGAAAATCAAATTTACTTTATATTTATCGTGTGTTACTCAGCGGGCTTGGTTGCCATAAGAACGTGACGTAGCCAAGGACGGTAGGGGACGTGAGTGTGTGTGCGTGTGTGCTGGAAATTATAGCAGTACTAATAACGTTTGTGTTCGTGTTGTGTGTGCGGCTAACGCAAGAGTGTGTGTGTGCGCGTGTGTGCGCGTGTGCTGGGAATGGATGACAACGATTGGTTTTCGTGCTGTGTTTATATTATGCATGTTGTTTCGTATCTTATCAACTTTTTCGAATCTATGTGTACAGTAATATAAACCCGTTTTTCGAGCTGAAAAAATATGTTACATTGAATAAAAACACGAAAAATAAATCCAGTTTGGTAGAAAGTAATTTATCTTGCCGTTGGATAACATGTATTTGTTATATATTTGTTTTTGAAAACTTTTTCGAATCTATCGAGTGAACGTTTAGTTTGATATATATATATATATATATATATATATATATATATATATATATATATATATATATATATATACATATATATATAAGTATTTTTAAATTTTATCTTTCTAGCTTTAAAAAAAGGTTTTACAATGTTATCAGCCGGCATAATTTATTTTTAAATATTGAAAAATTTCAGGAACATTAATTTTTGCTAGATTTTTAAAACACGTGTGTCAACAGCTTACAAAATCGTCCAGAATGGCGGACGTGATGTCGTAGGTTGGATTTTCAGATTGTGTAAGTTTCGTTTTTTTTTAATTTGACAATAACAAGTTATGAATGGACAATAAATAAAGCCATAATATTTTATGGTAAAGGTAAGAGCGTAGGAACCATAGTTTTTTAGGAGTTGTGATTATTGGCTTAACCAATCAGAAATCGTCTGTGGCACACACATCTCTGTTTTTATAGATATATATATATATATATGCATATATATATATATATATATATATATATATATATATGGTGTGTGTGGGTGTATATGTATGGGTGTATGTGCGTGTGTGTATGTGTGAACTCAAAAACCAAAGACTGTAAATCCTGTCTATTATTTAATTACAGTTCAGGAAAAATGTTAATAACTTGTAAGTAAAATCTCTTTGAAAGCATATTATTGCATAGGTGTTATTGGAACAGATGGATATTTTGTAAGATCCCCATAGGCAACTCGTCCCAATACTCATATGTCAAAGGCTTCAACGATTCCAATAAAATGTATCCCTATCACTTAATGAAACAAGTAAAACGATCGTTACAGACACTAGTCTTTTTAGTGCACGGTAAAATAATATATGTAAAAAAGAAAATGATCCGAAATAATCGATTAAGATGCCACCTCTTGTAAATCTATGTAAACTGTGATACATAAAGGAGTTAGAATGAGATGAAAATTAACATGAGATTAGATGTATTTAATCACATTACCGGTTCATACAATAAGGTACAGGACAGTTGGGTAAATTCAGAAGCTGATCGGTTTATCTATAAATGGTGTTAATAATACTGTTGGAAACATGTGTCCTGTAATAAGAACACCGTAATTGAAGTTTTTTTTTTTTACACAGTGATCACCACTTATCAAGGCCCGGAAGCCACTCAGGGATAAGGGTTATTGCAAGTACATTACGTTAGTGTGGAGATTTGATGGAGTGTTTACTAAAGGGGGCGGTTCATTAGGAATTTGTTAACATTAGACTTGAAGACATCCAAGTTGTAGTCTGGAGAGAAGCAGACAGACGGAACAGAGTTCCACAGGCGTGCAGTTCTAAGAAAGAAGCTTTGTTCATGGAATCCGCGTTTTGATTTAGGCACAGATATAGAGTGGGGGAAATTTTTCACAGTGGATTCAGCTAGACGGGTGTTTTTCGTGAAAGATTGGCTAGGGGGGACCAGGGATTGGAGTTCAGTGGAGCACCTGCCATGGAAAGTACGATAAAACAAGGATAGGCTCGCAACGTCTCTTTTGTGAGAGAGGGGTTGCAGCGTAGAGAAAAGGGCATCCCCCACTAAGCCAGGAAGTCTATTTTGTACTCTGTCAAGGCATGATAGGCTGTTTTTGGCAGCTCCTGCCCAGATATGGCAACAGTATTCCATCCTTGGACGTACGTGGCTTTTATATAGATAGAGAATTGCATCAGTAGTGAGATATCTTCTGGAGCGGTAGAAGGATCCCACCATCTTTCCAGCGACCTTGGAAACAGACTTGATGTACGTGTTCCATTTCAGATCAGGAGTAAAGGTTAAACCCAGAAGCTTGTCAAAACACAGGGCCTCACCCAGACGAGAACCATCCATCACAATTGATGCCAGATGGGGATCAGAGCGTTGATGATGTAAGGATAGGAGTTTCGTTTTAGATGCATTAAAGGTAACCAGCCACATCTTCCCCCACTGAACCACGCGCTCGAGATCAGAGGAGAGAGAATCAGCGAGAACTTGGTCATTTACAGCCTTTGATGTGTTGCCGTAGATGGTCGTGTCAGCAGCATAGATGTCAACGAATGATTTAAGTATGTGTTTAGGGAGGTCATTGATGTAGATCAGGAAGAGAGTTGGGCCCAGGATTGACCCCTGAGGGACCCCAGCTTTTATATTGCAGGATTCCGACTTTTGCCCATCTACCACTATTCTTATAAGCCTATCGGAGAGAAATGATTTAATGATTGAGAAAACATTTCCAGTTATACCGAAGCTGGAAATCTTGTGAAGTAGACCCTTATGTCATACCTTGTCGAAGGCCTTTGATATGTCAAGAGCAATTGCCCTAGAAAGGAAACCTTTGTCAAGAGATTCACTAATCCTGTGGGATATAACCGTCAGCAAATCTCCGGTAGATCTTGCAGAGCGGAAACGATATTGTGTGTCACAAAAAAGGTTATTCCTGCTGAGGTGGTTGAATATTTCTCTATTTAATATTGATTCCAGCAACTTACTCTATACACAGAGGAGACTTATTGGTCTGTACTGAGAGGGAGATGACTTATAACCTGAATTCTCAAATACAGGGCAAACTGATGAGGTCTTCCAGGGGGTCGGCGAGCACTTCTCCTTAAGGGAGCGCTTAAATAGTTTCGTAAGTATGGGAGCAAGTTCTGGTTGAAGCTTTTTTAACACTATAATTGGGATGCCATCAGGGCCAGTTGCTTTACTGGAATCTAGGTTTTTTATTAGCTTGGCGACCTCATGCACGGATATTTGTATGTTACCTAGCTTGGTCTGTGTTATAGGAGGAAATATGGGGAGTTGATGGCCTTCGTCGCATAGGGTAGAATTAGTAGCAAAGTTCTTTGCAAATAGTTTGGCCTTGTCTGACGCTGACGAGATGACCTCTGGTCCATTGATAATGGTTGGGATAGAACGCACACTTCTGTTCAGGATCCTATTTGTTATTTGCCAAAACTGGTGAGAACCAAGCCGCTGATCAGCTACCTTGGATTTAACAGACTGGCCATATAGCTTTCTTGCATTTTTATTTCTCTTTTACAGTGGTTGCTTGCAGTCCTGAAAGCAGCTTTAGTCTCAGTGCATCTATTACGTTGGTAGCTTTGGAAAAAGTGATTTCTGTGCGCGATAGCAACATCACATTCTGGGGAGAACCATGGCTGACTTTTAGGTTTTTGTTGGAATTTTTTAGATGGTATGAACTGGTCAATGCCTACAATTAACCATTCGGTCAGATCTGATACTATAGAGGACACTTCCTTTTTAAACATGGAGTGCAGAGGTAAATCAGATATGAATGTACGGAAGCTGTCCCAGTCAGCCATAGAGTTTCGGTATACAGCACGGTGGAGGGGAACGTCTGTGGGCTTCTTACATTTCGTTTTTATCTTAACTGATACGACGGAGTGGTCGGAGGATCCTATGGGAGAATGAACGGTACATGAACATAGCTCAGGGAAGTTGAGAGAAACAGGTCTAAGAGGCTTGCATATTGATTGGGTGTATCGGGCACACGGGTGGGTTCTGCGAACTATCTGAGTTAGGTCATAAGCAATGGCAAAATCATGACAAAACCTCCCCTCATCATCTGTCTTATTTGAATGGGTCAGCCATTCAACGTTATGGACGTTGAAGTCACCACAGATGTGGATGTTAGCCGAGGGATGTGAAGACAGTATGTGGTCTATTTTCTCAGATATGCTCTTAAAGATAGTAACTCCGCTGTTGTGGGGCTTATAGAGGGAAAATATAAACGCAGTGGTGTTAGCAAGTGCAACCCTGAAGCACATATAGGGTAAATTAGGATCTTCTCTGGAGATATCCCTGCCACATGGGAAGCCATCCTAAATGTAGGCACATATTCCATGCCCATGGCGATCTTGGGTGTCAGATTTAGCTGTTAAATTGGAGTATCCATTAATGATGAACTCATCAAGGGAAGTGGTCGGCCCTATTCCAGTTTCACTTAGAAATAATATGTCCGGTTTCGTCTCCTGTAATTGGGGTTCAACCTCTGGAAGGTTGGAACGTAGACCCCTGATATTGGAGAAGGAGACCTGGTAGTAGGGGTCTACGCTGAAGATGGGGTTCTAGGTTTAATCGAGTTTTTATTCCGGAGATATTTCATGATGAGGTTTTGGGATTTGTGGAATAGGTCGGCATACTTGGTTAGAGCAGTACAGAGAGGGAAAGTAAGAGATAAAAAGACAGGATTTTTTTTTATTTGTAGCACACGAAAAGGTAAAGCCGTAACAATTACCCACTAGTATGACATCGAGAGGCCCCACCAGAGACTACTGCATGGTCCAGAATCCATTCACAAGATAGCAATACATCAGCCCCAGTACTTTGCACCTCCTGATAGGACAGCTTCCTTAGTGGTTATTCCAAGCTTCTTGTCCCTGACTATCAGGCGGTTAACGTCAGCCCAGATTAAAACGTTTACCTCCAGCACCCTTACTAGTGACATGGCCACAAGGACAGACAGAGACAGAAGAATTTCCGACATCTCAGACTACTGGTCACAAAGTAGTACCGACCTTTAAGCAGCTTTTTCTTCACCCTTTGTCAGAAAAATCACTCATTGCATGAGGACTGAAGACAAAATAGGAGAAGCGAGAGTTACTGGAGCTGCCGATAACACATCCACTGTATTATCTACTCTCCATAAAGTTGGTTCCTAGAATCTTATGAAATACTTTCTGCATGCTGTCTCGATTATATAAAACTACCTCATTTAATTCTTTAGTCGGACTTCGAAGAACCTGTAAGCCGTCATATTTTTTAGTAAAACCTGTTCCATTCATATATAGACTTTATTTAAAGATGGATGACAACTTAAATGATTGTTGACTACTGCTAAACACGTACGCTCATATCAATGCTATTTATGTATCTTGTGCGATTTGTATATACAATTTAAAATATACATAACGGCTCGAGTGATAGTCTTACTTCGAACTGTATACAAAACAAAAAACAAAACAAGGACTGCCCAAAAGAATAAATCCCAATGGCTTATAGTGCGTGCAATATCCTAAGTGGGGGTGAATAAAAATATGTATGTTTCATTTTATATATTGACATTTTTTTCGCTGTTCAATAAATATTCCACAAATTATAATTGCAAATGAATATCTAACAAAATTGACGGGATAAATACGGGGGAAGTTCTTTAAAATTATATAAATAAAGCACATATCTAATATTCTCATATAATTTTCGCCTGAGTAGTTTTCTGCCCTTAGTTTCTCATTATATGCAATCTCTGGAGATATTTCAGAGACGGTAATTATAATTCAACAAACTTTCATAGTTATAGTGACAGCTATTCGAGTTCAAGCAATCGAACATATAACATTTTCACGGTGGCAGCGTCCAATGGACAGCGAATTCGTTGAATTAATAACCATTTATTCGTATCTATGTCCACGAAGCCATAATTCAATTGGGCATTTAACAAAGACTTGATACAGTTCATTGCCATGAGATGAACTTGATTCTAAACCTCTTTCGAAATTCTCCTCTATTTGTCAATTTAATTTATAAGTTAAAGGCTCGCTGGTCATGACGAAATGACTTCTATTCTACCATTTACACAATCGATCTTCAAATACAAAACAAAGTACTGACCATTAAATTGCAGTTGACAATAACCAATTCTAAGAAACTGCAATTTAAACTCCCGCATAGAGAAGGCTTCCTGAGTTACTGATATATATTACAATGTCTGTATAAAATCGGATATATATAAATATATATATATATGTGTATATATAAATATATATATAAATATATATATAAATATGTATATATATGAATATATAAATATATTTATATAAATATATATATATATAAATATATATAAATATGTATATATATGTATATATATGAATATATATATATATAAATATATATATAAATATATAAAAAAAAAATATATATATATAACTATATATATATATATATATATATATATATATATACTTCGTATATATTTGCACTATTTTGTACGGCTTAGAAGTAGTGGTAGTTGTGTGGTAATTGTAGTATGCAACAGTATAAATAGGCATATATGTATATATATATAAATATATATATATATATATATATATATATATATATATATATATATATATATATATATAGCATGTAAGCTACCCACAGCGTACGTGTTCAATGCGCTCATAAAATGAAAACTATCCAATCGATAAACTTATTAAACCACCCGTCCTTATTTACGTTTTTAATACATCATTTTTTTTAATTTCTCTCAGACAAACGTCCAGCAGAATTAACTCGATTAGTCTAGTAATATGCGATGAAAGCTAAATCTACTGCTATGACGCATTGTAACAAACGCAGTGTCCCAAGTGGAAGCGTGCTGACAATCCCGGATCCAAGAATTCAAGAGAGAGCAATCCTCCCAGCCACTTTATAATGATCCTCTTTTTTGCTTTACTGGCATAATTCTCATCCATATGTTTTCTCCTCGATATACAGTCAAGGAATAGCGTGTCCATTAGAAGAATATAACAGTTTACTACTCCACCGTTATCACATATATTTTACCAGGCTACAAATAAATATCTTCACTGTTGTTCATCATTTGGATTCTGTGATTTCGGTGTATTTCTCTAAGGCAATGAAAACATAAGCGGATGTCATTAGGAGACAGTTGAACAGATGAAAGCGGCTGAGACGAATATGATGCTACGCTCACAAAAGAGCCTTCTAACATTTGTTAACGGTAAAACAATGATTGCAGCCAGAGGAGATTACACGTAGAGAAACATTGTTTAAATTGTGTAGTATCAATTAAAATGTTCACGTAGAAAAAGTTGTGAAACTGATTGTGTAAATATTAACACATAGTCATATACAT
Organism: Euprymna scolopes; assembly: GCF_053919585.1. Taxonomy (NCBI): domain Eukaryota; kingdom Metazoa; phylum Mollusca; class Cephalopoda; order Sepiida; family Sepiolidae; genus Euprymna; species Euprymna scolopes. The sequence continues at coordinate 103,625,978 of NC_136493.1, read as the reverse complement.
GCACACATAGACTCCCTCACTAAAACACGCATATATATATATATATATATATATATATATATATATATATATATATATATATATATATATATATATATATATATAGTGTACGACAAAAGTGAGTAAACCTCTAACTTTTCTTCAAATATAAGAGTACTCTTCATGGGACACCACTGCAAATAGATTGTGACACAATGAAAAATAGACTGCCGCCATATATAACATAGTTAATTTATTTTCCCTCAAAATAACTCAAAAATATATAATTTATAAGCTAGATTCATTGCAACAAAAGTGGGTACACTCCTAATAAACGATGTCATTATGAACATACATGTCAACTCTCAATATTTTGTTTGGCTACTATATATATATATATATATATATATATATATATATATATATATATATATATATATATATATATATAGGTATCCAAAACTGCCTTTACATGCTTGGGCATGTAGTTTCCCATAGTTTTTCGTGTAGGTACTGGTATGCTGATCCACTCTTCAATTAAGACGTCGCTAAGCTGGCGGATATTTGCGAATTTGTACATCTTAACCTTCTGCCCTCAAGATGGTCTATTGGGTTCCAGTCTGAAGATACTTGCCCAGTCCATTAGCTTTACTCCCAGCTTCTTCATTAAATCTATTGTTTTCTTGAATATGTGTTTTGGGGTATTGTCTGCTGGAACACTGCTCTGAAACCCAGTTTCTCAAGGGAGGGTATAATAATCTGCTACAGTATATGACTGTACATATTTGAGTGCATGTCACCCTCAATGAAATGAAACTACCCTATACCTGCAGCAATCATGCAGTCCCAGATCATGACATTCCCGCCAGTATGCTTTACTATAGCCCTTTATTGAATAAAGGGATTAACATTAAAACAGGGAAGATATGAGAGGAGGGTGTTTGGTTTCTTTTATAGCCCTTCTTCATTTTCGATCACAGCTGTTGAGAGTGACATGAAATTTACACGTATGACACTTTACATCAGACAATGAACCATACTTAAATCTTGATGAGTCTCTCTATGGGACACCAATGCAACCGTATATATATATATATATATATATATATATATATATATATATATATATATATATATATATATATGCATATATACATATATACATATATATACGTACATATACATACATATACATATATACATATACATATATACATACATATAACTATATATATGCATATATATACATACACATATATACATATATATATACATATATATATATATACATACACATATATACATACATATACACACATATATATATACATACACATATATATATATGTATATATATATATATATATATATGTATATATATATGTATATATATATATGTATATATATATATATATATATATATAGAGAGAGAGAGAGAGAGAAGTGAATTAGAGTAAGAGAATAAATTCAATGGCATTAGAAAATGTTGTCGGGACAATACATATCCCAACAAGTGTCATTGGAGTTGATATAGGAAAACAATAAGAATAGAAAATAAAGTCATAAAAACTATGTATTGGTGAATATACATATACTTATTTAATAAGAGTTACAAATATTTACTTGATGGATAGAGGGGACTATTGGTATTTCTACGCCCAATACTTTTCAATAGAACAGTAAAGAAGATGCTTGGTAACATAATGGGGATGCGAACCCTGGGGTTCACCAGGTACGAAATAAATCATTAAAGTAATAGATGCTATTAGGTTGATTTATATCGAAATCTAAGTGAGTATTATTAAATGTGTAATGCAAAATGTTGTATAGAGTTTCTATCATAGTCTTAAATAATGTAGGTAGACTAAAGGATAGTTATATAAGTGGATTGGTGGTAGTTCTATTATATCTGTATATCAAATGTATAGCATCTATGCAGTATTTTTTTACTGGCAGATGCGACTGACATGACAACGGCACTTAGAAACGGTGTAAAACTTCAGGAAAGCTTTTATGATGACACATTAAGGCGAAATGGCGTATTCTAAGTAGGATTAAACAATGTAACGGCTACTCTAACATCACTTATAAGAACACTATAAGAATTAATGAAAGTTGTTGAGTATTTAATTCAGTGTGGCAAGATAGGTCGGAGATGAGTAAAAAGAAGTAAATTATGAGGTGGGTATGGGTGGGTCGTTGTAAGACTATAATAATAAATTTCAGAAGATAATATATTAGATAATATTTAGTAATAATCCTAACGTTGTACTGTTATTAGGTGTACAGGAAGGCGGGTTTATATATAAGTCAGTGTTATTATTATTATCATCATATTATTATTATTATTATTATTATTATTATTATTATTATTATTATTATTATTAATATTATTATTATTATTAAACATAACAATAATAATAATAATATTAATAATAATAACAATAGGTAAATAAAATTTTAAATAAAATTTAGAGATAGGCCAATAAAAACATAAAAAAGATATATAAAAATATATAAAAAAGAAAAATATTCAAAACAGTATATAGAAGAAATGGAAGGCAAAATAAAATGAATACAATAAATAACTGAACTGAAATATAGTAAATTGGGGACAGAGTTGAAGAACAAGATTGCATGTATTGAAAAGTGAGGAACAAAGGTGTAATATATATTTGAGTTTAGCCAGCAGAGCACAGAGTTCGGTAATCCATATCACGGAATATCCAACTCTCTAGGCCAGAGGAATGTCCGGAGATGTCAATATTATAGTCCTGCATTTCCGGGATGCATGGAGCAGCAACATAAGTTATTTATAAACAATTATATATATATATATATATATATATATATATATATATATATATATATGTATATATATATATATATATATATATATATATATATATATATATATATATATATACAGTTGTCTCATATTCCTTAGGAACATTTCTCATGTGTCATACATACCTCTCGCGTTTGTTGAAGTAGGCTTTTCCACGTCTCAATAGTTTATCGAATGTACATAGACTGTTCGAAAACATATTGTTTCTCTTTTCCGATGAGGTACCGATTTATGGAACAGAACTTTTTAACCTGACTTTCAGCATTTTTCTTCTTAGCCTAGTGAGGTGAAATGGTGTTGCTAGTAATCAGATCTTCCCGGAACCTCTATTTAACGCGTTTTAGATTAATCACAAACAAAAGACGAAGGGTGTTTTGTCATCGACAGAAATTATACGCAATATACAATATTAATATGTTAGCCTGGTAGATAAGGATATATCTTACAGAGGAGAAGTAACATATTCAAGTCTCGAAGACTACACAGCTATACGGCGTAATGGGTGAACGGTGGTGGGAACTAAATAAAATTTGATTATAAAATGATGATGGTAATGGGGTCTCCCAAGATAACATTTATCTATAGGACTAAAAAAAGGTCATTCTTTAGTTGGGCAGGCAACAGGTGAGTCGAACATTGTTGTATAGGCCGGAAGTTCTAGTAAATCAGCTTTGTTCGTGGAATTCGCGTTAAGATTTAAGCACTAGAATTATAGTGGAAATTGTTGATAACAATCAAAGCTAAATAAGTGTCTTTGTGAACATGTGATATGTGTACATTAATAAAATTTCAGAAAATTATTTTTAGGAAAAAAATTGAATGACGAACTTTCGAGGAAAAGGATGATTCATCCCCCGTATGGTGTCGATGCATATTATGAAATCTGCAAAACCAAGGTGTGACAATTCGATTTTAAGACGTATGTTACTTTCATATATGTTGAAGATTTTTTGGCAGGAGTGAGATGCTTTCTTGTTTTGTTGAATACCGCCACTATTTTTTCTGGTGAACTTGGAAATAGATTGTATGTAAGTCTTTTGCATTTTATGGCAGTATTTATGGTCGGATTCAGAAGCTTGTCAAACAGGCAGTTTCTTTGAGACGAGAGTCATCTGTATTAAAAAGGGTAAATTATCCGTACATTCATGGCGAAAAAAAACTTAGTTTTGTATGCGTTGATATAAAGTAGCAACTGTTACTCTATTGCACCACTTGTTAAGTCAAAGGAGAAACAATCTGAAATATATTTTTCGTTGTTGTACTTTGATATGATGTTATAAACGGTAGTGTCGTGTGTCTATTTTTGCAGCTATTAATTTAGAATGCCATTTGGGAGATTATTGATGAAGATATAAACGTGAATCTTGTTAAGCATAAATGTGCGTTGCACAGCAGCGTTTATGGTTAGAATTTCAACTCATGACCTCCGACGGGCGAATAAACATATCACAAAAGAAAACGTTTCGATAGTGTGAAAGACGTGTCCAGATATTCTCTTACTTGAAATCTTGTTTAAGTGACTATTATAGAACACATTATAGAATGCGTACGAAATGTCGAAAATTAGTAATATTAGAAAAAATCTTGATTGATACCTCAACTGATTCTATTTGAAATAACTATCAATATACCAGATATTAATTTCGCATGAGGGAAACAATATTGCTTGTAATGAGATGGTTGTTTTTGTTTAAATGCTTATAATTCTTCCATTTTTCATGAACTTCATGAACTTAATCATGGCACAAAAAACGCTTATTAGTCTGCACTGAGATACAGGAATATTATTCTATTTATTATATTGAAATTCTGAAATGACGTTTGTTCAGGTGTTGTGGAACATTCTTGTTTAGATATCGATTGGATGTTTGCGAAGCCTGGTTTTATTTATCATTTTTTTATTTTTAGCAATTCAACTCGAATATTTGTACTGACAACGAATTTACTTTATAACATAAAAAAACATCGATGGAAATTTTACTGGGATTATCGTAAATCTTGGGAGAAAATACTGTAGGTAAAATTGTTGCACCCTTATTCTTATTTTATTCTATAGTTCTTCCCAACCGCTTAAGTCATGAAATATTAAACTATAGTCATTTTCCATAGTTTTATATGTCAATTACAAAATATCTGATATATCACAAATATCTGGGCTTGAAGAAAAGAAAACTAAAACGTTTTGCTATGATTTCAAACGACAGGAAATAACGGCAATGTAAGACCTGGTTGTAAATATTTTTCTCATGTAATATGTGCACACTTTAGTTTCATACACGAAGTAAATTTAACAGTGTATAAGAATTATTTTCTACTAGAGATGTTATTAATCATACCTCATTTCGCAAAGAGAAAAGATATATCATATAAGAAATATTTAGGATCAAACCTTCTTTGCTGTTATATCAGATCATTTAAAATCATGGCAGCAAGTTATAGTCTCCGCTTCGTCAAGGCCAAAGGTTCTTGGAATATATATATATATATATATATATATATATATATATATATATATATATATATATATATATATATATATCTAGTAAGTTATAAAATGTATATGGCGATTAAGCTACACTGAATATTCCGCGTTTCATCCAGTCTAGGAGTCTTCAGGCTTATGCGCATACGGCTGCAGAATCATAGAATGGATTAAACGCGGAATAGTCGGTGTAGCGTAATGGCCATATACATTTTATAACTTACTAACTAGCTCTATCTACGTATTGAGCACTCTTACAGTAAATACTTTAAGTTTACGCATAAATCTATACTTTTGTATATTAAATTTATATTAATAAATAAAGTAGTTATATATATATATATATATATATATATATATATATATATATATATATATATATATATATAAATATATATTCAGTTATAAAAAATATATATGACAATTAAGCAACACAAAATACTACGCGTTTCATTCTCGTGATATTTCGGCAGTCTTATGCCTAACGAATTCTCATGATAATGACAGGCGTAATATTCTGCGTAGCCTAACTGTTATATATATATTTTTTTTCATGGTTTACTATCGAGAACTGCTGAAGTAAATATGAAAATGTACGCATAAAGATGTATTTGTATGTTAATTTATGTGATTAAATGAAATAGTTATACACACATCCACACACACACACACACACACACACACACACACACACATATATATATATATATATATATATATATATATATATATATATATATATATATATATATATGCGCACGCGCGCGCGTGTGTGTATGAAATAATGAGGATAACATCATTTTCATTTCTTATTAAGAACATCATATTTATTACCACTGATGCTGAGGGATTTCAATCGTCATATGATTCGACAATTTTCCTTCATAAGTAACGGTTTTACGTAACCCGTAGAGTAATTTACTTGGTCTTTGAAACCGGAGATCAAAACCACGAGACTAGTCCCATGCGTCTTTATGCGTAATGAAATCTGAATTGACACAAACGCGAAGAATCGCATCTAAATTTTCGCGCGGAGACTACATCGCTTTACATTAACTTTCACGGCAGTCTATATCCGTGGAGAGAATGCGATAATTAAACGATGCTATCGCTCCCTTGATGGATGAATTATACATGGTAGAAAGGAGAGGATAAGATAATTAGTATATGCGCTAGAAAAACGGTGTCACTGATATACTTAATAAAGTATTGCACATGTTCTGTTTTCAAACACTAATATCTTGTACAGTGGTGTGTATCTTGCTCTCTCTGTCTTCCTCTCCCTTCGCCTCTCTATCTTTCTCTATCTCAGTCTCTCTCTCGCTCTTATTCTCTCTCTCTATATATATATATGCCCCTCCCATATTTGAAAAAAAAAAGTTTTAATGGCAATATTTTTAATCAATGACAATTATCACGTATGAGCCGTAATTTTACTAATAAATAAATCCTTATGATCTCATCACGTGAAATATACTATATGTTACATTAAAAAACTTTACCAGCGCTTGATTTGTGCGATTTTATACACTTGATATATAGCTCTTAAAATATTTGACTTTTAGAAATAATCATTTCATTCTTGAAACATTTTTCTATTGACTAACACTGAAAGAATAAAATAAGGCAACGACCTTTACACCCACAGGTCACACAGATGTGTGTGTTTGTGTTTGTGTGTGGGGGGTGTTAACGTTGACTCTATGTGGCAATTTATCAACATTTCAATATAGATGTAAAAGCCGAAGTCAGAAAATGTTCAACCAAAACAATGTATCATAGGTCCTACTAAGTTTACAATACATTGAGTCTTTAAGCACACCTCATAACCCCACACTCGTACCACCCATCTATATATCTATCTATCTATCTCTCTCTCTCTATACATATATATATATATATATATATACATATATAATATTAGAGCGTTTTATAATTGTTTATGTAAGTATACCCATATCTTGCTACAATATGCATATCATTTAAATCGGAAATTATCTCATGCGGCAAATAAATTAAATATTTAAAGGTGTTCCACACTATTTTTAATTTTAGTGTAGGTAAAACATGCTATGCCATAATAGGAGTGAAGCAGGTTTAATGTTTTTATGGATTAACATTTAATTAGATATATCAGATTTCAGTTATAGAAGAGGAGGGTAAAAGATAATACTGGGGAATGATTACAGAGAGTGATAAGCAAAGAAATGGTAACACAAAAATATAGTCGGGAGTATGACTACATAAAAGAGAAATTGAGAAATGGTGGTAGGAAGGAGGGCACACTAATGAAATCACTTGATTTGTAACGAAGAGGACGCCAGAAGTTGATATTTACTAGTTTATAGTTCAATTTTTTTTTTTTAAACTCGACTATTAAGTAGACTTACCTGAATTGGGTCGTATTGTCTGTCTGTAAAATACGACATTTGTGGTTCATGTATTTATTAATTATTTTTTTTTATAATATCTTTTGTTTTTAAAGTAACACTGCCTTTTTAATATAAGATCAGATTTTCGCCACGTAGCCTGGGTTAGACATCATGTTTTATATATACTTTCCACTGATTTCAAATTTTATATTTATTTTTTTTTTAATTTCTATCTATAAAAGTTAATAAGTTTAACTTATCAAATAGTTGTTTTTTTAGTTTTAGTTTTGTTTTTATATATACATATACATATACACCCACACGCGCACTCATATAAACACGGTCACAAATGCATATGTATACATACATATACATATCTGCCTGCACAAACACACACACCCATTCATTTGTACACGTACACATTTTGTTTTATTTTTTTATTTACATATATATATATATATATATATATATATATATATATATATATATATATATATATACGCACTAGTGAATAAATTTTATTGTTTTTATATCAATTTATTGTTTATTTTAATTGATAATTATTATTATTTACTTAATTATTTTTATTATCTTTAACAATATATTTATTTTTGTCTTTATTTAAGTTGCGATATATGAAGAGTGTATTTAAATCTTAGTAATTCTCCAAGGGTTTTCCAAAGAATTTTAAGATTCATATAAGGTGTCCTTTAATCATTACAGCATGTTTGTCTATTCAAAAAGCTTACAGTATATTCTTTATTTACAATTGTGTGATCGTACTTAGATCTCGTTGCCGTTACTTGTAGCATGGCATTCACGTACTAACAAATAAAGCTATAGGTTGTTCAGGTGTGCTTGTGTCTGAGAAACTTTATAATATATGTGTAATTAATGTAACGTGATTTAATATATACACACATATATATATATATATATATATATATATATATATATATATATATACGGCGTAATCACGTTGACACACCGGTTCCCGCCAGGTCACCGAAGTAAGCAATGTTTAGCCTGGTCATTACTAAGAGGGGTGACCAATTTGGGTAGTCCAGGTGCTGTATGTAGGAGGACGTCGACACCTTCCGGTAAATTGTTTCAAAACCCTAACGTCGTCATCTCCCCTAACGGGGATATACATGCGACTGGGGGCCGCTTGTGAATTTCATACCCCCATGAAACTTCCTCCTTTGGAGGAAGCCGTCTAAACTCTGCTGCTGACTGCACACACACACACGCACACACACGCACACACACACGTATATATATATATATATATATATATATATATATATATATATATATATATATATATATATATATATAACGCGTATTCGATACACTATTGCTCCATATGTTTACATGTGTAAAATGTTGTATTTTTAACTCTATTGTTACCAGACCGTATCGTGTAGTGTAGCTGTACATGCAGACGTTATCATTTCTTATTGCGTGTGTGTGTGTGCAGGCATGTGTGTTTAACAAATTAAAATGGACAGTCATGATATATACACTATGATATAACAGTTCCTAGGGACACTCTCTTTTTTATGAAAAAACATAGTTCTTTTAGAATTATTAACATCCTAAATACGATTACCGTGAAATCCATCATTATAAGAGACCGCTAATTCCAATCATAGTACGCGATTTTAATAGTAATAATATTTGTACTTACGTAACGCATAGACACAAATATATACATTCTTGCAAAAAGTTATAATATTCTTAATTGTGTAACAAAGCTATATCAATCCTAATAAAACCACAGACATAGTTTCATATTTCACAACTTTTTCTCACATGATGTGAAATCGCTAAATGTTTTTATCATCCCCCAAATTCTATAACCATGAAATATCGCCGATACTTTCCCGCAGAACAAAAATAGACTGGCTGCCTGGCCAATACCTGGTATACATACTCTCTATCTGATTAGTGCTTACGTGTATATATCAAACACGTTCTTTTGTTGGGTACGCTCTTCAGGTAAACAGGAGAACCTTATAATATATTACCTTGCTGAACTGTATTCGAATTTTTTTTTTGTTATTGTTATGATGTAACTATTTTATTGTAACTTATAAATATACGAAGTAAATTTAAAATATATTTCCTGTTCTGAATATTTATCGTCTAACAAGCTTAATTCATCGAAATATTTTATATTTTCAAGTGTGCATTAGTTAAATCATCAATCGACACGTACAGTGCCATGAAACTAATAAACATAAAGCATGCAGAGGAAAATATGCTACACCTCACTTGTAATCATCTCCCACACCCCCAATTAAACTATCTACATTTGCATTCCCTTATGTTTATCTACCATTCGTCAAAAACATGTCTTGTATATGACGTTTGATTTAAGGTAATTCGTTTCTAAATCCGTGTTATTGAATAACGTAACAGAACTGATATACACTGTAATAATTGTCCATACGATGTTGCTAATTTGATTCTCTTATATCTTGATATTGTCTTCTGTAGCTCTTACTCTGATTATTCAGTTGGATATATTTACTCTCAATCTGATTTTACTTCTCAAGAAAATATCATTACTAGTAGTGACATCACGTGTCTTATGTGATTACTGCTAACGCTATAATTACATTATATACATCATCATTATTCTTGTTGTCAATATTTTTCTTGTCATTATTTTTACTCTTGCTATTGTAATAAAAGACTTAATTTGCATCATTATGATCATAACTATTTAAAAAGTAACGATAATAATTACTGTTATTGTTGTTAAATTACTGACATTTCAATTACAATTAACTTGGCAGTTTCCTTTATTATTGAAGTTATTATTAGTATGATCACTATTATTCATTTCATTCCAATGAGTCATGAAGTAAACGCTGTAATTACCGAACTTGTTTTTATTATTATAACGATTCTTACAATTGCCAATATCATTATGATAATACGTGCTATAATAAAAAACAGTATAATAATAATAATAATAATAATAATAATAATAATAACAATAACAATAATAATAATAACATTAACACTAATAATAATAATAATAATAATAATAATAATAATAATAATAATAATAATAATAGCAATAGTTATTTTATTGTTATTATTCTTATTAATGCATTTATTATTGGCTCACATGGAGTTTTCACGCAAGTCAAGAAACGATCTGATTGGAGCCCTGTGATGTTCTCTGGAAGCTGAGTGACAACAAGTCTCCCCAGAGGTTCAGCTCTCTCCTCATCCTTCTCCTCCTTTAATATCATTTGCAAATAAATTTGCATCATCACCACTTACTATTGATTTCTCGCTGGCAGTTGGGCATTGGTTTATACTGAAATTTGTGTGGCACTTAGCCTACATCAGATCTCAGTTCTCTTCGCACTTGTTAAGCGGAGGTCTGGCGAGTGCTCCCCCTTGATCTTTCAATCCTCCTCCACCTTCTTGGCTCTTTGGTATACTTTTCTATTGGGGGGGGCGGTGGTGAAACAATGGAGATGATGGATTATGGGGGTGTAGAACATGTAGATCTGCAGCTTCGGTGTTCTTCATTCCCTGTAATGCTTCTTCATTATATTGCCCTGTGTTATTCTCCACATTCAAGTGGTTTCCTTAATATTTCAGCCGTTTTCATTATCGTTAGGTGTTTTATTTTTGTAGCTATTCATCTGATTCCAATTTCTACAATGCGGAATTGTTCCTAGTGCACCTACTATTATCGGTACTATTTTGATTTTCTTCATCATCCAAATCCCTTGTAACTCTCTGGCTAGTTCTGTGTATTTGCTTCGTTTCTCCTTTTCTTTCATACTCACCCTGTGGTCAGCTGGGACAACAGAGTCTATGATTTGGCACGATTCCTCTTTCTTGTTAATTATTACGACATCTGGTCTTCTTGCTTGGATGAGTGTTTCCGTCTGTATACCCATGTCCCATAGGATTTTGTGGTTCTCGTTTTCGAGTGCTGTTGCGGGTTTATGCTTGTACCATTTATATGTACGCTCCAAACGCAGCCGTTTGCACAATTCCTGGTGCACCGCTCTCCCAACTTAGTCATGCCTGTTTTTTGGCATTCCTTTTGGGTTAGTTTGATGCATATGGTTTATCGTTTCGTCTCTTTGTCCACAGTCTGCATTTACTGTTTCTTTTGTGCTTTATCCACCCTTGCTTTGATATGGTTGGTTCTTATCGAGTTATATTGTGCTGCAGTTATTAGAGATTCAGTTTCTCGTTTTATATGTCGTGTTCGCATCCATGTCCAGGTTTTTTCGTTATTCTCATCTTTGTCATTCTTATGAATCTTCCGTTGAGTGTTTTCTCTGCCCATTTCTGTTTTCTCATTTTGTCGTTTCTCTCTGTTTTCTGTTTTGTTGGTTTTCTGCGTTTCTCTCGCGCCCATAATTATCCTTTCAGTGTTTTGCATTATGTATTTTTCTAGTTCTTTTTTGTGCCCTTCACGCAGTCATCTATACAAATAAGTCCTCTCCCGTCATCTTTCCTTTTCACGTAGTGTCTGCCAATATCGTCCTTTGGGTATAGTGCATTATGCATAGTCATGAGTTTCCTGGTTTTCTGGTCGAGCTGTCTCATTTTTTCTTTTGTGCATCCTATAAATGATCCAGACTATCTCACTAGTGAGACTCCCCATGTATTTATACATTTTATTAGGTTTCTACTATATCATTTAGTTTCCAGGAGATTTCTTGGTCTCCTGTTTTATTCCTTTCCCATTTTCTCTTTCATTTCTGTTGCTCTGATTGTGTCCGCTTCCGGAATTCCCAAGTATTTATAGTCGTCTTTTCCCCTGCTGCCCTCATTTTTGTTTTGTTGAGTAGTTCCATGCCTTCTGTCGTTTCCAGTTTTCCCTTTTTTATAACCAGTAGTGTGCATTTTCCATTCCAAATTTCATTTGGATATCTTGGTTGAAGATCCTGGTAGTGTTAATTAGTGTTTCTTCCTCCTTTCTGGTCCTTCCAAAAAGTTTCAGATCGTCCATGTACATCAGGCGGTTTATTTTTTCCACTGTATTGGGAAACTTGTATCCGGTTGGCCCATTTCTCAGAATAGTATTCAAGGGCATCATGGCTATGACGAACAGTAATGAGTCTCCTTGGAAGATGCCTCTTTGCATGTTAATTTCTGTTTTGTGTTGTACATTAGCTGTCAGTCATTCCATTTGCAATTATATTGGTGCCCCCGCTTGGTATTTTGTACATTTTTAGGCATTCTATTATACATACTTTGAGGATCTTGTCGTACGCTTTTTTGTAGTCGATCCATTCCATGGTTGAATTTTCCTCCTTCTTTTTTACCTTCTTTAGGCTCTTATAATCAACATATAGAAGACCATGTGTTCCTCTTTTCCCTTTTTGGCATCCTTTCCCTTCCTCAGGGATGACTCCACGGTTATTCAGCGAGTGGCAAATTTGTTCCCTCAGTTCTGCTCTCAGAATCTTCCACATAGTGGGTAAGCACGTGATTGGCCTATAACTGCTGGGGACGGTCCCTTTCTCCGTGCCCTTCTGTAGCAGTGTGGATCTACCTTTTGTCATCTAGTCTGGCACGTTCGCTTCCTGTTTACACTTTCTCAGGTTTTGGGTTAGACTCTTCTGTAAGGTTTTTTATTTTTGAACCAGTATGCATGCATCCCGTCGTGCCTTGGTGCTGTCCAGTTTGCCATTTTTCCAATGGTTTTCTTTAAGGTTTCCTTGATTATTTCATTCACTGTTCCTTCTTCTATTTGTTGTAACTCTTCTTTCATGTCTTTCAGCCATTTGGCATTTCTATTATAATCTCGTCGCTCTTCCCATATTTTACTCCAGTAGATTTTTTTTTTCTTTCGGATTTGGTTGTTCTGTTGTTGGTTTTCCTTTCTTCACATTTTAGGCGAATTGGCTTCCATTAGATTCAAATGTTCTGTTTTATTTGCATTGTTCAGATTTATATCTATATCGTCTCAATTCTGCTACTTTTGCTGTTTTTGGCCCAGTTCTTCATGTTAATTGTTTAGCTTCTCCCTGCTAGTTACATTTCCAATATTCTGTTTTCTCCACATTGCTGTCTTCCTGTTGATCATTTTAGTTCCTTTTTTTCTGTAGTTGGGTTTCTAGTCTTATTTGCCATCCAGGTTTTGTCAGTGGGCTTGTCCCCTGTTGTTTTTTCTGATTTGAGATTCATACTTTACATTTTGGCGCCTGCGTAAATGAGGTTGTTTAACTATGTGGTTGTAATTTCTGGGATATGTGGGAGAAGCTTGCTAGCCTTCTCCGATACTGTTTGTAATTGCTTCTGATCTTGGTCCTTTAACGATGTGAGTTTTGTTTTTTCCTCGTTCATGAACTGTATTATTTTATTTATTTCATTTACTTCATTCTCTGTTAGTTCTGTTTCATTGTTCTCGGTTTCAACGTTTGTAGTATTCGTAGGTGCTGGGTATTCGGTGTTGTTGTTTGTGAGGCTCTAACTTGTGTTTTTTCTACGGGTAGTTCCGTTGGGGTGTTTCTTGTTCAGTTAAATCATTTATTTTCGCTGAATTTCTGCTAGTTCTCGTTTAGAGAGCCAACCTTTCTTGAGTGTCAGTCTTGTTTGGTCTGAAATTCTTTGTTCTGTTGCTTGGGGGGTCACTGGAGAGGTTCCATATTTTTTCATTCGTTTCCAATAACCTCTATATCTATATTAAAGAGTTCTATGAAGGCATTCCATTACGAGTCTATTCTCTTTTGTTGTCCATTTCTTTCTTCGTTTTTTTTTTTTTCATTTTGATGATTATCACAGAGGTGCTGTGTTTATTCGGTGTCATTTTGTTCTCTGAAATTTGAGGTTATGCTTACCTGATTAGCGTCCATGTTATTTGAGTTTCTGTAATTAAGAAGTTTGCAAACATTCGCAGAATGACGACCGGGTTCCCCATGCCGATCATAACACCCATATCTTTCTTCTGGGTTCCACGGGTTGAATTATTTGTACTTGACCACATGTGGCAACACTGAACCCAGAATTGTTTTACCTGTGGTTCTGACGCAGGTATAGTGTTTGACTCTCAGGTATACAGGAGGTATCGTGCACTATCACACATACATACAAGGCATAAACATTAGTTAAAAAGAAATAACAACAAAACAAATAAATAAAAAAATAAAGTAATAAAAATTAAAAACAACATTATTTTTTATTATTGTTAAAAAAAATTATATATAAAAAAATAAATAAAAAATATAACTAAATATTCTACTTAGTAAAAGTCAATAGTAATGCTCTGAGAGAAGGCGTTTGATGAGAGGTCTAACTTACACCATACTGGTTTGTCGCTAGAAATGTTAGATGGGAAGAAGACGAGGAAGGCAATTTCTCCTGAAGCTGTGGTAGTATTTATTTCCCTCGTTCTATGTAGGGGCAATCTCTACGTTGATATCGCAAAAAGGAATTCTTCCGGTTACAAGTTCGGAGCAACATTCAGCTAAGTTCTTCATCAGTTGCCCGGGTGTCCACTTTTCGCATTCATGTTAGAGAATTTGCATTAGTGAAATTTAAATGGACAGCCAGAATTATATATTTATATCGCAATAGAGAGTGCTTCCTAAAATAAATTCGAAGTAAGAATTAATTGTTTTTTGTTTTTAAAAAAGAGAAACTCATATGTCCTTCCTTCTTTTAGAGAGTTTCGGTGCCTCATACGTGTTAAATCTTCTCTATTTGGACTCGTGTTAAAGTTAATGTCTAATCGTCGGTCAGTTAGAGTGTAATGATAGGAATGAGAGCCACAGCCCTATGCTATTACAAACATACACGCATGTATATATATATATATATATATATATATATATATATATATATATATATATATATATATATATATATATACGCAGCATTTCTGCCCGTCTTTGCAAACAAGGAAGCAAAAAATGAGTTGTGTTTTTTTTTTCTTTTTGCTTAAAGCCAGTCGCCCCATCTGGACTTTTTTTTTGCATTCATGAAAGAGGATTTGCATTAGTGAATTTTATTATTATTATTATTATTATTATTATTATTATTATTATTATTATTATTATTATTATTATTATTATTATTATTATTATTATTATTATTGTTGTTAATATTATTATTATTATTTTTATTAACATTATTATTATTATTATTACTATTCTTCTTATTCTTCTTCTTCTTCTTCTTCTTCTTCTTCTTCTTATTATTATTATTATTATTATTATTATTATTATTATTTAACTCACCAGGAGTTCGTACCTTATTCATCGCCAACCGGTGAAACAATACATCTCTTGGCATTTCTAGAATCTTACAAAATTTATTGCTAAATTTTAAAATGCATTTCCAAAAGGTAACTATTTCTTGTTGCTCGCATATACTATTTTTAATGAAATTATCCGACGGTAATTAGCCTGCTATACTTCCCAATCCCGTCATACTCTTCTGATGAAGTCGGTGTTACGGCACAAACTCCTCTGTCTTTTTATAATCCCCAAATATTTTTTCGCGTTGGACATCTAAAAATCTTTTCTTTTATAGTATAAATTTGTAAGTACAATTCTGCAGTTAAATTATCTTAATTCTATGTTTTCATCATTAAGATTTTTAAAATGTCGGTTTTAATTAACTACTTTCTGAGAATTATGTAACACAAATTCTCTGTCTGATATTGTTCATGACTATTTTCTCAAATGTTGATAAAATTAAGATCATAGTTACATATTGTTAAAATGATATTATAGTAGTCTGTTAATAAGATATAATAATGATTTCCTTTTCAAATTAAAAATAGAAATAAATGTATTCATAGCATATACAAAGTTTATTTATTATTTCGATCGCTAATTACAAATAAATCTCATTCGATAGCATATCTTGTATTTTGTCTAACAACTAATAATAAGATTAATCCATGTTATATTCAAACATTTTCACATTATATAAAACTAACAACGAACAAAATAAAACACATGATATTTTAAAGCGATGAGTGAAGTCCCACTTGAGATAATCTGTCCGTGAATTATGTGGAAAGGATTTGTTTGTTTTTTTTAACGTATCTACTACGTTCTGCCAAAAATTAGAATGCGTAATTTTAGAAAAAGATAACAGGTTTTGTAAACTTAGTAGTGAACATGTATTAGTACAGATAAAATACCTATACATATATATATATATGTATATATATATATATATATATATATATATATATATATATATATATATATATATATATATATATATATATACTAGCAGGGTGCCCGGCGTTGCTCGGGTGTTTGGAGGTGTATGCTGTGCAAAAAAAGCAAAAAAAAAAAATGGTAATTTTTTAAAACTTTGACCCCTATTATGACCCCTCAAAATTTATAGTTTCGGGCTCAAATCACTTTATTAAGTTAGATCCAGGTTCAAGGAACCTATATCCAAAATTTCAAGTGTCTAGACCGAAAATTGTCGGAGGAATTTGGTAGAGTTCTTTAAGGTCAAATCGTTGAAATTTGACCCCTTAACAGCCAAATTTCTGCCTGACACCCATCACATCGACTTTCCCAAACCTCAGTCCCCGGTATTTTAACTTTCGAGTCTATAGACTAAAAATTGACAGAGTTATTGCGTAGGGAAATGTACACAGACAGACAGACAGACACACAGACAGACAGACAGACAGACACGTTCACTTTTATAGATATATAGATATGTATATATATATATATATATATATATGATATATTTTCTCTAAAAGATAATGGGTTTCTTCATTAAGACTAATAATAATTAACTAATATTTCACTCTATATTAAGTTAGTAAAAATCTAAATGTATCTCGGATATTTTGAAATAAATGTTTAACAAATTAAAAATACTACAAATAAATACTAAGTAGTTGTTTTACTGGATTTTTTAAAGTATCCTCTGCCTTAAGTATATATTTTATTATATGAGAAATTAGAAATATAATGTTTCCTGAAAATACAGCAGAACGGGGATTTTATTATTAATTTTAATTTTTTCGTTTTTATGCCTCATTAAAATTATACTGAAGCAGAATCCCGAAATACGGCGTAAAAAAGAAGTAATCAAAAAATATTATAAATAACACCGTCAGCGGTGGAAATAACATACACAAGGATTCAATAACATCGTATTTCACATCGTAAATTGAAAAAAAAATGTATTCTAGGGCCACCGTCTCCCTAGATTCTACTCAATCAGATTCCCTGTAAGAGTCTAGTAAAATATCCTGACATCTTCCACGGAGCGATTACAGTTCATTAAATAGGCATTACATTCATATCTACTACACAGTAATTACACCATATTAAAAATAAACGACCTACTGTAAATTATTGATGCCGCATACATTGTTAATGTAAGACTTTATACAAATCTAAAAGCATGCTATTACATTTAGACACTATCGTAGCAGACATGATTGAGAAAACACAAATGATAATTCCTTATCGAAAATGCTGTCCGATTGCCTTAAGCTTGTGCATTGTTTACAAAATAAATCAATTAATCCTATGGTTTTCATTTCTTCTTGCTACATTTGGATGAGTTCTGACTTGTCATGTAGTTACAATGAATGACTTCTAGCCTAAATCTAATCGGCTTCTTTGACGCTATTGTTACACGACGAGCCATTTACGGCATACACAACGTTTGTTCTCTAATGTATATAAACAATGGTGTATTTCATTATTCTTGATTTCCAATCAAAATGATCTGAATTAAGCAAGAAGTCTTTTATAGTTAACATTTTTGTTTGTTTTGTAAATCATTATATTATATTTTAGAAGAAATTGCAACAAAATATATTCTTGGAAAACTATTATATAAAACTTGGGTGGCAATACGCCTTATACATATATATATATATATATATATATATATATATATATATATATATATATATATATATATACATATATATATACATATATATATATATATATATATATATATATATATATATATAGGACTATTGCCACCCAAGTTTTATATAATAATTTTCCGATAAAATATTTTGTTGCAATATATATATATATATATATATATATATATATATATATATATATATATATATATATATAAATTGCAACAAAATATGTTAGTGGAAAATTATTATATAAAACTTGGATGGCAATAGTCCTATATATATATATATATATATATGTATGTATATATATATATAAATTTCACTCTCTCATATATACATATATATATATATATATATATATATATATATATATATTAAATTGTAATTCAATGAATTTTAAAAAAAAACTCATTGAAATTAAATGAAATTAAGTGGTGGAGTTTCATATCAAATCATTTATTTGTTATTATTCTAAGCAAGGAAAGAATGCTTTAGAAAATTAATCGCCTTAACCTATAGGGGTTCGATGTCAATCATCTCATCAGAGGAGAGAAAATATTAGCAAATACTTATAAAGGTATGCGCCCTATTTGCTAAAGTCAGTGAGATTTTCTGCAAATCCTCCAGTTACAGGACTTCTGATGAATGTATTATTTTGACTTTGGCTTTTCGTGTCTCACTGGTTTTATCAATATAGTAGACATAGACACCCTATAAGTTAAGGAGATTAATTTTCTAAAACATTCTTTGTCTTGCTTATAATAATAAAAAAAATATTTGAAACGAAACTCAACCACTTTATTTCATTTCAATGAGAGTTTTTTGAAATTCATTGAATTACAATTTAATTTATTTGCTCTATCTTGCATATCGAGAAATTCTTGTTTAGATGGGATAACTTTTAGAATATTACTGCCAGTAATATTTTGTGAACCTACATTTCACGTTTCCATAACAACTGATTGTTAAATAAAAACTATTGTGAGGAGTGTATATATATATATATATATATATATATATATGTATATATATACATATATATATGTGTGCGTGTGTGTGTGTTACAAATGCCCACAGCCCACTTGAGAATGCTGATCGTGTAGTGATCATAGTTGAAATCGCCTTAAACTCTAGAGTTAAAACAGAAGAGTCGTTGCTCAAAACAACGAGATAGTATAGTACAGCTGACTAGGAAGCCATCAGGGATTTCATCAGAGACGAGAATGGCGAAATATCTTTTCAGTTCCTGGTGAACAGTGCGCAAATGAGACAACTGAGTTTTTCAAAACGGCAATTGAAGCAGATGTTCCTATGCGGAAGTTGTATAGAAAGCCCCACTCCTCCAATGGGTCACTTCTACTTGTGCAGCTTCTATCGTGACAAGATAGCATTCCTACTGCTGGTGTAACCAACATAAGTCCAGTTCAAACAGAGAGAACTATATAGGAGCAAGAAATAACTGTAAGAAAAAAATAGCCCACGCTAAAAAAGAATGTACTGAAACGATTAAAAACCGCATCGAAGCCCAGACATTAGGGCCCCGAGACGTCTGGACAATCTACAACAGTGTAGTAAATAATGGGCAATCAACAATTCCCCCACTATCCAAGAATCATGATGTTTTTTGCTCAGCAACTGAGAAGGCTAACAAGCCAGTAAATATGCCTCCAACCCCATACTGGACCCTGAGAAATACCCTCTTCCTGACTTTCCTTTGCGGACAGACGCCATACTAGACGATTAGAAAATGCTATCATAAAAAATCTTGACACGTAAAAATCATGTTGACCTGACCTCATCCCGGCTGTGCGATTAAAAAAGTGCTCCGCCGAAGTAGCTCCTCTTCTCTCCAAAATCTTCAACAAATGTCTTAACGAATCATGGATTTCTACCTGATGGAAAATTGCTTCTGTGGGTCCAGTTTTCAAGAATTCGGGCGAAAGAACTGACCCAGTAAATTACCGCCCCATTAGCCTCCTCCCATTTTTCGCCAAAATATTTGATTCTAAAATTATCCAAGCTCTAGTCAATCACCTTAAATATGCCAAATTCTGACCGGCACACAATGTGGATTTAGGCAATCATGTTCCACAGACGACATTCTAACTGTGATCTCAGAGCGTATATACCATTCACTTGACAAAGCATGGGTGGCTAGAGCGGTAGCTCTTGATATATCTAAGGCTTTTAATGCGGTATGGCATGGAGGTAAATGAGATCCCACGGTATCACTGGAAGAATATTCAACATAATTAAATCCTTCTTAGAAAAGAGGCAACTTCAGGTTGTCGTAGATGTTCGTACATCTAAACAAAATGATATAAATGCGGGAGTGCCTCGAGTGTCTATGCACCAACCTCTACTATTCCTGATATTCATAAATGACTTCCATGAAAAAAATGTCTGTGGGTTGGTTATATATGCTCATGGGACCACGCTCTATATCAGAGACGACAAGAAATCAAATGAACACATATCTAGATAAATGGCAGACACACTAGAGGATGACTTCCGATCTGTAGTGGCATAGCGACCTAAATGGATGGTCATATTCAATGCTG
Source organism: Euprymna scolopes (assembly GCF_053919585.1). NCBI lineage: Eukaryota > Metazoa > Mollusca > Cephalopoda > Sepiida > Sepiolidae > Euprymna > Euprymna scolopes. Next base: position 103,604,869 of record NC_136493.1, on the reverse strand, counting down.
ACAAGATTTGTTTCCATCAATAACTAGAAAAAACTTACTCTACCACCAAAAGCAATGGCAAAGTACTCTTTATCTGAAAGTACATTTTTTAAACTCCTCAGTCTAACGTTCACAGGAAACATGAGTTGGACAAATTACATCGAAAGCATTGCCAAACCCACTGCGAAAAAGTAGGCTCTCTCTACCGTGCTAGAAATCTACTAACACCTGAAAGTATCGTGTACCTCTATAAGGCAACCATTCGCCCATCTATGGAGTATTGCTGTCATATTTGGGCTGGTGCATCTGCAACTAGTCGCTCACTCCACGACAGGGTTCAAAGAGATTTGTCAGCCTAATAGTTCCCGAACTGTCATCTAAGATTCAGCCACAGTCCCAACCACGATATGTTGCATCCTCCGTCCTGATCTACAAGTAGTTTTACAGTGAATGTTCCGACGAACTGCAACCACTTGTACCCCCTCGAAGTAAATACACCCAACATCCCCGACCCACAGCAAAATCCCACACCTTTACAGTTGAGACCCCTAGATGGAAGAGGGTCTTCTACTCAAGTAGTTTTCCCCCCAGAACTGCTAGACTTTGGAATTCACTTCCGGGTTCCTGCTTCCCCAAGTCTACTGACATGTAGAAGTTCAAGTGTAACGTTAAACGATATCTTGCTGCCCAACTCCCCACATAGTTATCCTGTAGTTCATGTTCCTAATAATGATCATTTAAATCCAAGTGGTAATGTGCCTTGTTTGGGGTGGAAATGTAATAAAAACATATGTTTATATATATATATATATATATATATATATATATATATATATATATATATATATATGTATATATATATGTAATTATTTTCACAGACACCATTGAAACCTACAAGAGCCAGGAAAGCCAACAAATTGGAAGTCCAAGACTCGAGTTTAGCCCCCATTTGTGCTCATCAGTCAGGCACATCCGGACTCAAGATTTGAAATACAAAATTCGAATAGTAGTTGTGGCATGGAAGACCAACGCGAAGCCATCCTTAAAAATCTTATTGTGCATAGGTCTTCGGGTCTTCTAAAAACTAATAATGCCTATCTTTTTATCTGCAAATAAGGAATTTGTTACGCTCTTAATCAATGTAATTCCTTATGATATAAGTGGTAGTCATTGTTGTATGCGCAAGCTCAATCATATCCTTGTGTAATACCTTGAAAAATATTTATTTTCGAAAAATCTAAATGTGATTTTCATTTTTAGCACACACAACATCCTATAAAATTGTTTTTTATAAGAGACTTGCCGTTGGTCTACCTGGCTCCAAGAAACACTCCCCAAAAATAAATAGCAGAACCACCAGAAAAGGTGGGACGCTGGTTATGCAAATTTAATTTTAATTAGTACAGTAAATTGGCCTCACCCATTTTAAACGAATAATGTGCAACATTTATTGCCGCAGTCAGATAACCAACAACACAATTAAGGTCATCAGTTTCCATCAACCCCTCATTTGTAAAACTCTGATCATCAGTCGATGAGATTCTGAACTTATGTTATTGTCAAAATAGATAGCATATGTATGTATATATATATACATACATATATATATATATATATATATATATATATATATATATATATATATATATATATATATATATATATATATATTTGGATATTTAAATGATCATATCTCTAGTTCTATCGGACGAACCAGCATGAAAATTTGAAGGGTTTTTAAAGCTTATAATGGGCTTTTGTGAAATAATGATATGAAATTAGAAAAAGAGTACCTATATTTTTTAACCAATACAATATTTGATCATGTACCTACATTTGTATATATATATATATATATATATATATATATATATATATATATATATATATATATATATATATATATATATATACTATCATTTCATCCCGGCCTTGCCCGGGTGTTTGGAGGTGTATGCTGAGCAAAAAAAAAAAAAAAAAGAGTAAATATTTTTTTTAATTTGACCCCTATTATGACCCCTTAAAATTTATAGTTTCGGGCTCAAATCACTTTATTAAGTTAGATCCAGGTTCAAGGAACCTATATCTAAAATTTCAAGTGTCTAAGCCCAAGATTGTCGGAGGAGTTTGGTAGAGTTCTTAAAGGTCAAATCGTTAAAATTTGACCCCTTAACAGCCAAATTTCTGGCTGACACCCGTCACATCGATTTTCCCAAATCTCAGTACCCGGCATTTCAAATTTCGAGTCTATAGACTAAAAATTGACAGAGTTGTTGCGTAGGGAAATGTACAGAGACAGACAGACAGACAGACAGACACGTTCAATTTTATATATATATATATATATATATATAATATATATATATATATATATAATATATATATAGTGTGTGTGGGGGGCGTGTGTGTCTGTGTGTGTCTGTGTGCTGGCAAGCAGATTCGGTATTGCTGCTTCAGTTTGTTTTCAATATATATATATATATATTCCTTTAAATTCATTTTTTTGTGTATTCCTATTAATATTAGAAAATCTCTCTTCGATTTATTTTAAAATAAAATACAATTTCCTCATACATGAGTTGTGGAATGGCATTTACAAGCAAAAGATCTAGCTTATTTACATATTCTTTTAAACATTGATTCTATTTATGCCCCTATTATTTGCTTAGGTTTTCTTATATGATGATAACCTTTAGTAAACTATTACGTGTAATTATAGTAATGCGGATATTTTACATGGTTTATACTTGCATAATATTTGCGTAAAAAGTTTATAGTCAGCACATTTTTTTCTATATATATACACGTATATATTTTTATTTAATAAATTTTGCTTACCTAACACCTTCTAGATTTTTTTGACTACGGGTATGAAACTTCATAAGAAAGGTATTTGAATCCGTGCAACACTTTATATTTGGGTTTTAGCCCGGAAAAAATCGATGCAAAAGTGGGAAAATAAAAAAAAATGAAATTAGCAGGTGAAGGTCGCAAACCGCCATAACGAATGCATAATGTAATAGCTATTGGTCCATGTTTTAATTTTTAGCCTTGCCGTAAACATGTTTTCATAGCCTAGTCATTGACGGCAGAGGCAAAGTAAATCGTGAGCTTAACGTTTTGGTGTCGATTCTAGGTGGTGGAACAAGAGTCCTATTTTTATATATTTTTATATACTTTTTAAATCATTATTATGCATCAAAACTATCTACCTATATATCTATAAAAGTGAAAATGTCTAGCTGTCTTTTCACTATGCAAGTTAAGGAAGACTATTGTACAGAAAAGCATTACTTTACATATACATATACATATAAATATATATACATACATATATATATATATATATATATATATGCATATATATATATACAGAGTGTCCACGGAGTCTGGCTACATAATGTAGCCAGACATTGTAGACACCCTGTATATATGCACATAACATTATCAATTGTACAAAGGGCACGAGCAAACCATTTGCACAAGAAAAAAAATCCCAAAATGCCGTAATTGGAAGAAGATGGTCCATAATAATCCAAAGGCAGAACGCCATGGAAAAATTCACAAATATGTGTACAGGGGAAAAACTAAACAACAATCCAATCTATCTATCTATCTATCTATCTATCTATATATATATATATATATATATATATATTTATATATATATATATATATATATATATATATATATATATATATAAGCGGAAATGTATGTATGCTTCTATGTTTGTGTGTCTGCTAAAAACTTTCGACTGACGAGACGCAAATTCACAACTCGGTAGCATATCGAAGCCCTATCTTTCGTATGAAAAATATCGAAAAATTGGCCAAAAACGTTAACTTTTTCACCCCGAAATCGACAATTTTCCACTAGGGGTGGGTCAACAAAAACGGATTTCTCGTAACGATGCCGACTCTACGCATGCGTCAGATGACGTCATTACGTCGTGACCTGATTTACTTTAAATAGTGGAAAAACCGAACACATTTTATCTACGTTGCTTTAACGCAGTTGGGTAGCGTGTTTGTTCATTGTCTAAATATTTGGGTTCAAATCCTGGTGTGAGATGGTTTTTTTGTTTTTTTTTGATTTTGTAAATTTAAATATTGAACCCTGTGTTATTTAAGCATTTTTTCACGTAACGTTCGTTTTCCTGTTTTTTTTTTTGTTTTTTTACTTCGCTTATTCTCAGCCACACCCGGGTATCCACCGATTTTTTAAAATTTTTATATCGACACAGGCTTATTTAAGCCATTTTTCACGTGTTCGTTTTCTGTTTTCATCGTTTATTTGCCTTGCGTTAGATTTTTGTGTGTTTTTTTATGTTTGGATTATCCCCCCCCCGCTTAATTAAAACGTTGTTTTATTTTCTTACTTCGCTAATAACAATTCTTACATCGTCGTCGTCATAACGCTCGACGACTTTCAAACATCTTTCACTAACTCATTATTGCTGGCCGACTTTATTTTCAAACTTCGCCTCAGGGCTTCGGGTTCGATCCCCCCACCCGGTTTCTTTTTTTATTTAACACCACTCACACCTACAAACACCCGGGCAACGCCGGTACCGCAGCTAGTAATATTAATAAAATATAAATAAGATATGCTTTTCATTCTACTGCCGAGATATAAATATAAATAAGTAAGATCAAGGAAGAAAAAGAGGAGAAAAATGTGATGGAGGTAAATATGAATAGAGAAACAAATGCCAAAATTACCCAGACAGGAAATGTTAAAGGCGCGAAAAAATATATAGGGAATAAATAATATAGGTCAACTGAAATGTACATGTCATCACTTAAAAAAGGCCAGCAAGAGTTGTTAGAAGACACTAAAAGGAAAATAAATCAATAAATACATAAATAAATAGAAAAGGAATAATAAATTAACAATAAAAAAACAAATAAATACAAATAAAAATCAAAAAATACAATTTGAAATAAAATAAATGAATAAAAAAATAAAAAAAATAAAAAATTATTTCATTTTTATTTTATTTTATATATATATATATATATATATATATATATATATATATATATATATATATATACACACACATATGTGTGTGGGGGGTGGATTGGTCTGTGTGTGTGTATAATGTAAAAGTGGATGTCTGTCTGTGTGGGTGTATGTCTGTGTGGGTGTATGTCTGTGTACATTTCCCTACACACTATATCTGCCAATTTTAAGTCTACAGGTTCAAAATTTGATATACAGCGTATGAAGATATGAGAAAATCTTTGTAATCCGTTGTCGGCCTGAACTGTGGAAGTTAAAGGGTAAAAGTTAAACAATTTGACCTTTGAAAACTCTACCTAACTTCTCCGCCAATTGTTTGTTTTAAAAGTTGAAAGTTTAGACATAGGTGCTTTGGACATGGACCTACCTTAATAACATGATTCAAGCCCAAAACACTATATGTTAAGGGCTCATAATAGGAACAAATTTTTAAAAAGAAATTGACGGTGTATACCAAATTACTCAATTTCTCATGTAAACATTTGAAATTTTTCATAAATTGTATTAAGAGATAGGGAACACTTTTTAATCGAATTTCATCGAAAATTTGAGCAAACAATATATACATGTATGTATATTTTCACATCTGCCTAACACTTTCGAAAGAGACGACGGGTTTTCACAAGATTAGTATCGTTTTAAACCTCGAACCTTAAGGCGACAAATAGCTGAAAAATCGGCTGAAAACATTAATTTCTTCACCCTCATCTAGACACTTTCTAAAAAGAGAGGCCGCTTTTTTCACCGATATTTTCTAAAGTCATCCCATCGATTGTCTAGCCTTAATTAAATCTTATGTCACTTCCGGTTTAGTGGTGGTCATAACAGAAAAGTCGTCAGGTTACCTCCCCCACCACCGTTCTTTTCCTCCTTCGCGATACAGGTTCGAGTTTGTCTTCCTACTACCATTTTTTTCCTCAACCCAAACCTCCAAACACCCGGGCAACGCGGGCACCCATGCTAGTATATATATATATATATATATATATATATATATATATATATATATATATATATATATATATAACTTCTAATATGTTATTCCTTATATGCGTAGACGTCGCATGTTAGCTAGCTCCTTACCCCTTTTTATCTGATAGTTATGGCTGTAAAGTAATACTTGTATTCCAGTGGCGATATAGCCGCGAAGGCGTTTTTGATATGGCTTATATTTTTTAAGCAAGTGTTCCCACAGAAAGGTGCCGAGATACTTGAAATAGGGGTATTCGGTAGGTGAGAGGTGTGCAAAATGTGGTGGATAAAACTAAGATCCTTAGGTACATGTGTTCAAAATCTGCTGGTCTGTTTAGCTACGTTCGGTCAATTATTGTCGTGATGGAGGAATTGACCTTTTTTGTTGACAAATGTTGGGTGGTTCTGTGGAAGTTTCTGAGGCATTTCTTACATTTTTTACTGAACTTTCGTCTGCATCACAAAAACTTTAAATGATGGGACTTGTCGCAAACCAGAAAACCGTCAGAATAACCGTCTTTTCGTTAAACTCTACCCTTAGAAAGTGTCGTGGAGCTTCGTACAAGTCGAACTACTGAGTTGAGCGTCACCCGCTGTCAAGGATAACCAATTTTCAACGCAAGACACAACCCTGCGATATACGGGTAGTTTTTATTTCGTAACACAGTTCATAAAGCTATTTCTTTTTTTTGTTGTTGTTTTCGTTAATCTTGTGAGGTAAACATTTATAGCGTTTTTTTTCTCTTTTCAGTACCCGCATAACCTTCACGACTCTCGTCGCCGCCACGAAATGTCTTATACATTCTATTGTACTGTGCCTTACAAGCTAAACTCCTCGTTTATATTGCGAGCTGTTGTTCAAGCTTAGCTTGAATTGAAATGCGATAATTGTGCAAATTTGCATTTTTTCTATCTCTATATATTCTTTCAATTTAATATATATATATATATATATTCTTTTCAATATAATATATATATATATATATACAAACACACACACACATATATATATATATACATATATATATATATATATATATATATTCTTCAATCTAATATATATATATATACATATTGTTTTCAACCCAATATATATATATATATATATATATATATATATATATATATATATATATATATATATATATATATATATATATATACTAGCAGGTCAGCCCACATATTACATTTCATGTGTTTTGAGCCGAAATTCACGGAGAAGTTTCGTAGGTATACCTTTTCAAGTTTTGCCTTTTCGGCAGACATATTTTCACCTTACAATTCAGAAAATAGTTTTTATTAAATTTTAAATGATTAAACGCAAAATTGGATCCATAGTTAGGTAGAGACCGAAAAGTTGAAATCTTGAAAACGTTGACCCATTGGTTGATTAAATGTCGGCCACAAACACAAAAAAAACTCCCTTGTGTCTGAATTCATATTTGATAAAATGCCATATGTTTAGATCGAAAACTTGTTGACAGGTCATTTTTTACCCTAATTCTAACCCCTTGACATTTATTGTTTTTGTCTCCAATCTAGTTGAGAAGTTTTACTCATGTCAATAAATAAATAAATAAATAATAATACACATACAATTCTAAATGTTGACGCGCAAAATTCATAGCTGAGGTGTGTTGCGTGTTCAAAAGTAAAATCGTGGAAATTTGACATCTTGACAGCCAAATTTCTTACCGAAAATCGATTATAAAATTTTCTCCAATATCAATAACCCGTATGTCAAATGTCGATTCTGTAGAGTGCAAATTGACAGAGTAGTTTCGTAGAGATATGAACACAGACAGAGAAATACACACACACACGATTTCACTTACATATATATATATATATATATATATATATATATATACATATATATACATATATATATATAAGTTATACATGAACTACTACATGGTAAATGTGTTTAAACATGCATTTAATTCTTTTAACGTAGGGATCTATTTTACTCGTTTACACATATATATATATATATATATATATATATATATATATATACGATATTTTTTCCAATGCATTTATGTCTTAGCTATATCAATAAAGAAGGCTTCGCTTTTCTTATTATGCAATTTTAAGTGTTTCTCTTGTAATCGCCGCATCGTTTATTTCAGCAAAGTAAAACGCATTTTCAATCAACCAAATTATTTTCTGTGAGTTATGTTATGTAGAATTTTTAAAACAATATTTGCTAAATTAACAAAAAATATAAACTTATCTTTTATAAAGATAAAAATTATGGCCCATAAAATTTATTGCTGATTTGCAAATTATAAAGAATGTACAGCGCAATCTTAAAAGTAGACTTTCTCATATTTTAATAAAAGCTATCCTTTATTTGTTAATTGTTCTTTTTGCGTTTGTTTAGTCGATTTATGCAGTCAACAATATTCACATGAATAAACAAATGAAAACCGTCTAAATGTACAAAAGTAACATGGCTCCGAGAGAGAGAGAGGGAGAGAGAGAAAGAAAGAAAGAGGGAGAAGGAGAGAGACGAGATTTTTTTTTTTACATTTTGTATTTGTGCGTATATTTTTAATTGTTGTAATATATATTCTAAATATATTAATCGAAGAATTAATATCTCATGCGTTGCCAAGTTATCAATATGAGATGATTGTGAATGCTGCTTAAAATAATATTAAGATTTTGAAATAAGTTTAAATTAAAACGCATAACAAAATTCAGCGATTAATATGTATTGTTATAACTTTAATCTATTACATAATGTCAATTATATGGGTATTCATCTGGCTTGTTAAGTAGCATAACCTACTAAAATCACATCACGCTGTTATGGTATTTACTAACGAAACGTCAGATTAAAAACATCCTAAATTATAACAAAATATTAATACTTTTGTTACAAGAAAAGGTTGTCTCCTTTTCCTGTAAATAAGGCGAACATTACATGAGTGGAAAATGAGATTTGGATAATCCGAGACTCGAACCTTGTAAGCAAGTTTCAGAAATAGATTTATAATTAGAATGTAACAATTTCGCTATATATATAATTCCATATAAATTAGTTACATATGGCTTGTATTGTAAAAAAAGAATTAATTGTTCACTCTTTTTATGAAAACTGAATCATAAAACAATGAACAATAACAATTAAAAATATATTGAAAAAATAGGCTAGTTCAGATTTCTTTGTTTGCAGAAGTGTGTTTTGGGCAGACATGTGCTTAGCCATGTGAGGTGGTCACGTTTTGGAACCACACATCTGACGTAACAGCAAAAAAGGAATTCTCAATAATAGGAGCTAGGAATAACAGAGAAGAAGAGTCAAGAGTCGAGTAGTGGGACAGTCGAGTTCGAGCAGTAAGCAGAGTCGGTCGGAAAGAGCTGACATGGTAAGAGGAGGGCCCCCTTAGAAGCTAAGGGGTAAAAATTTAACAATGTAGATCAAATGTGAATTCCTGACGTCACCATCATTTTACCGGTCAAATAAATCAAGTGCAGCATCGATTTTTGTAACTGTTGGCTTCGTATCGTCATTCAACAATTGACGGTAATGTGTTAATTCTCTTAATATGAACATTGTATACCCCCTTCTAAGTTATGTGCCCCCACTTTATCATAAGTAAGCATGCTCATCTCTAATGTAAAAGAATAGTAATAGACACCCCCCAATAATGAATTCCGATCTCTCACAGTGTCTTTCATCATCGTCAATCCTGTAGTTCATGTACGCCTTATATGTCCCCGTCATTTCTTGATATATTATCTCCAATATGAAACCCCCTGCTATGCCACACTTTTAAGCTCGACTGAATCAGGTCTGTCTTGTTATGTACTAATGTTGAAACAAAATGCAAGTTAGTTACTCTAAGAATATTTACATGAAGGAGAGATTTATATGTCCTCCAACCTTCTTCACGTGTACTTTATCGAACTCGAGAATGTTTCCGTCGAACTCGGGAATTTAGACGGAATTTTGATCGGAACACTTTATTTACTTTACATGGGTAGCGTGCACTTGTTTCGTCAGCCACGACTGGATAGAGGTCCTAATTAATGTACACCTGTATTTTCGGTCACCCGCACCGAGGATTGAACAGTAAACTTCCAGGAGAATATTGCTTTTTAAAGTACTTGCCGAAACTAATTTTTAATAATCATTAAAATATATTAACGTATATCTATCTCTATCTCTCGATATATATATATATATATATATATATATATATATATATATATATATATATATATATATATGCGTGTGTATGTGCGTGCGTGCGTGCGTGCGTGCGTGTGTGGGCGTATTTTGCAGCAAGTCATTAATCAATCACATCTTATTGGGTATTACTGATTTAATCTTTTTCCGATTGTTCTATATATCTTTTCGATTTGTGGGGCGGTTTTTTTTTAAATTTCAATCGGCATTTGTACAATATAGCGCCCAATAGTTGTTGTTCAGCAGCATTCTACTCCAGTCATCAGTAGCTGTAATCTATCGAATTTTAGTATCGTTAGTGAATATATTTCTAATGTCGGACGACTGTAAGTTTTTCCCATGGGATGTAAAGGTGTTTTTTATGACGCTATTGTACTCTAAATGATAGGTTAATCGTCGGGAGAATATTGTTGTAATGTGGCTTATGTCTTAGTACTAGGAGGTTTTAGGGTGATCCCGGACATTCTTTCAAGTGGCAAATAAATTCATACCCTACATTAGCTGTGTTTAGTGGTGTGTTAGTATCATTATTGTTTTTTATTATTAAATTGAAGATTTTGAATATAGTATATATATATATATATATATATATATATATATACACATACATACATATATATTATTATTATTATTATTATTATTATTATTATTATTATTATTATTATTATTATTATTATTATTAGTTAGATATTATTGTTATGGTCGGTGGGCCTGGTAAATCTTTTAATTAGATTTGTCTTTATTTTTTCATCTGTTTTGTAGTTCCGTTTTTTTTTTTTTTACAGTATACTTTGATTGTTTCGTTTTTATTAGGGTTAGGGTTTATGTTTTTGTTGTGGAGTGAGTTTAAATACGGTGTTATGTGCTTATCAGCGATTTTATTGGGAAAATTGTTTATTTGGTTTTGTTTTATGTTTGTTAGTTATCTGTAAAATATTTGTCGGATTGATGCTATATTGTATGAGCGAAGCATCATTTGTTTATAAGGGCAGTTAATTATTTTTCTTGGCAGTTGCTATGGAAATTGAATAGGATGAAATTCGGACGCTCCCATAGACAGCGCTTGATGACTGAGCAAAAACTTTTGGGTGCCATGTTGTACAACATAACGACTGCAACAAAAAAGACCGCGTTGTGAATTGAAAAGATATCCAGAAAATCGAAAAAGGATAACTATGCCGTGTTCAATCAGAGGTGCTCGAGCACACACACACACACATACACACACCCACACACACACACACACACAAACACCCACACACACATATATATATATATATATATATATATATATATATATATATATATATATATAATATATTAAGGGAATTAGACCAACAAGAGCGGAGTTTATTTTAATGTATTAGTAAATACATAAATACTTTTAAAAGACACAGTGCTCGTTGTAATGCAGACATATAATAACCTCGATAGGCATAGATATTTTAGACATATTTTTATATTGAAGAAAATGATTCATAATTCATTATTAAACATCGGTTTTAAAAGGAAAAACAAACACACTCAATAAATTGTACGATCGTTTCAGAAAACGATGTGTTTAGTGAAATAGACAATACGCCTTGGGCAATAATTTCATCATTTGATTTTATAATACAAAGTCCTCTCCTCAGCAAGGTGATGATCAAATACACCAAAAATAAAACTAGCATTTTTTTATTAAGGCAGATATATCTGGAAAATATTTAAAAATATAAAAGAAATAGTTACTTAATTCATTTTGATAAACAAAATAACATAAAATACACAATAAAAATTAAATTTGGTAGAAAAGGAAGGTAAAGAGGGGTATCCTTAATATATCCAGTAATATATATATATATATATATATATATATATATATATATATATATATATATATATATATATATATATATATATATATACCTTTTAATCGTACAATTTATCGATTTTGTTTGTTTTTTCCTTTTGGGCCGACTTTTTATTATGAATGATGAATCATTTTACTCGATATATATATATATATATATATATATATATATATATATATATATATATATATATATATATATATATATATGTATGTATGTATGTATCAATGCTTTTATATATTACTTGTATATATTTTCTATTGTTTATAATTACTGGTTCCCATATCGTATTATATTCTATACTAGGTCTACTTCACCCAGAATATGTGCTATACTAGGTCTGCTACCACCCAGAATATGTGCTTCTTCTTTCAGTAGTCTTACTCTCATCCGTTCCTCTTTGTATATTATTCTTTCTTCGTCCCAGAATAGTAGATTGTTTCCCGTTTCTATACAGATAGTGTCAGCTATATCTGATGTTTCAGGGTTTCCAAATAATTCGGCTTTTCGATGTTCTTCCAACCGTACTTTAAACGGACGACACATTTCACCCTTATATAGTTTTCCACATTTACATGTGTTTTATATACACAATTTATAACCATAATTTTTTGTGTAGGGAGCCTGAATTTCGCAAGCCGTTCGAGGAGAGTTTAATCACTCCAGAATACTGTCCTGATTTCATATGGATTACATATTCGTTAAAGCTTTTCAGAAAACTCCTTCATATATGGTATACGACCTGTGGTGATTTTCTTAGTGGTGTCCTTTGGGATCTGGTCCTGATTTCTTAAGGCTGATGTTACGTGATCCGTGAAGGTTTTCTCTCAGACTCTCCATCTTCTCTTGACATGCACTGCCGTTACTACATATTGCTTTTGCTCGGTTATAGGCATCGGGCGATTCCTTTCTTTACATTATATGGATGGAGGGAGGGCTATAGAATACGCGCAGACGAGCACACGAAACTAAAGATAGGCCATTTCCGAGTTCGACAACGTATACCTGGAGAAGGTTAGAGGTTACATCGACAGAGACGTTGTGGAAACTATACTCTTGATAAGAACAGTAGTCCGATGAATCCAAATAATACGAAGATAAGAGTAGCTTCAGCGGATGATAACAGCGATATTCGAGAGAGTGAATGATAAAACAGGAGCGAGAAAAAAAGAGAAGGGTATCATTTTGCATAGAGAGTGATATAGAGGGAGAAGTTTAATAGAAATATATTACACCTTTGCACCCAGTTGGAAAGCAGGCGAGGAAAACAGAGTTTACAGCCGGACACTTCTAAAAAAAGATGTGTTCATGGAATTTGCGTTTAAGTGTTAGACGCTAATAGAAATTGATCGAAAATATTGACGATCCTTATTGCTTAAGAGGTACATTTTTGGAAAGTTTTGCACGAAAGCGGCTGGAAAGTAAACACAGCCAGGCACTTATCATGAAAATAACGATATATACGGGTCAGACTCGCACTATCCTCTCTGTCAATAGAGGTTATAGGGAAGAACACTTTCATCACCTACAAGGTTTCGAAGCCGGGGTTTAACTGAGTAAAGATAAAAGGGCTCCAGACAAATTCCGCATAACTATGGCAGTTATATTCTAAAGTACGGTTGGAAGAACATCGAAAAGCCGAAGTACTTGGAAACACTGAAACGTCAGGTATAGGTGACAATATAAGTTACGCCCTAAACTTATTTTAAGGTGTAACAAGCTTTAATACAGACCGGTTTTTGCACTGGGAATAGTTATCATCTGGAGCGGTAAACATACTTTTTTTCTGGCTTTGGCAAAAATTAATATGAATTTTCTTTTTAAGGACAGGTGTAAAGGTCATGACAAGAAGTTTATTAAAACAGGAAACATCTTTTAAACGAGAGCTATTTGTGCAGGGTAAAGCGATAAAATGGTCTCCATAGAAAACAGATTCTCCCATTTCCTTTGGATGAAAAACCACTAACCTTTATTGTTGCAGCCCATTTACTAGTTTGCCAGATGTTTGAAAAATCCCAATTCAAGAGCCTTCTATCATGTCTAAAAGTGACACAATTTTCAAGGTGCGAGTTGGGGAATATACCGCTGTCCGACTCATGAGTTCTACAGATCCAACTTATAACCACAGGACAAATGTCAGCACCATCAACGTGCAAATCTGGACGGTTGCTAGCACAGCTCAACGAAGTTTTAAGCTATGGTTATGGTCATTTGGTGTCCTTTCCGGTGAGGACAACATCATGCTAATTAACATATCTAAAGTCAGCTTGAAAGTCAACACAGTGTGAATCTTGATGTGGCGAAACATGTGGTGAGTTCCTGCTGCAATCCGGTTGCTGTTGGCAGACTGTATACCAACAGGTCAGTGCGTCTGCACACCGTTCCAAAGAGACTCAATACATACCTCTAAAAAGTGCTACGACTTCGTACCATTCTCCATCTGGCCTCCCTACTCTCTCGACCTAAATCTGCTGGACTAATTCGTTTAATCATTTGCCGAGAACATCACCACCATGACATTCCGCAACACTAAAGCTAGACTGATCGCCGCTATCCGCCGAGTATTCACTGATCTCCCGTTGAAGTTTGTGGAAAAGGCATGCTCTCAGTTCCGGACAGGTATCGAGGCGGTGAAGTTTTCTGGATTGATTTTTTACAATAAAATCTTTAAATAAAGTTGTACTGTTTTTTCTCCAGGGCGACAAATGTATCCTGCCACCCCGTACAAATTGAGATCACGTGAAGATCAGAACGTTTCTTGTGAAAAGATGAAAGCTGTTTTTTATGCTTTAAATTAACCAGCTTCTTTTTTATCCAAATACTTCACATGATCAAAGGATGGAGTCCTGGTCATTGTAAGCCGTTGAATTTTTGGCATAATATATCCGTATATAAAACGGTTAGAATTAGAATATTATTTTAGATATAATGATAAAACATACACGAGTGTGGTTTAGCATGGGTGTATGTGGAACGGTAGTATCCACACATGCAGGACGGCATTTTGCCCCTTGACAACAACTGGTTTAACCTGTCGGTGAGACAATAGTCGCAGATGTTCCTTAGCTATGGATTTTATGAAGTACACCTTTATGCCAAACCCTTGGATTTGTCTAGCACTATCGGTCTTGATAGGAAAATCAGGTCGACAGATTCACTGATCCTATGTGAATTTACAGACAATAAATCAGCTCTTCTTTTTGCTGCATGGAAACTACATTGCTTGTCACTGAGAAAGGTTTTTTTTGCTGAGGTGCATGAATATGAGTACGCACACGCACACCGATTTACAGTGGTTCTGTATATAACTGTTCTTTTTCGAAAATCCTGTTGGACATTAAAAAGAAATATATTAAAATTAATTAGGTATTTCGAGTATCGTTATTTTCTTTTCCAAATTTTTATGGCCCATTGACGCTTTTCCCGTAAATCCTTACCATTAAAATTGTTTTTTTTTTTTTCAAATCAATCCATGGGTTAAGCAGTTAGGTGTCTATTTACATATGATTAAAATATCTACTTTTATTACATTTACGAAATGAAAAAAAAAAAAATAAATGTCTGTAAGAACACCAAATATTACACTATAATTTTTAATGATATTACGGTCCTTAACAGTGCTTACGTATTTAGTTGTGAATGTAAGACGAATGGAAGAAGTAACTGTTTTCTATATAACATTCCATAAAACATTGTTTACACGCACACAGAACATTGTAGCAATGGGACTTAGGTATGTTAATTGTCTAATGTGCGGTACTAATATATATAAAGGTGTTTTGTTTAACCTCTTCATTTGTGAGATACTAGCAGCTTAATGAGTAATTTATGTGTTCCAAAAATATTCTATGCATATGTTAACAGTTGTTTTGGGCTTACTAATGACTTGTTCACCAGATTTCCAGCAATCTTCGAAGTGCTCTCACACGATTTGTTTTAATTTATGTTGCTTGACAAGTTTAAGCCGAGGAGTTTAAAAATAATACTTTATATGGTGATTTACTTGTCATGGTATATGGAGCCTAAAACATTTTTCTTATAGTAGAAGTTATTACATTTTCAGTATTTACCTTATACATATATTTTATTAATATGTGCGGGAATATATGTGCATACAAATTAAAATATATTTTATTAAGTATAATGTTAAGAGATGTATAATTTTGCGTATAGGTGTGACTGTGTATGTATTATATCGTTTGTCTTTTTACGGGAGATGTGTAAAAAAAAATCTAATGTTTTTCCCCCTCGAAAATTATAGTAATTCTCTAAGATTTGTTTATACGTAATTTGCTTCACATAAATAAGCGAACAAAATACGGTCTTCGATCATTCTTAGACCATATAATCATTGACTGATTAAGAGAACAGCGCTATCCTTAGCATTATGTAAGATACACCATGAAATATTGTACGTCAAATTATGAAAAAAAAAAATCGATGACACAAGAATTCCGAAAGAATATAATTTCAAGTGAACAAAAGAAAAGTCAAATATGGCACGATGATAAAACTTTCTGGGTATGAAATCCGAGGTAAATCCGAAGAAACAAGGCAAATTAATTAAGTCTTGTTCCTGCGACATATGTTTTTAAAAAAATTGATCTGTATTTTACTGTTGTTGGATAATTATTATCATGGTTGCATTTTTTATTTTTGAATTATATACTCGCTTATACCCTAACAATATGGCTTCAAGTATTTAACTAATGAGGATCTCGGTATTCAGCGCGTTTATATCTGAATTATAAATTATTTTATATTTTACTAAGAAAAAATGTGTTAATTAATGATTATAACATTATTTATTGAATAGTTTGCATATATTACAAGCTCTTTGTATATATATATATATATTTATATATATACATATATATATTTATATATATATATATATTATATACATCCGTCCATGCTTATGGTTTTTGTGTGGCTTCATGAGGGTTCCGCATCATTCCACCTCACATCTTTGAAATCGGCTTGAAAGATAAAACTAAAGTGTCCCTGGGTGCAATCACGTGGCCGCTAGCTGACTCTTGTGTGGCGGCAGGATTCGTCTCCGATCAAAAAGTCTAAACAGATCGACGCTTGGCTTCAGAAAGATTGCTACGCTTTTGTAGCCTGCTCTCACTAGCCCCCTAATTCCGACTTTTACCGCTGGACTAATTCGTTTAATTATATATCTAGAACATCATTAACATGGCATCGGAAAACACTAAAGCCAGCCTGATCGGTGATATCCGCCGAGTATTCTCCGAGTTCGGGTCGGCGCCCGTGAAGAATGCACTTTCCTTGTGCTGGACACGTATCGAAACAATGATTGATGGTAAAGGCTGCTACATTGATAAATTGTTAGCTCTAGAACATAATCACATTCCTTGAATTGATGTTTTCAATCCGTATTTCAAAATAAGGCTGTAGTGTTGTTTGTTCTAGGTGACAAATTTATCTTTCCACCCTGTAATATTGATATCACTTTTATAGTTACCGACGAATCTTACGTAGAATGGATTTTAAACTAATTTCTCTTAATTTTTCGCAATGAACTTACCAATATGGTCAGCAGTATCCCTAAAATAACACTACAAATATAATATAAATTCGTTTAGTTCAGAAGAAAATGATCGATTTTTTTTAAATCAAGACGTTTAACATTCGTGATCTTTTTCTTCTTTATAAATTAATTTATTTATCATTATTTAGGTTACTCAGAGGAAATAGTAAAGTTACATGTTAATATAATTTGCAATATACCATGTTTTCCTCATTGTTAGCGGCATAGATGTCTATAGCAATAGAATAAACAAATTCTTTAATTTTATTAACTTTATTTAATACTAGAATTTCAGTCCGGCGTTACCGAGTGTTTGCATGTGTGTGTGTTGAGAAAAAATATAAGTTGTAGTAGGATGGCAGGCTCGTACCCGTACCCCAAAGGAGGAAAAGAACGGGGAAAATATAACGTCGTTGCTGTTACGACCACCGCAATACATGAAGTGACGCGAGTATTAATTAAGGCTAGACAATCGAAAGGAGAGGATGGCTTTACAAAATATTTGGCATAAAAAATCCCCCCTTCAGAAAAGTGCCTTTTTTAAGGTAAATATATTAATGTTTTTAGCCAATCTTTCGATATTTGTCGTCGGAAAGGTCGAACTTCAAAACGATACTGATTTTGTAAAAATCCGTCGCCACTGTCGAAAGTTTTAGGTAGACATGCAAACATAGAGACATTCGTACATACATTTATATATTGGTAACTACAAATTTTCAAGCTAAACCGATTAAAAAGGCTTGCAATATCGTTTAATACCCTTTATGTAAAATTTCAAATATTTAGCCCAGAAATTGTCTGAGTAATTTGGTAGAAACCGCAGAGGTCATTTTTTTTTAATTTGACCACTATTACGACCACTATTACGACATTTATTGTTTTTGGCTCAAATCAAGTTTTAAGTTAGATCCATGTCCATGGAACCTATATCTGAAATTTAAATTGTTTAACCCCAAAATTGTCAGAAGAGTTTGGTAGAGTTCTCAAATGTAAAATCGTTGAACTTTGACCTATACCAGTAAAATTTCTCGCTGAAAACGGATTGCAAAGATATTCCCAAATCTCAATACCCTGTATATTAAATTTCAAATCTGTAGACTTAAAATTGATAGATTATTGCGTAAGGAAATGTACACGAACAGACACACAGACACACAGACACGTTCAATTTTATAGATATATAGATTTACTAGCATAGGTGCACGGCGTTGCCCGTGTATTTGGAGATGTATGTTGAGCAAAAAAAGAAAAGTGGTCAATTTTTTTTTAACTTTGCCCCATATTATGACCCCTTAAAATCTATTGTTTTGGGTTTAAATTGAGTTATTTAGTTAGATCCTGGTCCAATAAACCTATATCTAAAATTCCAAGTTTTTAAGCAGAACATTGTCGGAGGAGTTTAGTAGTGTTCTCCAATGTCAAATCGTTAACCTTGTACCCCGTAATCGGAAAATTTATAGCCGAAAAGGGAGCACTTCGATTTTACCAAATCTCAGTACCCTGTATATCAAATTCGAGTTTGGAGACTTAAAATTGACAGAGTTATTGCGTACGGAAATGTACACACAAAGACACACAGATACACACACAAACACTTTCACTTTTATAGATATATAGATTAATTTAAAATTATATTACTAGGTGGTTAGTCATAAAACCGTACTTAATATATAATAAAGTAATTTACTTTGAAAGAAAATGACACAGGGCGATCTAATAATTCTACAGGCACTAAACTAATGTACAATATTTTCCTATTAATTATTTTCTACTTTCCGTCAAAGTGTTTTCTATTAATCTTTATATATGCAAGTAAGCTCTCAACACGATTATTAGTGTATGATAATTAGTATAAGAATTATGAAATATAAGTAAATAAGTTGTGATAGTAAACACTTATTAATTCATTTCTGCATTCATGCATATACTTGTTCAATTTGTAAAATTGTCTATCATCGAGATTGAGTAAAATTAATGAAAAATATATTACTTTTTTACAAGGAAGTAACAACCCACCTATGTCGGAAAGAAAAGTAGGGCATATGTCTTGCTTAGTGTATGTTGATTATGATGCCAATAGTCTTGCTATTATCTGGGGTAGGAATTGAGTATAATTTTATGAAGAGGACACCCCAGCTATTTTTTCAAACATAACACGGTCAGCTGGAATGATGTTCCAAAAGTTGAGCGATTCGAGATTAAGATTATAACTCAGATAGACAGTCAGGGAAATAGTTGGCATTGGCTTCAGGTAGAATTTGGCCGGAAGAAGAATCCTATATGAGCACATACCATGAACATAATGATACAACTGGGATAGGCTCGCAACGTCTCTACTGAAGGTTAGTAGTTGTCCTAGGATGGAACAGAAATGAACGATTAAAAATGTTGTAAATATAGGGTAGGGTACACAGGGATTTATTGCCAAGACGAGTACACAATACTCTATTTAAAGCCGATATATCACTGAATATATAACCTGTTTCATATAAGCCAGCTACTTCCTGAAACGGTGGAATGACGTAACTATTTTCAGATGAGCCTGCCAACATATGTGACGTAATCTCCCATTTCATATCAGAGATCAAGGTCAAGGTTAGAGGCTTATAAAAGCAGGGACCCCCTTTTACGCTTCTGTTATTTATATAGATTTGTGTCAAGTGAGGATCAGGGGTTTTATGGCTTAAAATAGAAGCAACATTGCTTTATGCGTTTTAAAATACCAGCAATATTGTTGCATTTCACACTGTTTCCAAGGTCAGATATGACAGATTCAAAGAGAGTCTTCCCGTTGTTAGAACTTAAACTGTACCATAGACTATTATGATAGAAAGTGATTCAGGAGTTGATTGAAAAGGATAAAAAATCGCGTTCGTCCTTAGATAGCTTTTCTAAGCACGACCGTGTTGACACATTAAGCTATTGATTTATGTCCAACGACTGCCAGTTTAAAAACTATCAGAAACATAAATATTTGTGTTGAGAAGACATTTTCTGATATTGCATACCTGAAAATTTTGTAAAGTAATTTTTTTTTATGTGAAAACATATACGATGCCTTTGGTATGTAAAGAGCTATATTTCTTGAAATGAAATCCTCGTAGATAGAGACATGTGAAATTACACTGAATAGACTTGCCGTTTGCTTAATGGAACTGAAACCATATGTCTGTCAGTGATCGGATTGGTTTTACGGGGTTTTTTCATATCCATTATTTAACAAATATTTGAACACCCTATTTTTTAAAGGCATACAACTAATCGGTATGTACTGAAATAAAAAAAGTATCGGTATTTTAAATAAAGAGGAAAATAATGAAGTTTTCGAAAATTTTGCAAAGCATTTCTCTTTTAGGAATCAGTTTAACATATTTGCAAGAATACATGCTAGTACTGGGAGCCGTTTTATATTTAGTAATATAGCATTGAATAGTTAATTGCTGAGCTGGCATCAATATTCTAGATGTGTGTCCACATAAGGAATAGATATGTTTATGTAACTCAGATAATTTTGAGTCTTGATGGAACACTCGGGAAATATCTGGCTCTGATCGCATAGAATCGACTTTCCTGAAGAGATCTTTGCATTTTTTTTATTTTGTAACATTCTGATTAACATCACTCTATGTCAGTTAATAATAAACCGGACAAAATACACGCACTTGTTCAGTATGTGCCCAAACTCCTGGGATGGTATCTCTTTTCATTTCCTTGCACTTGATGGACTGAACATATGCCTATTTTCAGTATTTTGTAATCAATGCAAGAAGTTCTAAAAACAACTTCAGAGACCTCACCTTAAAAATATAGTTTATAAATCATTTAATCTTAATATACAAGGACGTTTATTCGAAAACGATTATATTAAAACAATGAAAATGTATGCATCTGTTCACAGCAGATGTGTTAGAGAAGGACGTGTGGATCGTTTCTAATTCACTGCTATCTTATTGAGTAACCAGATTATTATATTTTTATCTGTACATTCACCCACCGTATGCCGTCTGATAATTAATAATAGAAAATCAGATGTTGTTTCACAAGACAGTGGTTTTACAGAATATGTAGCATAGGTAAGTACATTATTTTAGATACATTTAAATTACATATGATAAATACGTTTGTACGGAAGTATAACTCACTTATTACTAGAGACAGTATAACCGTATATTGTTTCGTTTAATATATATATATATATATATATATATATATATATATATATATATATATATATATATACATGTAACTCTTGGTTCGTTCGCATGATAGCTTCCACGTTTTGGTCTATGTTTACTATAATCATGTGTGTTTTTATATATTTTTTTTTATTATGACATTATACTTAATTTTTTATGATAAATGGGTGTTTTTCTTTGTACCAATAGGCAATTTTTTTTAGGGACAATTATTCATTACCGCGTCCTGTCACGTTACCAGTATTACAATTTAGCGGTTTTCCTGCTTGATCTGGAGATTTCATTTGCAATCTAGCGGGGGAGTTTAGGTAATCTGGAGATATTTGACACCCACACACCCGCAATTTTAGATTAAAAAATAAAGAAAAGCGCTTGAAAATACTTTAAAACATAAAATAAACTCATTCATGTCAGTAAAAAAGTAGCATTTATTGCCTTTGGTAACAATTATTTATTCATTATTTTTTTGTTTTTCACCTTTTTTCGGCTAACCATTCTTAAATCTCGCTATAAAATCGATTTTCTAAGTACATTTTAGGTGGGGGGCATTCCAACCTCCGACGTTTAGTTCAAAATACGATCTAAGCAACCCTGCTTCATTTAGAAGTATTTAGTCGAAAATTGTAAAAAGCCAGAAACAACAGCAAAAAAAAAACTTCTACTAATACAGTAGAATTTAATTATCTTCCAACGTAAATACTTTTAATATGCTAAAACAAAGTTTTTAAAACATGTTTCACCATTATTCTGATGTTTAATTTGCAGTATATTTCAATTTAACTTTTATTATAAAAAGTTTCAGTTTATGACTTGTTTCCTGCAAAAAATACCCTCTCTGGAAAAAACAGGCAAAACTAGCTGATAAAATATGTAAGCCTTCTGGGGAACTAACCGTTTCAATATAATTCCAGAAACATATAGTGAGAAAACACGGAACATGTTATGTATTGAATATACTATATTTATAATTTTTTTATGGTAGGAAGTTAAAATATGGAGTTTGGGGGTGGGGAATTAGCGATTTTTGAAAATTTCAGACGATAAAACTAAAAAATCTAGCGATTTTCTGGATATTTCTTTCTCCTGATCTCGCGGGTTTTTTTAATCTCAGTTGCCAACATTGCATCACTAAAAAAACCTTCAGGCTTAATGTAAACAGAAAGTGTTTACAATATCGGTAAATTTTCAATGGGTTTCATCACATGATTATTGATAATGTAATCATGTGATTGAAATTTAATTTAAATTAACCACACGTGGTCGCTTTGCTATCAAATATTCATCGAAAAATGGTAGGTACACACAAAATGAATGCCGACGCTCAAAGTGTATAAACATTTTGACTCCTCCCTTAACTTAAAAATTCACCAAAAATCAGGAAATTAACCAATTTTAATTAAAATTGCAGTATTTTTCAAATGATGATCGCAGAATATAATAAACTAATTATTTTGTACTGAGCTCTTAGTGAGAATGTTCTATTTTGTTTAAACAAAAAATACCTTTACTAAAGTTATGGTTTTAAGTAGTAAATAAAAAAACACAAGAATTTATTTTTGCTTTTTTATATAAATAAAGTATCGTAATTTGTAACAATAAAAAATAATTTTTACAGTAACATTACGAAAAAAGCCCTTACAGTCCGTATTAATCAATTCGATATAACTCGAAGAAAAATGAA
Organism: Euprymna scolopes; assembly: GCF_053919585.1. Classification (NCBI taxonomy): domain Eukaryota; kingdom Metazoa; phylum Mollusca; class Cephalopoda; order Sepiida; family Sepiolidae; genus Euprymna; species Euprymna scolopes. Next base: position 103,581,407 of record NC_136493.1, on the reverse strand, counting down.
TTCTCGCATACTATTAAGGAAATTAAAGATTCAATTAGATTCCTATTTAAGTCACTTAAATTATTTTGGGTGAAATGAGTTTAGGAATTTATAGCCAAACCTAAATATATTTTTTTTCTTTAAAAAATAGCATTGATACAGTAAGTAAAGTAAAATTTGCATAGAATGCTTTGCTTTACTGTTATAAAAATGGAACGGAAATTTTAATTTCGTTCCCTTTTAAATTCGGTACATTTTTACATTACGTCCAACTCATCGTTCACATTCGACACGTCAAATTTTATAGCTTTTCGGGTATTCTGGCAAGGTTAGGGATATCTATTCGGAAAGCCGTTCTTAGTATTGGTAGATTGGTAGGTGTGTCAAAAATTTTGTGAAAAATAGTAAATAATTCTACCCCGTCTTTCGAAGCTCATAACTCCTCGAAAAATGTAACTCACTCCCTTTTTTCCAATTAAAGGAGCAAGGACCAATGTTTCATAAAAATACAAAAAACAAACAACATGTTTTTTAAAAAAAAGTTTTAAACTTCGGACTTTACATGTAAATTTCTAAAAAAACACTACTTTTAAATTTGAAAATATTATTTATTGACCTTTTTTCTTCAATTTGTAATATATAACACTTTGGGGAATAAATTATTTACTTTTTTATAGACATTTCAAAATGGGAGGCGTGAATTATTCTACCCCTGTCTTTCCAAGCTTATAACTACTCGAAAAATGTCATTCAAGCCCTATTTTTTTCAATTAAAGGAGCAAGGACTAAGGTCTCATAAAGAAAATCAAAAGAAAAACAAGTAACGTGGTTAAAAAAAAAGGTTTTAAACTTCGAACTTATAGGTAAGTTTCTAAATAACACTACTTTTTTGTTTTAAATTTGAATATATTACTTATTGACCTTTTCTCTTCAATTTGTGATATATAAAACTTGGGTGCGTAAATTAATACTTTACTTTTTACTAGACACTTGAAAATGGGGGGCGTGAATTAAAAAAAACGTTTACCTAAAAAATTACCCTCGGTTTATTGGAAAGAGCATAACATTTTACATTGACCCTGAAAATATCGTAAAAATAGAATCAATAGAAAAATGCTGACAGATCTTTAAAGTTTAAAAATTAAAGAATATTGAGTTCGTAAAATTCATTACCGTTTTTTTTTTTAAATAAACAAATAGTTCTATTACTTTTAAAACAACTTTAATAGTTTACTTTGGAAGTATAATCCATAAAGAAAATAAACAATCCACTTTTAAAAGAGAAATTATGAGATTTTTATATTTTATTCGCAGTTTCGTGATAGGAGTGTAAAAAAAGTCCTACAAAAAGTCTGATACATCTACTAGATTTGAGTGTTTATTCGTTGTAAACGTACCTGACAACCTATAAATGTCGACATTTCCAATGTGAATGGTAAGCTGGACTTATGTAAAAAATAACAAAAAGATATACCAAACTGACTTTTTCGTATAAAAATGAAATTGTTTCCCTTTCGTTAATAACTTAAAAAAAATAAAATAAATAGTTTGTGTTTTATATACATAAAGTACAATTGTTGAATGTTGCTGTTTAGATTATATTCGTTTGGGGGGCACAATTAAAAAATTAAGAAAGATTAAAACGAAGGGAAATTTAAGTTTCGGTTTCATTTTTACAACAACCATAAAACAGCGCATACTCATCAAGTTTTATCTTAATTTATAAGCATAATATTGAAACACTAAATTAACATTTTATTTATTTTTTGCATAACTTATGATGGAAGTATTTTTCTATTTATTTTCTTAACATCACATAAAAAATAAATAATGTGTACATTCTCTTGAAAAAAAGAATCAAACTTTTCTCTACTTTCACATGTGTTCAATTTGAACAAACTGAGCCACCGCAACGCGTGGCCGGGTACAGCTAGTATATTTATATATATATACATATATATTTATATATATATATATATAATCATATATATGTATATATAGAAAGAGATAGATAGATAGATAGATAGATATACATTTGTGCATGTGCACTGACACAAATACGTTTATACATGAATGTGTTATTATATATACTTTTAAGACGGTGCTCTCCTTTCGTGTTTCAGTTAACCTCACCGAATTTTATTATTCGTTCTACGATTAACACGATTAATATTTCTCAGAATATGTCATTGGGCTGGAAAAGGAATACAAAAGCAAAAAAAGCCACTAAATATTTCTTATGTTAGGAGTCCACATTTCCTATTGTAAAATGAAAATGTCTTAATTCCCTCTATTCTTGACTTTTACCTTTGTACGTGTAGAAAAATAGAATAATAATAATAATAATAATAAAATAAGCATTGTCCGGAATTTCCCCATATCGGGAATCGAACATAAAATTACAAATATATATATAAATAACCGCGACAAATCTGGTCCTTAATGGCGGAATTCTAAAGTTGTTTCTCAACATAAAAATATATTTATTAATATACTTTTTATAAGTACGAAATTGACATCTCTAATAGGAACTAGATCAATTTTGTAGGGGCCAAACAAAAGAGGGGCAAATAATACATTATATTTTTGTGTTTTTAAGTTAATAGCTTCGAATTTATTCAATAATTAGACACCTTAATCTTTTGTCAAAACTTGAGTAAAGCACGTATATATATATATATATATATATATATATACACACACATATATATATATATATATATATATATATATATTGTCTATTTAATCCCCGTTTACAAATTAAGTTATTAATCTGCTTCAGTTTTACAGTTATTCAAGCAGAGATAAGAAAATGATAATTTTACTTACAAACGTGCGATTTTGATAATATGTATCTGGAAAATTGTCTTAATTACAATTTCAATGATAATGCACATTCACGTGATAATCGCAATAGACGTGATAGGATAAAAAAAGTTTCAACTAGATATCAGATATAACCATTTTAGATGAGTTATGGAGCTGCTAACTTCTAAAGTTTTGCAGTAATTTATCCCTTTTCTATATTAAAACAACGTTGGTAATAACTCTATAAATACAAAAGAATTACATAATTTACAATATAGCATATCTTGTATAAAACTATATGAAAATAATATAGTTATTGTATACATATTCATGTATTTAGATTAATAAAAATATATCTAATTCGTACCGGCATATGTCTGTCTCTCAATATAGTAAGATTATCAGAAAAAAATTAAATTGCAAATCAGATTTAAACCACAAATCCAACCGCCATTTGTATTGAATTTTAAAATCTCCTATGCGCAAATGTATAAAATCATTTTATGTTTTAAACGAAAAAAGTGTCATATGTCTGTAGTTTTATACCGTTGGCATATTAATAAGTCGGTATTACCAAGCGTAATATATTCTCATCAGTTTTGAGTAGACTAGCATATAGTGGAGGAGAAACCCTTCATTACTCAGATAACTATCATACTTCCATCATACTTATACCCCTCCAAGTGACCCCTCTACTCTGGGGAACGAAACCTTCCCCACACCAAGAACCGATCCTGCATCTGGCCATACCAACATGGGGAGACAAATAGAAACATTAAAAACCCCCTACGTATATTTATAAATACACATCTTTACCTGAACAAACAGATTATGAAGAATACCCGAACAGTCTAAGGATGAAACGAAAAATCACAATACTAAAATCTAAGAATCCAAAAAATAAAAATCAAAATTGAATGAAAACATCCCTACCCTTATTTCGGAGGAGCTGCCCCCCTCTTCACGAACACATTATTAACGATTTTGGATCACATATGCCTTTCTAGGGAAGCAAATAACTTTATAATACCATTAAAGAGAACACACATTCTTCAAACCAATAAAAGAAAACACACACAAATACACACACACACACATCCTACCCTATGCACCCAGTTTACCAAGTACTAATGGGCCCTTCACCTCCACTCAGTAAGAGAAACAAAGAAAGATAAATAGAAACACAAGCAGATAAAGAGAGGGAGAGAGAGAGAGAGAGAGAAAAATAAGACATCAATGTCCACAGTCCACCCAAATGAACCAGAAATAAAAATTGAACATACGATTGAAAAGTAGAATCATGCAAACATGTTTCCCCCTGTCGGAAACATTACAAATGCACTACGAAAATGTTATTTTACATTGAAACACATCTTGAATATATTCTAAACATTTTAAATACTTTCTGAAGAGGGAGCTTCACTGAACGTCTGAAACAGGTTAAAAACGATTTCAATTATTTAAAAACATTATTACAATGATCTAAACAGTATTTTCAATTAAAAACCCAAACACGGAAAAATAAAATAATGTTTAATAATACACATTGTTGGTGACCACCCCACTTATTTAAATATACATCTTTCTCTAATTGGAATTTATAAACGCACTTTATATATATATATATATATATATATATATATATATATATATATATATATATATATATATATATGCATGCGTAGTTGTGTGCGTGGGTGTATGAATATATACATATATAAATATATATATATACATTTATTAACACACAAAATATATACATATCTGTGTATATATATAAATAAATATATATATATGAATATACATTAACACACATATAAATATATTCTAATATATATATATATATACATATATTGACACACACATTTATATATATATGTATATATATATATATATATATATATATATATATATATATATATATATATATATATATATATATATATATATATATATATGAATATGTGTATTTGTGTACTCTCAGTGAAATACAATTCTTCCCAATCTTTCAATATGTTTTTTAATCGATATCGGTGAGAGTGATCGTTTACCAATTTAATAGGAATTTTACCTGCTCTAGTTTGCGACCTTCAGAGTGGACAATGTAAAAAATTTACATGACCCCCACAGTTACGTAGTTCACGCTAAAGTTTAGTCTGTACTTCAAAGTAGATTTCATAAATTTGTTATTTAATATCTGAAATTGAAGTAATCAAGTTAAAAATGCAAAATTAAGTAACTTGTTCGGTTTTAAGTTTACAAAAGCATCACCAGTAATCAAGGCACAAGGGACATTCGAATATAATGGTCAAAGTGTGTTCAGTTGTCAAAGGGGCAAAATAGGTATAATTAGAAGTGCAAATTTGATAAATTGCATTACTTAAAGGGAACAGCTCATCAAGAACTCGTTTACGTTGTACTTGAAAACGGTCATATTGTTATCATCTGGAAAGCAAAGAAACCAGAGAAAGTTCTACATGCATGCAGTTTCATTAGGAGCTTTGTTCATGGAATATACGTTTAGTTCTAGCCACAGATTAAGATAGGAACATGTTTATAGGGTTTACAGCTAGACGACTATTTCTAGAGAATGTTTAACGAGGTAGGTGGGACGTCGATTGTAGCTCTGCCATATATCTAAATAACGATACAACAGGGGCAGGCTCGCAACGTGTTTTCTGTGAAAAAAAAATTGCAAGAAAGAGAAAATGGCATCTTACACTACGAAATATATTCTGAAAACTCTCAAAGCAGGAAAAGTTCTTCTTGAAGCTCCTGCCCAGATGTGACAGCAATACTCCAGCATTGGACGTAACTGGCTCTTACATATAAATGGAATACATCAATAGATAGACATCTACTGGATCAATAGAAGGATCTCACTATTTTTCTAGCACCCTTGGCAACGGATTTGATATACATGTTCCCTTATATATCAGGCGTAAATGTATAACTCAGAAGCTTGTCAAAACATGGAGCCTCCCCAATGCGAGGGGCATTCTTTAAATTGATGACAGATGGGATCAGAACTGTTGATGATGTAAAGAAAGAAGCTTGGTTTTAGATGTATTAAATGTCACCAGTCACTTTTTTCACAATCGTACCACATGCTCAAGATCGAAGGAGAGATAATCATAGAGAACTTGGTCATTTACAGCCTTTGATGTGTTGGAATAGATGGCAATGTCGTCAGCAAAAATGTCTATGAATAATCTAAGGATGTGATTTGGAAGATCATTAATATAGATCAGAAAGCGTGTTGGGCCCAGTATATACCCCTGGTGGACTCCAATATTAATAATTCGAGCTTCTCGTTTTAGCCCTTTAACACTACACTTATGAACCTATCAGAGAGAAATGATTTTATAATTGAAAATACATTTCCCGCTATACGAAAGTTTGATGGCTTGTGAAGTATCGGGATCGGGATGTTTGCAGTGCCATGGCGCGCATGGAAAGGGACCCTGCACTCATCCCCGGTGGGCTTTCCTGAGGCCACAGTCCTAGTTGATGGAGGATCAGCTGATGGTCTACTTGTGATGCATGTGTGATATTCTGCATAACCTCCTGTTCGGCTTCCCCTAACCCAACTGAAACTCGTTAAATAAAACATGATGACAGTACAATCTAAAAATAAGCTTAAACAAGGCTTAGGGTCAAACAAATCCAACTTGCCTCCTCCCTTAAGGCTTGCATTCACAAATATCCGTGGGCTTAGAACTAATTTAGCTGATGTTGAAGCATTTCTCCTAACAAATACCCCGGATATCTTAGCACTAAGTGAGACTAACCTACACTCCTCCATCCCCTCTAACTACTTTAACATGCCTGGATATCTCCCACTCTGCCGTAAGGACTCTGACAGACATATGCACGGACTTGGAGTTTACATTCGTAATACCCTTCCCTTGACTAGAGAAACAAACCTAGAAACGGATGATCAAGCCTTTATGTGCTTTAGACTAATCATGCAACACAACATTAGCTACTTTTACTTTCTCTACCGCTCTCCCTCGACCCAAGACTGCACAATAATAAACAAAGTATCTGACAGCATAGACACAGCACTCTCCTTCGACACTAGCACCCAAGTACATGTATTTGGCGACTTTAATGTCCATCACAAAAACTGGCTTGGATTCTCTACTTACACAGATGCAGCAGGCAGCGCAACTCATAGCTTCTCTGTATCTCACTCCCTAGCGCAAATTGTTACTTTTCCAACCCGCTTCCCTGATCAGGAAGAACAACACGCATCACTATTAGATCTGTTTTTGACCACAGTTCCTGATGATTGTGTAACGAAAGCCGACAGCCCACTTGGGAACGCTGATCATGCGGTGATAATGGTTGAAATCGCCCAAAACTCTAGACCCAAAACTGAAGAGCCAGTGCTCAAAACAACGAGATATTATAAAAAGGCTGACTGGGAAGCTATCAGAGATCTTATCAGAGACGCCCCATGGGGAAATATTGTTCTCTTCCTGCTGAACAGTGTGCAACCGAGACCACTGAATGGTTCAAAACTGCAATCGAAGCCCATGTTCCCATGCGGAAATTCTATAGCAAGCCCCACTCTCCCCAATGGTTTACTTCGACTTGCGCAACTGCCATTGCTCAAAGGCAGCATGCATTCCGCAGGTTTAATCGACATAAGTCCAGTTCAAACAGACAGAAGTACATAGAAGCTAGCAGTAACGTTAAGAAAGAAATAGCGACAGCTAAGAGGGAATTTACGGAAACCACGAAAAAAACGCATCGCAGCACAAAAACTAGGAACTCGTGACTTCTGGAAAATCTACAACAGTGTAGTAAATAATGGGCAATCAACAATTCCCCCACTAACCAACAATCACGAGGTTCTTTGCTCAGCAACCGAGAAGGCTTACATGCTTGCCAGTCGGTTTGCCTCCAACTCCACACTGGACCCTCTAAACCACCCCCTACCTCAATTTCCTATGCGGACAGACGCCACGCTAGACGACCTGAAAATCACCCCTGCTCAGGTGCATGCCATCATAAAAAACCTTGACACTTCCAAAGCATGTGGACCCGACCACATCCCAGCTGTGCTATTAAAAAAGTGCTCAGCCGAAGTAGCTCCAGTTCTCTGCAAACTCTACAACAAATGCCTTAATGAATCTTGCTTTCCGAGCTGTTGGAAAACTGCTTCTGTAGTACCAGTATTCAAGAATTCTGGCGAAAGAACTGACCCATTAAATTATCGCCCTATTAGCCTCCTCCCACTTTTTGCCAAAATATTTGAGACCTTAATTAACCATGCTCTAGTCCAGCACCTTACAGATGCTAAACTTCTGACCGACCGTCAATATGGATTTAGACAAGCCCGTTCCACGGCAGACATCCTCACTGTAATCTCTGAACGCATATACCATTCACTGGACAAAGCGGGAGAGGGAAGAGCGGTAGCTCTAGATATATCTAAGGCTTTTGACAGGGTATGGCATGAGGGTCTCCTCAGGAAGATTAGATCTTACGGTATCACTGGTAGAATACTTAACGTAATTAAATCCTTCTTAGATAAGAGAAAAATCCAGGTTGTCCTCGACGGTCGTACATCTAAACAATATGATATAAATGCGGGAGTGCCCCAAGGATCTATCCTGGGACCTCTGTTGTTCCTGATATTCATAAATGACCTCCCCGACAAGATTGCCTCTGAGATGGGGATATATGCTGATGACACCACACTCTATAGCAGGCACGACAGGAAAACAAACGAACATATATCTAAAGTAATGGCAGAACCACTAGAGGATGACCTCCAATCAGTAGTGGAATGGGGACAAAAATGGATGGTCACGTTCAATGCCACCAAGACAAAACTGGTTTCATTCAATAATTACAAGAAATCTTCTCTACCACCTATAGCAATGGCCAACGACTCTTTATCTGAGAGTACGTCTCTCAAGCTCCTTGGCCGAAAGTTCACTGGAAACATGAGTTGGAACAGTTACATCGAGGGCATTGCCAGGGCCGCTGCAAGGAAGGTGGGCTCTCTCTACCGTGCTAGAAAACTTTTAACACCCGAAAGTATCCTGTACCTCTATAAGGCCACTATTCGCCCATGTATGGAGTATTGCTGTCATATTTGGGCCGGTGCATCGGCTACTAGTCTCTCGATCCTTGACAGGGTTCAAAAGAGAGTCGCAAATCTGATAGGCCCTAAACTGGCATCAAAACTTCAGCCTCTGTCCCATCGTCGAAATGTTGCATCCCTCTGCCTGTTCTACAAGTATTATAATGGTGAATGCTCTGAAGAACTGCAAGCACTTGTGCCTCCACGACGTGAACACCCTCGACAGACCCGACAAGCTGCAAAATCCCACCCCCACACTGTAGAGATCCCTAGATGTAAAAGATCCTTCTACTCCAGTAGTTTCTTGCCCAGAACTGCTAGACTTTGGAATTCCATTCCGGGTCACTGCTTCCCCAACTGTACTGACATGCATAAGTTCAAGTGCAACGTGAACCAACATCTCGCTGCCCTAATCCCTACATAGTACCCCAGTAGATGTTTCCCCTGATAGTAGCCCCCTACACCAAAGTGGCAATGTGCCTTGTTTGGGGTGAAAATGTAATTAAAAAAAAGTAAAACTTTATATCATACCTTCTCAAAGCCTTTGATATGTTAAGAGCAATTGCCCTAAAAAAAGTATACATCGGAAGTTTCAGACATCCTATGCGAAATAACCGTAAGCGCACCCACTGTAGATCTAGCAGAACGGAAGCCATATTGCATGTCAATAAACAGTTATTAGTGTTCAGGTTGTTGGGAAGTAATTCTCTGTAAGACAACGCTTTAATAGATTTGTAAATATGGGAGCTAGTTCTGATTGAAGGGGTTCCATCACTATAATTGGAATACACTCAGAACCAGTTCCCTTACTGTTATCAAGATTTCTTATTAGCTTGGTCACATCATACACAGATATTAATCTGTCGCATAGAATGTTTTCTGATGCAGGAAGAAATTCTGGGGATGTGCGGCCTTGCATACTGGCCGTCAGTATCGGGCACACGTGTTTATTCGTTAAAGAATGAAGAAATGGAGACAACATTCCCCTTTGTCATCTCTCTTGTGTGAGTTGGCTACACCGTTTACATTGTGAACATTAAAGTCTCCACATCCTTGAATATTCGCCGAAGGATGAGCAGATGGGATATGGTAAATTTTCTAAGATATTCTCTTAAATATAGTAACTCCGCTGTTGTGGGGGGGATAGAGAGCAACTATAAACTTAGTCGTGTGAGCAAGTTAAACCTGGAAGCACATATAAGGTATTTTAGGGTCGTTTCCTCAGATATCCATTTCACATGGAACGCCATCTAAAAGGTAGCCACATAATCAATGTCCATGACGATCTTGGGAGTCAGATTTGGATGGTAACTTAGAGAATAATTTGATTGCAACCTCTTTAAGGGAAATAATCGATCAAATGCCAGATTAGCTAAGAAATAATCGGTCTGGTTTAATCTCCTGTAATTTGGTTTACATCTCAGGAAGTTGGAAGTTTGATTCCTGATGTATGCGAGGGCACATAGTAGAGGCTATGTTAGAAGGTCAAGATTGTGTTTAATCGTATTTTGTCCAAAAAGTAATATTTTATTCGAATGCCCCCTCTTCCTTATCAAAGAACTCACTTTTATTTTAATACATCGAATTTAATGCGTGTTCGGTAATAAAACTTCTAAACTGTATCTTTGATTGTGTCACGGATTTATCTTTTATCAAAATCAAAGTATTCTTTTTAAAATAGATATATTGACTTGTCAATAACTGGTATTTCTCCGCTGCAGTGTGCCAGAAAATAACCCACATTTTTAGAATACTCCTAGACAGATGCATTACATTTTGGGGAAATGTTATCTATATATATATATATATATATATATATATATATATATATATATATATATATATATATATATATATGTATATATATATATATATATATATATATATATATATATATATATATATATATATATATATATATATATCCTGTTTATTATACAGGAAGTATTCGTTATTATATGCATACATGATTCAGTTGAATGCTAATTTAAACGGATTACTTCCTCAGACAAAAAAGAGCGATGTGGAAACAAAATGACATTCTTCAAAAGTTTTGATATTAGTTTGCCATTTTCATTTTTTCTTTTGAAAAAAGTAACCCTTAGTTTTATACTGAGATTAAACATATTTTTCTCTTTACAGGAGCCGGCATTTCTCTAATGGCGGTCACCCTGTCTGTATCTGGGCGTCTGCCATCTTTATCAATGATATGTTCTAGGTACTTGATTTTTGTAAAAAAGAATTCACACTTGCCTTTAATCTTGAACCTATTATTTTGTATTTGACTACATACTTGTCTCATGGTTTGCGTCCCCGTCCCAGCTTTCACTCGCTATAATGGTCTCGTCTAGATATGCGATAAACATTGTCAACGTCGCTCAGAATGGTATCTATGACTTGCTGGAATATCGCTGGTGCTACCTTGACGCTAAACGCGAGCCTTTTGTATCTGTACTAACCCCGATGAATATTAATCGAGAGAAAGAGCTTTTGTCATTTACAGGAATTTGTAAGTAAGCGTCGCTCTGGCAAATCTTAGAGGAACCCTTACCGCTATTTAATTTCGTGAACACTTCCTCTGAACTGAGAAATGGATAGTGAAAGTCTTCTAAAGGCCCGTTGAGTCCGGTCGAGAAGTCAACGCAAACGCGGATTTCTCCGGACCATTTTGACGTAGAATGCTGGAGCAGCCCGCTCACTATATTCAGTTTTAGCCAGTATACCTATGTTTTCTAATCGACCCAGCTGCTGATTTATTTTGTTCAGAAATACGAACGGGACATTAGTTTGTTTGTTTTTTAAACACCGGTCGTGTACCCGGTTTTACCTAAAATTCAGCGGCCATTTTTGTGCATCCCCAAAGGCAAGAAAAAATATATTTGGGAATTATTTTTCAAAACTGGTTATGAGATTGTCACTTTCAGTGGGATGGACTTTTTGCAAAATGTGAATATAGGAAGATCCCACAAATGACATCCATCTATGCTATAGGAAACAACCAGGTTCTCACTAGTTTTAATACATGCATTTTTAGTTTTTTCCCGTTTTTCTCCGCAAGGTGACGTTGGTGATTAATTCTCCCTCAAAATTGAATTTTGTACAATTTACCTCCGTAGTCGTTTTGTTGGTTGTTAGCATTTTCGGTTTTCGTAATGTCTTCCATGTTTTTAAATTAATAATTGATGATCAAGCCCACTGTCTAATTAAAATTTGATATCCCTGCCGAAAATGTTGACCGTTAGGTTTTAATCAACAACCTCTCTAATTATTGTATAACGTACCCGGATTTGGTTCTAATTATTTTGATTTTTCCTGCAGCAAGGGTTTTTATGTCCGATTTTGTAAGATATCAGGAATGTTTTTTTGTAAAAAATCGGCCATCCGTTACCCAGTGTTTTCCACCATATCTGAAGCAAGGCTCGGAGCTTTTGATATTTCCGACTTTTGAGGGTAATCCTGTGTACCGTCTCAACTGTTTTTTATTCGTTATTCTTCTTATATTTGCGATGCCTGCTTCGATGTTTCTCGCATAGTTTTTAGTATTTAAACTTTTTGACAATCCTCAGTTAATATTTTCAGTTCGGTTCGCTTTCTAACTTCGTAAGGACTCTGCGCCAGATTTCCGCATTTTTCCCGAGGTTTAACCTTGTGCAACACAAGCCATTTAAAATTGTCTGCTCTTAATTCAAACAACTGTAAGTCGTCCCAATGCTTGCCCACTACTGCTGCGTACGTGGAAAAGTCGTCATTATCGGTTTCGGTCAAATTGAAACATCCCCATCGCTTAAGAAAAGGAGACGTGTTAGGGGAGAACAGTTCTGTTAACAGATTTTCCGTCTCATTGAACGATGAATCCGCTGTTTTGCGTGGCAAGATATAATCCACGAATTTGTCATGTCTAGACGTTTCAAGTTTTCGCATAAGCAGTCTGGTTTTCTTCTGATCAGAGCAGTTACCGCAGCCGATATTGAAAAAGTGTGCATATCTCCTGAAATAAGCTGCAAATGAGTGTTTATCTTTCGCTTCAATTTGCAACTTAGTCAAATTTGCAGGCACTTATTTTAGTTCGTCCATTTTTTCAAGTTGGATTGAACAATTTTAAAACGTTCTTTGAGTGGTTAGAAAAAACGTTTTTCTAGTTGGACTTAAAAAAAACATTTATATTTTCCTCTCAGGACAACACCCCTTCCCCCTCAAGAAATCAAGTGTATATTTCTCTTTGAAAAAAATAAAGAAATGATTTATTTTTTAGTAGAGAAAAACATAGAAGACTTTTTTCTTTTTTTTTCAAAATACCTTTTTAGTAGAAACGACGTTTTGTTTTCTGTTTTTTACAACGTAAAGGTTATCATTTAAGTTGCAAGTAGTGAAAGGCCGGCAAACATTATTGAATGCATTTCCATGCTTTAAAATGCTTCTATCAGGATTAAAGGTCCACGTCTTTGTGGAAGAAATTGAATTTCCCAGCAAGACAACGCTGCGATACACACTTCTCGACAAGCACGAGAATACTTTTCGTCAAATAATATAGAATTGTAAGATCATCCAGCATGTTCTCCGGACCTCAATCCCATTGAAAATCTTTGGGGATGGATGGCAAAATAAGTGTTCAAGGATGGAACCCAGTCTCATTCGATAAAGGAACTTTCTGATTAAGTTTTCAGTACATGGGATAAAATTCGTTCGCAACTGATAAAAAACTTAGTCGCAAGCATGGCGAAGAGAATTTTTGAAGTAATTCGTAATAATGGAGGCTATACTAAATACTGAGACGCTTTTTAGTCATTTTTAATTGCCTTTTGTTAGATAAATTATCAGTGGGTTTTTCATTTTGACAAGGTGAAAATGTTTTGTTTTTTTAATTATTAGATCAGGGTTAATGTTTCGAATGGAGCAGATTTCATTTTTTCCATAATATTTTCCCTTTTTGCAATAATTTCAACCATTTTTTTGATTAAAAACTCGATAATATGTGTAAACGCTTATTTCTTTAGGAGTCTTATGATTTTGACTGGACTGTATAGGTGCATGTATATGTGCATGTATATATATATATATATATGTATGTATATATATATATATATATATATATATATATATATATATATATATATATATATTTACATGTGTGCGTGTGTGTCGGTATGCGTTTTACACTGTGTGTTTTGTTACGTATGCATCATGTAACTATCATAACATATTTTGGAGAAATTATTTTCTTATAATACGGTGGAACATAAATCTCTCGCAGTTGCTGTTTTATATAAATAAATATTATACATTGAAAGGCAAGTGCCCCACTTTAAACGAAACACGAACAAGACTGTCAGATATTTTCCTTCCTCACCTCACCAGATCGTCATAATCTTTCATATCTAGGAGTTCGTACATTCGTTGACAATATAAGAGCTGCCTGATAAGAGAACACACGTCCACCTTTTGCACAACCCATGAGATTCTTCACAAAAGTTGAGGTGCCATCTTGTCTCAAACGGCTCGTACATTCCATGGATAAATAGATAAGAAACAGTCTCTAAAGAAATATGGTGAACATCACGTTACCTAATCTAAATATATATTTTGTCTGCATATTCGCGTAATATGCAGGTATCTATCTACATGTACACACATATAACACCACACCAACATATATGCATATTGGTAATTCCATAGATAAATATTTTTCCCAAAAATGTTGTATTCGCAAACACAGATTATTATTATTATTATTATTATTATTATTATTATTATTATTATTATTATTTTTATTATCATTATTATTATTATTATTATTAGTAGTAGTAGTAGTAGTAGTAGTAGTAGTAGTTACTCGCTGGCAGTAGACCTACAGGCCATCGTCAAATACTTGTCTTTCGGAGCAACTTGTCGTTTTCCCTGGGGTCTGAGTAACCACAACTCTCCCCAGATTTCCGGTGCTCTTCATCTCTCTAAATAACTATTCCATATGAAGGTATATTATCGCAATAGCAGCACGTCATTAATTTATCCTTAGTAGCGACGATTTCCTGTTCTTTTATTACTAATCCAGCGAATGTATAGCTAATGCTTTCTTTCATGGTCACCTCGTCCTTTTTTATACTCTCTCTCATTTATTTTGTATTTCATTACTTTATAATGACACGAAGGAAAATAGGAAATATCTTACATGTCTGCAATTTAAACTGTCATGATTCTGTGTGCTGCTTTTCTGCGTATCTCTATAGCAGCTTCGACATGTCTTGCTAGCGCCTGCGGATCATCCGTCTTAGTCTATTATTATTGGATCACAAGGAGCGTTTACACAGATCATCAAAGATCTCTCCCTAGAAACCGCCTGTGGAATTCCCTGGAAGCAGAGTGACAACAAGTCTCCCCAGATTTCCAGTACTCTCCACGTCCTCTGATAGTATTTACAGATAAATTGCCATTTTCGCAATAGTTGCTTCCCATTGATTTCTCGATTGAAGCGTCTGGTAGTCCTCATTGACATTTTAGTGGCTATAAGCATCTCCAAGGTCGCAGTTCTTTTCAAGGTTATTAACGGCGTCTGGGCAGTGCTCTCTCCTCGGTCTTTCCTTCTTCCGTGACTCTGCATAGCTGTTTGGTCTCACATTTGGGGGGAAAAGGCAGCGATGTGGTATTGGGTATGGGGGCTGTAGTTGTAATTATAGGATACGGTGAGGATGGGGTAACACATTTGGTTTCAGTGTTCTTGGTTCAATGTAGCATTACATGGCTTACCTTTGAAGCTGTTTGTCTGGCCTGCGATTGTTGGCTATGTGTATTAGTCTCAATCTGAAAGGATGTTACTTAATATTTCAACTGTTTTCATTGTTGTTGCTCGTTCTATTTTTAGCAGGCATTTCTTTTATTTCAAATTATCCTATTCTTTTTCAAAGTTTTTCGGGATTGTTCCATGTGCTGCTACTATTATAGTTATTATTTTGATTTTCTTCATCTTCCATATCCCTTTCAACTTTCTGACAAGCTCTGTATATTTGCTCCGTTCACCCTTTCCTTTGATATTAAACTTGTGGCTGTGTGGAATAGCAAATTCAACGATTTTACCTGAGTTTACTTTCTTGTTAATTATTACGGCTCCCGGCCTTCTACCTTGGATGGGTATACGATTCATCATCATCATCATCATCAACATCATCATCATCATCATCATCATCATCATCATCTGGAAATCTCAAACTCCATGTTTATGTCTTCGCTCTACTGCTGTATAGTTTGAACCAGAGAGTAAATTTCTTTTTAGCCAAACATGTTTCCCCATAACTAACATGTGGTTGATTTTCGGCTCATTCTTTATCCAGTGAGTATGCCATCTTTGCATCTCATAATACCTGTGTCAGTGATACGAGTGCTATAATAAAGAGAAGTGGCACACTGCATCTGCTTGGAAGATACAGAGTCTGATTTCTGATGTTATGTTGTTATTATTATTATTATTATTATTATTATTATTATTAATATTATTATTATTATTATTATTAGCTCAAAGGGAGCCTTCACACAGGTCACTAAAGATCTCTCCTTGAAAGCAGTTAGTGGTGTTCTCAGGAAGGTGAATGACAACAAGTCTATCCAGACTCCCAGTACTCTCCACTCCGTCGATAGTATTTGCATATAAATTTGCATTATAGCAAAAGTTACTTGACATTGATTTGTCGCTGACTACGGCTATTTTACTTCATAGAAATTTAAGTCGCATTAAGCTTTCCCAGGGTCCCAGTTCTCTTCGGACTTTTGTTTCCACACTTTCCGATAATTAAGTATGTAGTCTATTTTATGCCACATTTATAAACAGGAATATAACTCCTATACTCGGTCTAAATACTTTTTTTTTTGTTTCTCAGCTGAATATCTTCAGTTTCCACAAATATATTATAGTGTTTAACTTAGTTTGACTGAATGCCAATGCGGTGGATTTCAGCAATACATCTCTGTTTATGTTTTTTGTATGTCTAGCCTAACTTCTAGGGTAGTCGTTGCTGGATAATCGTTAGACTTGTTTTTCTTTGGGCTCAAACACTGATACCTGGCATAAAGCCAATTAAAAAGAAGTATTAGAAGAATGACGTCTGTAAACAAAATGAAAAACTAATAAATACGCCTACAAGCTGACTTATTTTATTTTTCGTTATCTTCCATTCGTGCTTCTCCTTCCTTTCCGTTACTCTTTATACTACTAGCTGGCGTAGTCGGCATTACCTGGATGTATATGATACATTAGAATATTTTGTTCTCGAACATTATAATACAAATGATTAAATCACACAAATTAATGATTGTGAATACATGTTTTTTTGTTTGTGTTGTTATGAACATCATATTCACTGAAATGTACAATTTAATTGTAAGCAAACTGTCTTTACAAAAAAAAATGGAAAAGACAACTGAGAATTTGACCGTTTTCGTTCAAGATTTCCCACAAAGTATTAACTGTATTCCCCTTCCGTCGTGGTGAATTTCATTCCTGCATACATTACAATGAATTATGAATTTGGTTACGAAAACTGCAAAATCTGAAGAAAGAAATTTTTTCTCAAAATCCAATAATTATTTATTAGCAGGACCCGTGGAAATTCCACGGTAGTTAAAATCTTTTAAAACACATCAGTAAGAATTTCCTTATTGTTATATTACAAAAATGAACGTATGGAAGCAAGTAGAAGAAATAACTTTAGTTTAAACTTTTATTGAAGGTCAATGCGATCGTAACTGATGCTGTTGATATTGTCAGGAAGTGTTGGTGATGATAGAGGCTGTGACAGGGACGTCGATAAGCTGCTTGGAATAAGAATAGTGGTCTGTCAGCATGTTCTGGGGAGTCAGACTGTGAATTAAAAAACAACTTTTTGTGAAAGTTATGATGACCCCAAGTTGTTTAATATTTTAGGACATATTGGATTACATGTATAGGTAAGGAATAGGTCTGGCTTTCCATATTTACAGAAAACTGCCAGTGCATCTTGATACAGTTGTTGAAGATACCTAGGACTTCCTGTAAATGAAGATGGTAGAATAACTGGTACACCAGAATCGCCATCTTCATTCCTTGCTAAATGATCCATTAAGCCAGAATATTGAGCAGCTCTTGGTTGATCTTTGATAGCTTTTAATAACGTTAAATAAGCAACCATCAACTTTTACATATGTAATAGAGTTTTCTATTTATTTGGAATTTTATTCAATGAAGATTTGGAAATTCACAAATATTTTTAAGTCAAATTATTGATATAGATTTAAATGAATGCATCACAACTTCCTGATAATATAAATTGAACACTTTGAATTTTCTGTACAAAGTGTTTTTCCATAAAAACATTGTACTCTGTTATAATATTCAGATTCTTGTGTATTACATGCATATTAAATGAAGTGTTTCTGTAAATCTTACGAAGTACAGTTAAATTTTGATTTTTCGATAATCAAAATGATGTGAGGTAGGTTGTACCTATCAAATTTATGTCAATGTTAGATAATTTAGTAAAGTTAAACAAACTGTACACTACTTTTTACATCAAATTATGAATTTTAAATATAAGGAAAGCTATTTGTTTTAAATGTTTTTTCCAAAATCATATTTAAATCCAAGTTAATTTTTAGATTCCATAGCTGTTCCTGATTGTTTTCATAAAACTTCACGGTAAACAATATTCTTAGTATATGTTACACCACGCTTTCTTCCCTGATTATCATTTCTATGCAGTTGCATTACCTTAAATTTCACACTGTGCTTAGATCGAGCTCTTGAACATGCCACATACAGTTGACCATGAGAAAATACAGGTTGTTGAAGATATATACCGACCTTATCCAAAGTTCAGGTTTGTGCTTTATTGATGGTCAGTGAATATGCTAATCGTATTGCAAACTGTGTCCGATGAAATGCAAACGGGACATTTGTATCACTTGGCTTTAACTTAATTCTTGAAATGATAACTGTGGAACCTCAATTAGATCCATTGATTAATATAGCAATGATGCTGTTTGATGATATTCTTTTATTTTCATCCCAGTTCCATTACAAAGTCCTTGATTTAGAGATGAATTTCGCAGTCGAATTACTATTGCCCCTATTTTCACATTAAGTCGGTGAGGTGACATTCCAGATGGAGTTAATGAATTTATGAACTCGATAGGATAATTTTTAAGTTCAGCATCACCATCGGAGAGGCAATCTGTACTTAAATGTGTATTTATGCCTCCAGGAAAATTATGTAGAATTTATACATTTACTGTTAAACATTCTGTATTTTTTGGAGTCATGATGATTCTATTTTCCATTTCTTGAGGGTTGCAATCAAATATGTCTGAGATTAGAGAAACATAACATACCGAATCATCAGAAACACCTATGGCATCTACAGGAACGTCATTAAGACTGCTCGTTAGTGTACCATTACCAAGATGAAGGAGCCATCTAGAAAACCCCTGTTCATTTATGTTAGTTCTGACGTTTTGTGTTAGTTGTAATAGACTGAAATGATGCCACAATGGCCATCTTTTAAGACAGGTGTCTATAATAGATGTAGGTGATCCATGTGGCACTACTGGCAAAATTTGCCTGAAGTCACCTCCAAGTATGAGAAATTTTCCACCAAATATTTTATCGTTACCCATTATATCTTGTAAACATCTATCTATGGCAAGCAGTGAATGATTAGGTATCATAGAGGCTTCGTCTATGATGAATAGTTTTGTCTTTCTCAAAAAAGAAGCATGCTCTGATACAGCAGAAACGTTACATACACTGGTTTCTGTCAGAGGTATAGGTAGTTTGAATATACTGTGGAGTGTTTTCCCTTAAGTTAGTAGCATTGCAGCAATGCCAGTCCATGCTACAGTGGCGGTTACACTACTGCTGGAGGTGAAGTAATCATATAACATGTTGAATAAATAGGTTTTTCCTGATCCGGCTTGGGCATCTAAATAGACGCAATTGTTGTGTGGGGCTTCTTTTTCAGTTGCCATGACAGCCTTGATTATAGTATTAAAAACCTCTAATTGTTCATTGTTTAACAATTCAACACTAGGCCCGTTTGTATTTCGAGTCATATTATCTATTGGAGGATCACCTGTTGGTTCAGGTAAACCCATTGCCTGGCAAGAAGAACCATGCTCATTAAATATTGCTTTTATCAAATGAATGACTCGGAGATATGTATATACACTGGCCCCCGCCCTTTGCGACCCGGGCGACAAGATCAAAGTGTAGTATCTGTCGGAACAGATACTGCAAGCAAAGACCATATGTGGGGGTAACCCCACATATCTGCCTTGGTCAATGTAGGGGCACCCCTTTATACCAACATTTCCTATCAAACTCCCATTTCTCACCCATCGGGAGCTGGTCCCCAGTCCCTTCCCCCTCCCTCTCTCTCCACATTTAAAAAAACGGCCTTGTGCCTAATTTGCTCAGTGGGAAAGCAAATAAATACAAACTGGGGGATATGTATAATATATCCACCAGTCCACTACACTTTACCGTAAAAATTCGGCTAAAACAATTGTTGACGAATTACCTCCTTTGAATCGATATCGTCTGCTTGTGACAATTGAAGCGAAAACCTTATTAGGTATTAAATGCTAAAACATTTTAATACAGCTGGCTAATTAGCTCTAAAGTAAGTTATTCCGAACTTTGATCTAACATTTTAATTTAAAAAAAAGCTTAACATTTTCTTGTATCATTTTTTATATTAAGAAAAATGTAAGCATCATGCTGAAATAATAAAAATGGCATTCTTAATAAGGGGAAAGGGTTTGACTATTCTAAACCTTAACCTAAATAACCATTTAATGAAAAAAAATGTTTAAAATGTTCTTGTATCTTTTTTATAATTTTTGTTAAATAAGAAAAATCAATAAACTTTGATAACACTATTGTAAGAATCATGCTGAAAGCCATTCTCATATATGGGGAGGGGGTTAACTATTCTGAAACTTTACCTAACAATGTAAAAATTAAAGGAAAAATATGCATGAACAATAAATATTTCTACAGTTAAATAAATTATACTGTAAATCTTTAAATAAGGAATACATAGTTATTTAAGCCATACTATTGAAACAGTATTTTACTGCATAAAAAACGGTTATGGGGAGAAGGGTTAACTATTTTGAACCTTCACCTAAATAGCGATTCTATGAAAAAAAATTTAATGGTCTTGTATCTTTTTTTATGATTTGTTTTAAAATAAAAAACAAAAAAAAAACTTTGATACCGCTATTGTAAGAATCATGCCGAAAGCCATTCTTAATATGGGGAGGGGGTTAACTATTCTGAAACTTCACCTAACAATGTAATAAAAATAATGGAAAAATATATGTATGAACAATAAATATTTCTTCAGTTAAATAAAATATACTGAACATCTTTAAATAGGATATAAATATTTCTTTAAATAAATTAAATCGTAAGTAATGAAACAAATTGTTTTATTTCATATTAAAAAAAAATGGTGTGTCCATTTTTATAGTATTTAAATATGTATGCCCTGTCGGTGGGCATTAGAAGATGATGAATGCCTGTAAAAGAAGCAAAATAAAACAGACAAAACATAAATAATAACTATGTAAACAACGTGAACATGTATAAATGTTACGAAATTACTCGATTTAAATAACACGAAGAAGGATTGATATGCCATAAAACAAAAGCAAACAGAACAATACGTAAATATGTTTGGACTCTGTGTTATTGTTACTCAGTGTATTTGCAAATGGTGACTTTGGTGATTTATTTAATAAAGTTATTCTTGACTTTTGTAACATTTATTTCGAAACATACTTTTTGTTATGTAAGGCTTACTCAAAAGTAAATAAAAATAGATAAAGTAGCACAGTAAAAAAAAACGAACTCGTAACGTTACATGTAAAAAAATATATGTATTACTGAATAAAATAGAATAAGCGTTCCGTATTCACTACAATAATAAACAGAAGACATCGTTATATATGTAAGTAAAATACTATACTATTTAAACTGTGGAACGATATCTTCTATGCATAATTGTCTTTAAAAAAATCCAGAACCATAAATAGACAGTTCATATATATATATATATATATATATATATATATATATATATATATATATATATATATATATATATGTATATATATATATATATATATATATATATATATATATATATATATATATATATTTTGTTGTTGTTGTTCGGGAAGTTTTGGAAAATAAAAGGGGTTGATGATTTTTAACTAATAAAGAGTGAACAATAAAGGGAGATAATTCACATTAATTAATGTTTGCGATGATGATGACGCATTTCATCAATTACTGTTTGCGATTATTATGACGTGACACCGTACGGACAAGCATATTAATATATAGATTATTTATTCGCACGAAAAATTATTTCATGAAAAAAAGTTGTATTTTGTGTTTTCATTGTCTTAAAATAATTTAGGTGCAGTAAATATTTAAAGAAAACTTTCTGAAATTAACAAAACAGAACCAGGTACATTCATGCAAATATGTACAAAAACCGTTTTATCAGAAAAATACAAAATACAAAAGCAAACATATGCAAAATTTACTCATTTTTTTTAATCATATTTATTTAGGTAATCGAGACTTGAATAATACAATTATAGTCGGTTTTTAATGTAATTTAACGTCATTAATCCCTATTTAAGGAACAAAAACACAAACCAGACCGTTATAATTTTGTATGCAATTAATATTTGTCAATCTTTTGAGAAAAAGAATAAATACTGTGCAGAGATATGCATTCGTATATTTGAGTTAACGTGTAAAATTCGGATGTTTTAATGATAGAGAATAGTGAATAGTCTGCAATTCTTAGTACATTAAAAATAAAAGAAAACGCCCGCACTCAGAAGCGGTAACATTTTGAATTGAAATTAATATTGTTCGACAAAAGAATGATACAAAATATATATGTTTTTCTCTGTATTTACAAGCGTCCCCGCCTCATGTTGTTATGTAAACAACTTCGAATAAGGGTGTGCGCATAAATAATATCATTAAGTGGAAATCGGCATTTTGCCTGTAAATGTATGTTAACCAAAATAGCACCCGTTATAAACAACGATTGGTGCATACATTTTATTTTCTGATGATTTCAGTCTTACGTGATGAATATATTAAGAGTTTTCCTGTGAGGTATTGGCACCCACATAATGTAATGTTTGTTTATATGTAAGATAAGAAGATAGTTATATTGGTAAAGAAACACACACACACACCCATATATATATATATATATATATGCATGCATATATTCCCATCTAAATATGCACACACACACATATATATATAATGTGTGTATTTATATTTACATATTGTAAATATATAGATATATGTATATATATATATATTAATATATAAATAAAAATAAAGTGTATATCCATACATATGTATGAATATATTTCTAAATGTATGTGTATGTACATACACTTATGTATAAATATATGTGTATATATATTGATATATTTTATATATATATATATATATATATATATATATATAGAATAACAGTAAACATTAAAGTATGAGCCAAATTATTCAGTAAATGGATTTGAATATGCCTATCTATAGTTAAGTCAACTCTAATATAAACGGTATAAAATCCCAAATCGTGGACTGTATATTATACTTACTTGGATTATTAAAGTTTATAAATAACAATTCAATTAATCTGAACTGTTTCATTTTTTTGTTATCTAATCAGAAGAACATTATTTGCAATGTATATGATAGCGAAGTATTAACTCAGTTGGTAGAGCCATTAGTTAAAAAGGTATCCGTGTTGGTTTCAACTCAACTTTCAACCGAGTCGTTGTTTGTTTCGTTCACCACACTCTTTTCTTCTACCTCTTCTGTTACACACGTCCGTTCGCTTTAGTGTTTAAAATCGTATGTCCTCCCGCTTTCCTTTCCTCGTTATTTATGGAACCAGTGTACGAGATTCTCGGAGATTACCCGAGATTCCACGAGACTTTTTTCCACATAAACGCATGCGGGCGCCATCTTGATTCTCAATTTGTGCTCTGCAGGTACAAACGCGAAACCGCTTTAACGGTAAGCCACATTTTTCTCCACCCCCTGATCTCATGATCACAGAGACGGCAGGGGGGGTGCGATCGCATCCGTCGGGTGTTTCTGCGAAGGTGGACAGTGCTGCTCTTGTCTTCGCGTGCGCTCTCATCTACCGCCTGATGGTCGGGGAATGCTTCATCTCCGTGGAGGCTACTGATATCAGAGTAACTACTTGATAGGGATGGTGCAAACCAAAGTGATCGCCCACTCGTCTCAGAGTCAGAGTCACTCTCATCGTCCACTGGAGGTGGTACATGTGTCGCCGGTCGTAGGTCTTTAACATGACGGGGTACGCCATCAACCTGGACACACTGCTGACTCACCACATCGGTAACTGTGCCCCGTTTATACTTGTCAGTACATTGGTTTCCTGACGGCTTCACCCAGACAGCATCCCCTTGTGCATATCATTTCTATTCTATCTTAGTGGCCACAGTTGTATCGGGGTGGGTTCCTTTTTCTCGGACACGGTTCTGATAGATTGCGTTTGCACGCGCCGTTCCTGGAGAGACGCCATCTTCGGCATGAGATTATACCAGTACACAGCTTTTGCGATGGTGCACTGCTTCCTGGCTGGAATTGTTTTGATGCTGCGATGGCTTCTCTCACAATACCATTGCCAGAAGGAACATAAGCGCATCTAAGCCGCAGCCGCACACCCCATTCTTATAAGAACTGCTTCATCTGATGGTTGCAAAAGGCTGGGTCGTTGTCCGTCAGCACATCCTCGGGCACACCTCTTTCACAGAACACGGATGACAGCTGGCGAATAATGTTGCAATGTCCTGGCGACCGAGTTGCCTCCAGACTGCGAAACGTGTAGCCCCACAATCGATGAGGGTAAGGAAGTGGTTGCCACCGTAGTGTGTTATATCCATGCCCACTCTCTGCCACTTAACACTCACTCCCAACTCCCCTTTCTTCCATCGTTCTGGAGCTGGGTCGACTGATTGGCAGGCCTCGCAACTATCCACCACTCTTCGCATATCTTTTTTTCTACTCCTGGATCAATCATCTTGACAATGTACAGTGTCCACTTGATGCCAGGATGTCCACACTGTCTACGAAGGTCCATGATGCGCGCTGAATCCACATTACACACAACTGCTGCACATGTGTTTTGCAGATTATCAGAATCTCTCCGAGTACCAGCCAGAAGCCATCGTTGAGGTACTCTTGTCAGAGCATCTGCTCTGTTTAGCGCATACCTGATCAACACTACCTCCACGGTCAGGTCGTACTCTGTGAAGGTGTCGACCAAGGTGGCAAGCCGTCTTCGAAGTAACATCTCACTCGATGCTCGTGTCGTCATCCGTGCTCTTCCGCTTAATGCATCGGCTATGCACCACTTTCCCTGAACGGGGTCATCACTGGTCACCCGTGATACAGTATCTGTCAGCATGCTGCTTAGGGTGACATCGCGTACTGCATCGTCACACCCGACGACACGACTGTTGCGCGTCTTTTTATGGCCGCCACGGCCACCCTGAGCCAACCGCATACATGGAAATGGCATACCATCCTTGCACAAAGCGAAAACATTGCTCGTCGAGTGATGTTTGACGGGACCTTGGGGGCGTGACTTCCTCTTCTCCAGCAAAGCCCCTCCTTGCTATTGCGCACGTGCAGGCCGATATCTTTTGCTCCATCGCACAGACGCTCCGGTTCCTTACATGCCAGTCTAAAGCTCTCAAAGTGCATTCTAACCGATTGCGCTGGCATGAGGCTCTCATTGACGAATATATCATCGATGTATGATGATGGTGCCTGTTGCACTGACTCATCTTGCTGCCGGATAGCATGCATGATTGCTGTCATAATGGCTGGTGCCACATTTAGACCGAACCCTAGCCTGGTTAGACAATATCGGGTCCCTCCACTTTCCACAGTTTGAAATGGGCACAATTTCTTTTCAATGCGTATTTGCGGATAGGCCCTGCGTAGGTCCAGAGTTGCCACGTTCGATCCCTGCTCTCGCCACCCCCTTAATTTGAGTGCACACACATCAGCGCTTGCCGTATATGGGCCGACATGCTCATTGAGCTCACGGTAGTCTAGGACGGGGCGAACCTTTTGTTTGGCCTCTTGTACGACGGCCATCAAAGGAATCAGCCCTCGCGGGGGGCCAATCTCATCCTCTGGGTATGAAAGAAGCCAGCCATTTACGGCCCACGTTTGCAGTTCTTCTTCATACTGTTCCTTTAGCCACATGGGTCGGGGATATTTCGATAACCGGTTCCGCAAGGATATTGGTGGCTGACTGTTTGACCACTTCGATGACGCCGTCCATGCATTGGTGTTTCTATCATACTCTGCATGATAGTCCGGCTCGTCGAGAGTTATGGCAGCAACAACATGTTCCTCATAGCGGGAGAACTGTACCTTGCCGGTTCTATCCACAGTAATTCCACCCAGTTGTGTAATCAAGTCCATACCCAGAAGTAGATCGTACCCGAGAAGCTCTTACTCAATAACCAGGGCTCGCACGGCTACTGCAGGCCCGTCGTTGATGCTTGTGCGGATAATGCTCACCCCACAAGAGACTAGTGAACCCACACCTACAGTTAGTACGGGGATTCTCTCTGCTTTCCAAGTGGCACAGCATATCTTGCTTACGAGAGTCTGCGTGCACCAAGTGGTCATAAGCGCGAGGCGCTCGCTTCCATTAATGTGTATGCTTACAGTGGGTAGCGTCTTGCTCGATGACGATCTGGGGAGAAGACTGACGCTGTAGCTTCTTCCCCTTGCCTGTTTCCCAGACAGGTGCGGGCCAGGTGTCTGCGTTTTTTGTAGCACTACGGCCTGTCAAGTTTCCGAGTTGGTTGGCGTGACGAAAGACAATCACGGGCAAAATGGTTGAGTCCTCCACACTTATAGCACGTTGTAACTGGGCCCAGGCCCTTCAACCCGACATGTAACGGTTGTACAGCTGCCGCTTGGTCTATAGTGTTAGGGCTTTTCTTTAGTATTGCTCGTGGCCGACCCAATACTTCCGATATGCCCATCTCGTCCACTTGGGATGAGGCACGGAGCAGATCTTCCACACTCTTACGTAATCCTGCAACAAAGGCGCGCACCAAGCCTTTGGCTGACATCACTCCAAAAAGGACCGATAGTTTTTTTTAGTTCACCCAGATACACATCCACCGTTTCCCCGGGATGTAATTTTCGGGCCATGAATTCCTTCCATGCAGTAACGGGAGCTAACGCAAATGTTGTAAAAAGGGCGCACTTGATGCAGGAAAAATCTGTTTTATTCTCATCAGCCAACTGCTGGTATACTGCATATGCTCCCCCCAGTAAGGCGCATTGGGACCACGCATTCCATACGCTTCACCTCACTGAGATGATATATTAATTCTGCTTTTTCCACCCATTCCTGCACTGAGTGATCAGTGCTACTGCGATCAAACAGGGGAATTAGCTTGGGGTCAAATCCTGAGGTCATGCCGGAATAACTTGTGTTCGTTATAACTCTACTTTCAACCGAGTCGTTGTTTGTTTCGTTCACTACACTTTTTTCTTCTACCTCTTCTTTTGCACACGTCCGTTCGCTTTAGTGACTAAAAATCGTCTGTCCTCCCGCTTTCCTTTCCTCGTTATTTATGGAACCATGGTACGAGATTCTCGGAGATTCCCCGAGATTCCACGAGACATTTTTTCCACATAAAACATGCGGGCGCCATCTTGATTCTCAATTTGTGCTCTGCAGGCAAAAATGCACAGCCGCTTTAACGGTAAGCCACTTCTTTCTCCACACGTTCATAAACGTTGTGTTAAAAAGTCTCTCTTCAGAGAGTTTAATGTGGATATTTAAAAGGGTCCTACTATCCTGCTTGAAACCGACGGTACCAATGACGTCTCATCTAAAAACTTTCTGTAAACAATATATATATATATATATATATATATATATATCACACTCATACTCATGAGACCACTTAAGAAAGTAAGCGTTTACGTATATTATCGAATTTTTAATCAAACAAATTGTTGGAACCATTGCAAAAAGGGTAAATATGATGGGAAAAATTAAATATATTTCTTTCGAACCCTTCACCGTGATCTAATAATTATTTTAAAAAAAACACATTTTCACCTGGTCCAAGTTATTAGACCACATAAAATCGGCTAGTTTGGAAAAAAAATTAATACGGAAAGCTTTCTATGTTACTAAAAGCAACTTGTTAGTGGATGAAAACACCTTACTAAATTATAAATGACAAAAGGGGAAACCATTATCTGAGTTTGAGAGAGGAATGATCTTTGAGCTTAATAGGGGCGGAATCTCCCATAGATGCATTGCAAACGAAATGAATCGTAGTAAAACGGTAATCACAATTTTTTAAAGACATCCAGATCAATATGGGCACAAAAAGAGTCCAGGTGAACCACAAAAATAACCCCTATCACTGGGTCACCGTATCAGAAGTTTAAAAAAAACTCCAGTATTAGCTCAAGTCGATTGAAAAGCCAAACAGCAGCAGAATCTAATCCTTAAACCATCAGAATGCGTCTGAAAATGACAGGTTTTGGTCATTTACGGCGATTGCAGAAACCACGTCTTTTGAACAGCACCCAGCTAACCGACTTAAATAGTCCGACAAATTGCAGACTTGGGATGAAGAGAAGTGAGAAAATGTAATTTTCTCCAATGAGAAAAAGTTTAATCTACATGATCCAGATAGATTTCAACACTATTGGCATGATAAAAATTTGCCCAAAGAGACTTTTTCAACTCGGCATAGTTGAGGAGGACCTTTAATGATCTGGGGTTCTTTCTCGTCAGCTGAGCTTCTAAAGTTGCAAGTAGGGAAAGGCCGGCAAACATCATTGAAGTAAATTTAAATGCTTCAAAATGCTTCTATCATGACTGAAGGGTTACGTCTATGTGGACGAAATTGGATTTTCCAGCAAGACAACGCTGCCATACACACTTCTCGACAAGCACGAGAATAATTTTCTTCAAATAATATAAAATTGTTAGATCATCCAGCATGTTCTCCGGACCTCAATCCCATTGAAAATCTTTGGGGATGTATCGCAAAATAAGTATTCAAGGATGGAACCCAGTCTCATTCGATAAAGGAACTTTCTGATTCAGTTTTCAGTACATTGGATACAATTCCTTCGCAACTGATAAAAAACTTAGTCGCAACCATGGCGAAGGGATTTTTGGAAGTAATTCGTAATATACTATACTAAATATTGAGACCCTTTTTAGTAATTTATAATAGCCCTTTGTTAGATGAATTATCAGTGGTCTTATCATAATGACCACTTCAACAGGATTGTTCAGGTTTAAAATGAAGCAGATTACATGTTTTCCATCAAATTTCCCCTTTTTGCAATTGTTTCAAGCATTTGTTTGCTTAAAAATTCAATAATATGCGTCAACGCTTACTTTCCTAAGTGGTCGTATGATTTTCACCAGGACAGTATATATATATATATATATATATATATATATATATATATATATATATATATATATATATATATACACACATATGTGTATATATATAAGCATACTATATATAGATATACATATATGAATGTAAAATATACGCATATATATATATATATGTATATATAAATTCGTATTCATGTATGTTTGTGTGTGTGCTTATTTGTTCACAATTTGATTAATATATACAAAGTATATTTTATTTCTATATATAGTATGATTCATTTAAGAAAATATACGATTCAGCGGTCACCTTATTTGTTTATTAAGGAAACTCGATTGTACAAAATAGCTGTATGTTAGTTTAATTTATTAGCGAAAGAGTTCCCTTAATTGTTCTAGTAAAGATTGTTATTTCATCAACTCTAAATAACAATAATATTGATAATATATTTAATTCATGTTGGAATTATTACTTCCGACATCGATATTTTATGAGACGAGTAGATTTATTTACCCAGAGTAGTTTTTTTTAATGTTCTGAATGTCGAATGATGAAAAAAAAAAACAATCTTCGTAAATAAATTATTTTTGTAATCGCAAGACGCTTCTAGCGTGGAAAAATAATTTCAAGTAGGCAGAAAAATGTATGGCTAGTATTTTTTAACATCCGATACTCTTGCATAATTAGACCCACATACTCGGGAATTCCGGTAAGCATGGATCCGGCGAGACGGGCAAACATCGGTTTAAGCCGAACGTTGTAACAGGCACTTTAAAATCAAACAATCCGGAAAAATAAAAATTTAAATAATCAAAAACAACAAACACCTATTCATAAAGGACTGACATTTTTTTATATATTTTATTTTATGTATTAATTTTCATTTTTTTTATTTTGCAAAGGGTTTATCAACAAACGTACATTCTTAGGTGTAAATACAAGTTATTTTTTCAAACTTTTTGTGCAGTCTATTTTTTAGGGGCGCATAGAAATTATATATATATATATATATATATATATATATATATATATATACATATATACCTATATATATAGATATACATATTTATATACATATATAAATATATATATATATTTATAGAAAATACATAAAAGATGTTTGCTAACAACGTAAATTGTAAGATGAGAGTACAGAAAAGAATTAATTTATTTTTCACGAAAACTTTATATCTTTATTACATTTTATTTGTTTATGGTTGTTCATTGCGGCTGGATGTACTCACTCGAGATAAAGTTATTTCCTTATGAATCTTATACTTTGGTCGACTGTTGACCTGCCATTGACGGCAAAGAGTGAGAAGATATGGTAAAGGAAATGTGTAAGTGTGCCCCGATATAATACCGCATTCCCTTCGCATATATTTCAGGGTAGTCATTTCGGACGCCCATAAATAAGTGATGTTTGTTAGAATCTCACCTAGAGGAGAAGGTTTCACATACTTTTTTGGGGGGACGATTATATTTACATTTTTTATCTGTTCTTTTATTTTTGAAATTGTTGTGTATGTGTGTGTGAACGGTATCGACGTTACACCCGATGAAAATGATTAATATCCTTAGTATAGTAGGTGTGTTAAAAACGGGACTTTATGTCGACCCGAGCAACCCCGGGTACCGATGCTAGTATATATATATATATATATATATATATATATATATATATATATATATATATATATATATATATA
>NC_136493.1:103342797-103545297 GCF_053919585.1 Euprymna scolopes | reverse complement strand
GGGGCTAAAGTTAAAAAAGATTTTCTCTTTTTATTGTTCAGCAAATTTCACAGCCAAGTCTGGGTCTAAAAATTTGAAATTCATACATAACGGATATTCAGACATGCGGCAAGCCTTTTTATCAGTTCTTTTAGCTAAATGTTTGATGCCAATATCAAAGTTGAAAGATTTTTACTTGGAAGAGTCTAGTAAATTCCTTCGCTTACTTTGGGTCTAAAACATGAAATTGTTTATGTAGATGAATCGGGCAGGGGTAAACCATTGCATTTTTATTTGAGACAAAAATAATTAATGTAAAGAAGTAAAAATTGGTGTCAAATTTTAACAAATTGTTGACCTCTGCTAACATAACGAAATTATTCAGAAAAATGTTGGTCTAAATATTTGAGCCCTTACATAAAGTGTATTCAAACGTAAGGCAAGTCATAATCAATACATAGGGCCCGGTCATAGTATATATATATATATATATATATATATATATATATATATATATATATATATATATATATATATATATATATATATATATATATACACACAACATTTGAGGTTGCTATTTTCCAAAGGCATGGTAACCAGTGAAATATAACGAGGTTCATACAAGAGTGTTCAATACATACTAGAGCAGGTTACATTTGTCTTTATATAAACAGTAGTTTATTGCTACACAGTCATGAGCATGTTTCGGTCTACTAGTATTTACTAACTAGAGCCCTCATCAGGCAACAGCCCTTATTTTCGAAATTCGGAATTCTAAATGAACTGCGAAAATCTGTCCTCAGCAAAAGAAGGTGTGTTTTTATTATGAGTGTGGAGATCAGGGCTGAATTGGGTGCGAATTTATTAGTTTATTCATTCTTGTATCAGTTTATTTACTTATTTATCGGTGACTTTATTCACTTTCGTGTTGGTGTTAGGGGTTAGAGTTTGTGGGTTGAGCGGATTAGGTTCTAAATCTAGGGATATACAGATGTTATCTTTGACAAGCAAAGGGCTCGTTCGTCCATGTCTTAGACTTTCACGGGTCAGTCTGTCATAAAATTCTCTTTTTTTAAAAGTATATTTCAATTTAATATGCTCATATGAGAAGAAGTTAGGAATTTACCCGGGTCTGTTGAATGGTGTATATGCTTGCAGTAAACGGTTGAATGGAGGGAATGGGGCTTAGAACAGTAAAAAAGAAGAAGGAAGAGGGATTAATAAAAGTAGAAGAGAAGGTGGCATAATTTAATAGGTCTGTTTTATCTTACTTAAACAAAATCGGTTACTTTTTGGACCTCCCCAATATAAATTTATCTTTCGTTATTTTATTTAATGTTGATTCTATAATGTGTGTATTAGTAAATTTGTTAAAGACTTTTTAATGAGTGTAATTGAAAAATTCAGGATAATAATTTGTAAACTTATGATGGTTAAATTTAGCCCTTTTTGCATGGTTTTACTCAGGAAAAGTGTAGTTTTTTGATTTCGTGAATGTTGGACCTGAGGAGGTTAGGGTGTGTAGGTGTTGAACTGTCGGATATTGCATATGGGTCGTGTGTGAGTTTAATTTATTGGGGAGTAATTCGCAAGTGAGAAAGCAGATGCGATTTGTAATGCCTGCAATTTATGGAGGTCACTTTTTTCTTATTTAAGCGTTTGCCCCTATTCTAAAATTTTGTGATAAATAGTTTTTTTTTCATTTACGCAAAGACGGTAAGGTGAATTTAATGACTGGCAAGTTTGTGCTTTTTTTAGATGTGCCAGCCAACAATAGGTGTGAAGTTTTACTCGTTAGATAATTGTAGTATGTAGCTAATGATGTCTTATATTTGTTATTTGGGTTTAGGAAAGAGCTTTTGTGGCCTGTGTATCTCTGTTTAAAGGTTTACTAGTTTGGCGGATGTAGGATATGTAAGTGGCGGGGTCTTGCTTGGCCCTAATATTTGATTGATAAATTACAGACGTTGTGAGACATTTTTCCTTAGGGGGCATTTGGAGTTATTAATACAGTTGCGCATATTTTTTACCCTTTTCCTTAAATTGTGTTTTATGTCGTTGTTATTTTTTTTATTTACTGTCGCAACTGTAGCTCAGTTTGATCGTGTTTTTGTTGAATATTCTATGAAGCATGTTGCTGGGGGATGTAGTTTAATGAGATTAATGAATTTTCTACCCAAGTCTGTTCGACAATTTGGTTGAACGGAGGAGTGAACCAAATGATTGATCTTTTAGTGTTTTTTTCAGGTATCTAGTTAGTGAATACTAGTAGACCGAACAATGTTCATGACTGTGTAGCAACAAACAACTTCTTATGTAAAAACAAATATATATATATATATATATATATATATATATATATATCAACTCTACTCTGAAATATATATATATATCAACTCTACTCTGAAACGCGTTGCTGTTGCTCACATTAGTGTAATCGAAAAATATATAAAAAGAGAATATGCATTTTTCTTATATTCTTCGTACAACAATCTGCTCCAAACATTGAAAGAAATCAAGCGAAATTAAAAAAAAAACACACACACTAGCAGAAATTGACCCGGATCATCGGGAGATTCCGTCAATCGAGGCTTGGGGTCGACCAGCAATCACCTAATGAAGCTGAACATTCTTTTTATACGTTAGAAACTGTACGTCTTGTTTGTTGTTGTTTTTGTATAAAAAAATGAGGTGTTTTTAGTATTTGGGTGAAGGGGATAGTATACAGAAATTCTAAAATGTTGTCTAAAAACAAATAAATAACACCAAGGGTAGGTTAGTTGCTTTTTTACCTAATAGAATAAATCTTAGTGTTGTATTGATATATTTCAGTTAGATGAAAAGTAACTCATCTGGCCTTTGATAAAATTTAAATGCTACACACACACACACACACACACATATATATATACATATATATATATATATATATATATATATATATATATATATATATATATATATGGATTTATGAGACAAAAGTACATTCAGCCGGAACTATGAAAAATGTAGACAAACATTTATTGCACGATGGAACACTCTCAAAATGTAAACACACTGGTTTAGGATATGTAAATATGCACAGAATATCGACACGCCACTACCGATGAGCAAAACGGTTCTAATATTTTCTTTTACAGGTACCAATATTATGTGAGTGAAATATTGATACATTATGGAGTAGGTTTCAAAGTAAATCTTATTGGTTACGTTTTTAGTAGCACTTTTCATTTTTGTGGAGTATTTATTTAATTTTTTCTCGTGCAATTATTGAGACATCGAAGACGTTATGTTTTTTTTATTTATGTAAGTTACTGCTATACCGCCCTTCCTTGAACAGAGGGATTTACACCGATTAGCACTATAAATAGCGCTTGTAATTCCAACACCGGTGAGAGAGATGCGACTGCACTTTTACTGCTAGTCGAGCGCCCAGCGGATATACACGTTTTCCTTTAACCGGACCTCGATTAGAATGTTCTTATTTTCACTGTTGTCCAGGACACAGTAGTTACGAGGCGTAAATTATTACAGTATTACTAATGAAACGCATTATTTACATGCAGCAGGTAGAGTGATTTGTAATTCTTCTGTACTTTCATCTCACAAGCAAAAAATGTGAACGAATACTGGAATTTAATTTAATACTATTTGTAGAAGACATGAATCCAACAACACCCTTAAAAGAGAAATATTTTACAACAAACGGACGCATATCTAATTCTTGTTTTTAATATCTACGGTGAATGTTGTATTCATTAATGCTTGAGGGGAATTCACGAGAATTCGGGTGAAATTATGCAAGAGTAAATTCAATGTTAATAGTTATGGCTATTATATTGTTGTAACTATTAACTTTTGCACAATTGTAAACTGGTGGGAGTATATATTTTCTCTGTCTTCAAAATGGCATAATCACGTTTACACACCGAATCCTGGTTGGTCAACGAAGTTCAACAAGGTTGAACCTAGATAGTATAACTCTGAGTGACGATTTGGAAATCCCTGTACTGTATTTGCTCCTCTCTAATCGCGTCATTGTAATCAGACGTGTCGATTACATTGGTGTGTATCGGAAGATTATTCAACACTTGTCTCAAAATATCGCACGCATTTTCGTTTACATTGGATATTCATTGCTATTTGAGACTAAATGCAAGCATCGCCATCGTGTTCAAAACAACGATATAAAACTGTGAGTGCTTTTACGAATTAAATCTTCATAACACTTTTCCTATGGCAATGTTACAATATATATTTTAAAATTCCGAGTAAATTTCTTGCCTTTGGTGAACAAATCTCTAAAGAACATTAAACAAGCCGCAATTCATTTTCCTTTAATAAGGAGTATTACAAAATAAAACACAAATAAATAAACCTAATGAAGTTTGTTAGCAATTGAGAACATCTCCGTTAACCAAGAGTTTTATCTGTGATTAAGTAAACAGTTAATAGGCTTGTATATATTCTTAAAGACTTTTTTCAAAACCTCTCTCTCTCTATATATATATATATATATATATATATATATATATAATATATAGCATATATTATACATAGCATATATATGCATATATATATAATAAATAGAATGTATAAAAATATAATATATATTATATATGTATACTACACACGTACGCACATATTTGAATGCAGATATAAATATATATATATATATATATATATATATATATATATATATATATATATCGTGAGAATGATTTGAAAAAGAGGTAAGTAATAAAGCAAAAATCTTACTCAAAAACAAATAATAATATATTGCTATTTATATAGTAGGGACTAAAATAAAAAAAACAATATTTATATAGTAGGGACTAAAATAATAAAAACAATATTTATATAGTAGGGACTAAAATAAAAAAAATGTCAATACATTCACTGTTGATAATAGAGTTTACGATTAATCAGATAAGAACAAAGGTATTACTATTAGTATTTATTATTCTGACGAATACTTGAAAATTGTTTGGCTAGGTAATCTTTAATTCGCTTTAATTCTCGTTTCAGATAATGCTTATTCTTCTCATCAATGGGAAACTTTTTGCTAGGGATGCAAGATCGTATTATTTTTTATATACATTTGCTTGTTATCGCATCAGAATAATCAACGAATAACTCTTTCTGAAATTTTGAAATCATTAGAAACATCTGGAGCACGTTTATGCAAGAATATGCTTAAGAAAGTGGTTCAGGAGAAATGGTTCGAAAGAAAGGTTTCCAATCGCGAAAACAAGAGCAATCTTTATTTCATTTGTTATATTTATTCATCTTAAGAATCCTGTGAAATTTGACAAGAAATATTTTAAAAACACCTTCAAGTGATTCGGATAAAATACCGTTGTCAGACGAAAGTAAAAATGAGTCAAAAGAGTGTACGTATCCAGCCATATTTTACGATAAACTCTCGAAGTGTGCAGAGGATTTAAAATTGCAAAATTGGGTTGATATTCCAATGGAAAAACGATTCAAAGCACAACAGCAGCAGTGTGTCGGGAGAAGAAAATAAAGGTATAAGGTATGCCAAGTATACGATCTAACCTAATCCAAATTGAAAATCTGTAGCGAGAGGAGTAGTTGATCTTATACAAGAGATAACCGAGGAAAATGACAGAATTTAAACCAAACTGCCATGACGAGTGGAATAAAATTCCAGTTAACATGTGTAACAATTTTGTAAGTATTCCTAAGGTTTAGAAGCTCTTAGCACGAGAAAAGAAGTCTACATTCCTAAATACTAATGCAATTTTTCTAAGTGTTCGATACTTTTTGAAGCTTAGATATTACATTGACGTAATTATCTAGCAAATGTGTGACTATATATACTTTTTGATTGAAGAAATATATTTATCATACAAAAAAACATTAGAATAAGACCTCGTAATTGTTTTAATTTCGTGTAATAATTTTTTTTAGCTTACTATTGTATAAGTATTGCACCCACTACCTCTGTATGTGTATACGCACATTATATATATATATATATATATTTATATATATATATATATAACCACAGAAAAAAACTATATAATAAGATTTATTATTTATTACAAAAAAATTTAAAGCAACCCAATTACTAATAAAAATAACCCTACATCCAATGGCAGTATGCTGAAAACTAGAAATGCCGTGTACATCTTTAAATGTCCCATAGGAGAATGCGTCTCCAAAATTAATGTGTACATTGGGATTACTCGTACCAGCATCTCCCGTCGTTTAACATGTCACCTGTCTTCCCCGAATAGTTCAATCTATCAGCACCTCATAGCACACCACACCCCTAAAAATGAGTTTAGAGACATATTAATAGATAACACAACCATTTAACTGTCTCATATTGCGCTGTGCGCGTCCTGATGTTTGAGGCATTGTTACTCCACATTAATAAACCACCGATTAACCAGACTAAAACGAAACGGAGGGCACGCTCAAGTGCTTTTGAGTATTTTAATTATTTTAAGCGATTTTAGTCGCCTTTTAATCATCTTTTAATCGTCTTTTTTTTTCATCTCGCTGCTTTCATTTTTCAATCTCATTTTTTTCTTTTTTACTACTCGCCTGATGATGACCAATGGAAGTCGAAAACGTTCGCGATTATGGGAAAACAACGTTCGGAAAATGATCCGACAAAGAGAAAAGGAGGATTACAAGAAAAACAAGCAACAGTTATCTGTGCTATTTAATTAAACGTATATATATATATATATATATATATATATATATATATATATGTATGTATGTATATATATATATATATATATATATATATATATATATATATATATATATATATATATATATATAAGTATTGGCTACATTACATGTTTGTTCATTTACCTAAAAATTTTTCAGTATATTTATATTACTATTCTAAATTATATTTTAGGACTAATTACAAAACCAAAGGTTAGAAAGTTTACATTTTAGGCGATATATGAATTCACAAACGGAAAATATTAGATAAACTTAAAAATACATCTGAAATAAGTTTTAATGGCTTGTGCATAGATTGTTGCTATATTGCAAATAATTTACCACTGACCAATCAGAGAGCTTTATATAAAAATTAAGTTATAATATTCTTCTAGTTTGGACTCACTCCTTCAAAGTCAACCAGTTCATTTATAAAACTGCCTAACACTTTAAAGGTGTCAATAGACATTCGTAAAAAAATCATTGATAAACACAAAGAAGGAAAAGGGTATGGAATAATATCAGGGAAACTCAATCTAATCAGAAAGGAGATTTTGAAGAAAACCCTCCAGAAACCTGCTGATTTGTTGGGAAATAATAGCAATTGCGTGTTTCAGCAGGACCTTGATTCCAAGCATACTGCCAAACTAACCAGATAATTGCTTAGAATAACGGATAGACGTTCATATTTTGCGCAGTCAGTCTCTAGACCTCAACCCAATTGATAATTTGTGGGAAATATTAAAGATCAATGTTCACAAGAGGAATCCACAACATATTCAACAATTAGAACATTTCTCAAAAGAAGAATCGCAGAGAATATGTGCATATCTTTGCAAAAAAACATGTGTGCAATTTTAGAAAGCGATTGGAAGCTGTTGAACGCAATAAAGCCTATGCAACCAAATAGTAAAGCAATGTATACAATACTTTGGTGTTAGTAAATTTATATTTTTCCTTTAATATAAACTTTCTAAACTTTAATTTTGTAATTGCTAACTTAAATATCAGTTAGAATAGTAATAGGAATATATATATATATATATATATATATATATATATATATATATATATATATATATATATAAGTTTGTCAAAACAAGTTAGCACATTATACAATATAGTCACAATTCGCTATACTCAAGAACTACTTCTACTGAGATATATATAAACGCACCCAATGCATATATATATATATATATATATATATATATATATATATATATATATATATATATATATATACATATATCTATCTATCTATCTATCTATCTCTCTATCTATCTATCTACATATCTATATATATACATATATATATATATATGTATATTCATCTCTATCGATGTCTATATATATCCATATATACACATTGTTTCCATATAAAAATATGTACTCACAATGTTATACACATTCAGACATTTGTATATATGTGTAGTTCATTCGATAAACTCGATTTTCTGTTCTATTCAAGTTAGTCCTCTCTTGGTGTTCACCATGTCACGAAACAATGGTAGCCTTAGGGAGACATATATTCCCTGCTCTAGCGTAGAGAGTGTAATCTTCGGTAGAGACAATGCTGACTTTTACCATTGTCTACATTAACACAGTATCATTCTTTTTTTTTTGACACATGGTTTATGGTAGGATTATGATTTCAAACACAGCGGCGAAATCCCCATTTCTAAAAGGCTTGGAAAGCTTATCAGCAACAAAATAACATGAAAATAATACAAAATGAAAACACTACTTGGAAAAGGTTGGGCTCGTTATTTTTGTCCAACTACAATGTTTTTTTGTTAATTTTTTCTAAACAAATTTCACTAAAATTATATAATTTTACTATTAAATAGTTTAGAATTCATTATAGATAATTCCTAATTGTATAAATATTCTATAACCTTTTGTCTCTTTTTAATAAGACCTGCGTAACGCTTTAATATTGCAAATAGAGCCAAAGCTTAGATATATTATAACCATTTCCAAAAAATTGTAAATCAGTGACCATAGTATTTACATAAGAAGATACTAAAACATTTTACATTGGTTCCCATTTTGTGGTAATTTACTCATGTCTTTACTGTTTTATTATGCAACATATGACATATGAGTCGAGTCATTATTTTGTATAGTTCTAATTTACCGAGAAAATTTAAAACTTTTCTGTAATAGGTTTTCTACTATCTATTATATAAATCTCACCTGTCTGATTAAATGTGCATGTGTATGTATGCATGTGTGTATGTATGTATATATGCAAATAAAAAACAACAACAAAAAACAAATAAAAAATATCGAGATTCATGGCTGCTTTTTTATGTATTGCATGTGTTGGATTTGTTTTTTTTAATTTTATTATCGTGTGTATCTATTTTATTGTAAACATCATCACTATCGTCATGAGTATTGAGGAATTATACCGTTTTTAAACGCTTCTTTCAATTAAAAAATACATCGGGATTCATGTCTGTTTTATTTTACGTATTGCATGTGTCGGATTTGTTTTTATTTGAATTGTAAATATCATCAGTATCGTCATGATAATTGAGGAGTTATTCCGTGTTTAAACGCTTCTCTCAATTAAAAAAAAACAAGATTCATGACTGCTTTGTTTTACATGTTGCATGCGATGGATTTGTTTTATCTGGCGTGGAGACGGCTCCGGAAAACCATGGTGAAGGAAGCCTCTCTAGGAGAAGCCAATCTCTGATCTAAAAAAGCATAAAGCTGAAGACCAGTACCCGCATCAAGCTGGTCTGCAGTTTGATTTGTTGCTGGCTATCTTGCTCTTGTTTGTTGCTGGATATAAACATTTTGGACCGAGAGAGAGAATAGCTGTCAGGCAATGCTAAATCTCTGGAATCACAACTTTGTACATATACTTCCTAAGACATTTGTCAAATAAAAAAAGAAAAAAAGTCCTATTGCCGATGGCTGTCTATATAAACAGGAACAGAAGATATTATGCTAAACGACACCCACTCCAGCTCTGTTGTTGGAATGTGAGAACATTTATTTACAATGGTAAAAGACTAGAATGCAGACTGCAATTTTAACTAAGGAATTGCAAAGATACAATATAGACATTGCTGCACTCTCTGGGACACATTTCGCAGGTGAGGATCAACTGGTTGAGCGCGAATCGGGTTACACGATCTTCTGGTCTGGTAGAGCTTAAAAGGAGAGGCGTGAGGCTGGTGTTGGTTTTGCTGTAAAGAACTCCTTAATTGAAAAGATCGAACAGTCAGTAGGCATAAATGAGCTTGCAATGACATTGAGAATGCCCCTTGCTGCTTGTCGCTATCTAAATGCTCTTTCTGTCTTTGCGCCGACTCTTACTTCGTCTGAAGGTATTATTTCCTTTTATCATATGCTAAGATCTGCTAGATTTAATACTTTATAAATTATGCATAGAGGAAATACTGTATGCGTGTATGTAATTATATTGTTAGAGATTACGATTTATTCTTAAACTTACGTTGGTAATTTTATTTGCTAATCTACAGTTTTCGATAGAGCAAGAGTGAAGCAGATATGACAGAAAACCAGAGAGACAGACAGAACGAGAAAAGAGTTCAGAACAATCTGACACTTTGGATGAGTACACATTACACACTTTCTGTGTAATAAAGTACAATAGTGTGAATGAAAACGGATGCTGTTATTCCATATTATTCCGCACTCGAATACCTGGATTGTCAAGAAAATTGCACTATATTAATGTTACAGCTTACAAATCATGTTTTTATAGTAGTCATTAACCCAACTACGTCTTCGAGTCGTTTCATGTAATTACCAATTTAAATTGCGTTATAGTTTTATATTCATCAACATTTAACTAAAGTATAGATATTATAGTGTTTCATTTTAAGCGAAGTATGATAAATTAATTTAATATGATACCGTGATGTAAAGTAGGAAACCCCCGAAGAAATGCATCATCGTGTAAAAGAAAATAAGAATTTGCTGAGAGAGTTTTAATTCCTGGCTGAAAATTTATGAATCCGGTGTGTAATTCATAGTTATATTTGCAGTTCAAAAGTAAAGGAATTTTTTTTCCTTGGTATTCCACAACTGAGTCGTCCCACACGAACAAATTCATAGTATTGTTCTTGGAACTACTTGTAGGGAAAGCATATGGTTTACAAGTTCATTTCTTCGGAAGAGCAGTAAGGCTTGCTTTAAGTATTTATATTTTAGCTCGTTCTTTCTCGTTGTCTGCCTACGCCTCACTCCTGTCTTTTCCCCCTTTTCTTTCTCGCATATTCTTTCTCATATAAATGTTTACGCGTGTCTGTAAATTTTCTATTATTTGCTATGTTATTGCCCGCAGCTATTGCTCGCAGCAACAATCGGAACATTATTTTTTGACTAAGAGTTGATTTTTATTTTTTTTTATTTGATTGGTACTACTAAAACCGACTAACATTAAACGGAAATTCATCGCTAAATGACCTGCTATGGTACAAGTATTTATGGATATATTATCAGAACTGTGGTGAGGTACAATTAACACCTATTTCAGAATAAATGGAATCATCTAGTCCTTTGAATAGATCTGGTTTCAGATACTAAATGGAGATATTCAAATTATGTTTAACCGCATGCTACGAACACGTTCCTCTCATAACGCTTTAGAGGGTCCTGTATTTTTTATGATAAATACATATACACTTTACACTACCTTTTACTTCTAGATCGGGCCTATAACAATAAGGATAGGGCAAAATACGTGTATGTATATATTTTTATTAAAATAATTTAAGTACGTTTCAGTGTAGAAACAGAACGCTTATCATTTTTCTTATGTTAAGCAACTTTCATAAAATCTATTAAGCCTGTATTAATGCATGAACTAATTTGAGATTATATTTGTATAAAATGTATTCAGTTCCCATAATCCTATTACCGGCGCGACATAAGCATATTGTAAGGTATAGACAAGATGCATGTATTTTAATA
The DNA here is from genome assembly GCF_053919585.1 of Euprymna scolopes. Lineage (NCBI taxonomy): Eukaryota > Metazoa > Mollusca > Cephalopoda > Sepiida > Sepiolidae > Euprymna > Euprymna scolopes. The sequence continues at coordinate 103,533,645 of NC_136493.1, read as the reverse complement.
AATTATCTAGTTTTTTCCACTAAAATTAATCCATTGGTATTTGTTCAGTTCAATATTTCTAAATAATAGTGTATAGGTTACATTTTTATTTGTTATATTCTGTGTTTTCCACATCAATATGATTTAGTAGTTAAGTCTATTTAAGTCGACATTTAAATCGAGTTATATTCCTAACATATTTCGTACAAAAAAGTATGCTTACTGGTTCTCAATCGATGATGGCATACCATAAATTAATACACGTGATTTGTAAATTTTTAGCTGAACTAAAACGGTTAGAATGTATTATATTTTTTTATCCTTCATAACTTATTTTTATTATCTTGTCCATGTTCTTTGTCTCCGACGTACATTTTACTTTCTTTCAAAACTGCGGTATGAGTTCTATGTGGCTATCAAAATTCGTGTTAGGGATTGTAAACTAAAAATGTTTAATGAAACATTGTCCTTTGGTTGTATGTAAAGTGTTAATGGGAACCTTACCGTAATTACATGAGCTATTTAATAAAGCACAGTTACATAGTGTAATACTTATTTATTTATATATGTGTTCGTAACGCGTATTACCTAATGATTTCATTTACGGTGTTTTTCTCTATCCGTCCATCTAATTATAATATGTCAATTCAAACTAAAACACTCTTTCTATGTGATTCTTGCTTAAATTATAACATTACACAGTAGACAATAAGACAACCATATTCAGTCGAATGTAAGATTAGTAGATCACCCATTAATGTTATATTTTTACTCCAGGATATATTAATTTGGCTTTTGCTCGATGAATTTATTAACACACTGAAGTACGTTTGTTTGAAGCACATTATTCTTAATAGCATGCACATATCATTACGTAACCTGTGAGCGCACTAAAAAAGAACAATCATGAAGTATTACTTTTTGTCCCTTTACCTAATTAAGCAATAATTAGCCAAAAATATGATAGCAAATTAGTAAATTATTTGATTAAGTATACACGTGCCTCATATCGGCTGTGTCGTCTTTAAACTGTATAGTTATATGTCTGTCGTGCAGGATAAAACTGGGGTGATTATAAGGTTGGGTAAGTTACTACTTCGCTGACAGAGAATAAGAGATCTTACTGGACCGTTACATTTGTGATATTAACACGATAAACTGTTGCTATATTTAAGAGCAGATCGTGTTCTTATTATGTGTAAACTATTTTTCACGTGTTGGCGCATTCAAGCTCGCTGGGAAAATGGTGGGGTCCTTCTACTGCTCCAGAAGATATCTCACTGCTGATAGAATTCTCTATCTATATAAAAGCCAAGTCCGACCGAGGATGAAGTACTGCTGCCACATTTGGGCAGGAGCTGCTAAAAACAGCATATCCCGCCCAGACAGAGTACACAATAGACTTCGTTGCTTAGTAATGGATGTGTTCGTCTCTTCCCTGCAATCTCTCTGCCAAAGAAGAGACGTTTCAAGCCTATCTTTGTTTTAGAGTTATTTCCATGGCAGGTGCTCGTCTGAGCTGAAATCTCTGGTGCCGCTCGCCAATATTGCGCGATAAACACCCGTCTAGCTGAAACCACTGTCAATAATTTTCCCCAATATTTATAAGTGCCTAAATCAAACGTAGTTAACATGAAGGCATATTTTTAAGAAGTGCACGCATTTGGAACTATTTCCGTTTCCCTGTTTTCCATCTGACTACAACTTGGATGTCTTCAAGTCCAACATATACAAATTCCTGAAGAACCGCCTCCTTAAGTAAGACACTGTTGTGGTGGGGTCTCCCGTTTCTCAGGTCAAGAACTGACCTCTAACTTCTTCGGAAATTGTGGTTCGTGATGTCCAGCCTTCCGGGATATCTAGACATGGATTCTTAGCGCCTCGGTGTTGAATTCTGCTGAAAAGCAAAAGCAAGCCTGCATGCGCGCAGGAAAAAACAAGACAGACAAAATCTAACTATAAAAGTTCACAAAAAGTTTCATAAAAATTAGATCTGTTTTACATATGTATATCGTTTAGTCACCAAAACATTTTAAGGTTCACAAATCTTTCTTCTGCTCACAGGATTACTGGGCAGGATGGCGAAGAGGGGGGTTACCTCGGAGCGGATATTATTCTCTCGATATTTTAGCGCAAATCTTTCAATTCCGAGCAGGTATTGGTTTTTTATACTAAGACCACCGGTTGGGGCCTGGCGATCTGCTGAACCAATCAAAGCCAGCCACGTATCTGTGGAAACCACAGATATATTTGCGTGTGGGCACTTCCCCAAATCGTCCATAGTTTCGAAAATCTAGGGCAAAAATGAAATCACTTTCACACGATCCCAAGCGGTCTACCCCTGTCATTCAGAGAACCCTCGTCTGAAACAGGTGTTCTCGAGGCCACGATCGGGCTGGCTTTATCTCCACATTGTTCTGACAGCTACGGCCTCTTCATTCTCAAACAAAACACCCATGTCTGGTTTTAACAATAAAAATACATCCGTCGTATTTCAAGTAATTCTAATACTGGCCGTTGCCCGGTATTAAATTAGACAATCTTAGCATATTTACCCGGTCTTCCTCGGGTCCTAGAGTCGTCTCAATCTTCCAAATGACGATCATGTTACACTTTATTAAACCTCCAACCCTAACGATTACTACGATACTATTCTATTGATTATTATACACTCAATAACCCTTATCGCCGAGTGGCTTCCGGACCTTGATAAGTGATGATCACAATGTAAAAAAAACGATAACGTGATAATTCAACCGTAAAAAATGAAAAGGAATTTACGGTTCTCGTGTAAAAACTTTAGCGTATGTTGAAAAAACTCGATTGGGACACTTCTTCAAGATGTTTTTTTTGAAATGTGAAAATACTGACGATGAGCACAGTATACATAAAAAACGAAAGAGGAAGACAAAATTAAAATTGGTCATCAGAATTTATTTTATTATCAGCAGGTAATACGGTTAAAAAAAACTATCGTGGATGTGACGCTTAAAAAACTTTAATTAAATCGGGTTAGGAATGGATTTATAAACAAAAAGTTTACCTGAAATAAATGATAGTCTCAACTTCCAACCCTGCTACGATATATTTTAAAATACTTATAATGCGTTGCTAGTCTCTCTCATCGAAACTAACTCATTGGTCAACTGATTTGCAAGTTTTCATGGCATCTAAAACACACACACATATATATATATATATATATGTGTGTGTATGTATATACATATATATATATATATGTATACATTTTAGATGGCAATGAAAACTTGCAAATCAGTTGACCAATGAGTTAAAACAGCCTACAGAAAATGGACTGTGATTGATGAAAATATGATAGATTATGAAAAGGAGAAGGTTGCAAAGAGATAGGTCTTGATTCTCAAAAATTTTACCCTAAGCAAAATATGATGAAAGTAAAGATAATTTTCGCGAAGAAATATATTTTAATATCAACTTTGGTTTCATTCGTAGCCAAGAGTGACCAAAAAATTATATTTCCTTACAAAGAGAAAATGTTATATATATTATAATATAAATATACAAAAAATAAATATAACCATGGTCGATAAAAGTTATTTTATGGTAGAATAGTGCATTATTTTGTATTTTTAAGTAGTTTGTAATTTTTCTTTTTAATTCACGAACCGTTTTAAACAAATCAAAATGGCAGCGACTTTTAAATGGAGGGTCCGGTTTTCTATTTGGAGGAGGGACACCTGAGCATTCTGTGTTAACAATTTAAGAGAGTTCCGTCAATGTAAGGCCTTTTTATGAACATATTTTTATGTTTTCCGTTATTTTTTGTTTGCGGAATATTCGATTATAGCGTGTGTAGTTCATATAAAAAATTCATTAAATAGTTATCGCCTCAAATTTCGTTTTAATTTCGGTTGCTGAAATTATTTCAAGTAAAGAGAATTAAAGATTATTCAAAACCAAGAAAAATGAATTGAACTTTTATTGACTATGGTAACATTTATTTCTTGTATATTTATTTCTTCGGGTAGCCGTTTGTTTGCTTTTCTGCTAAACACTCTAACTAAATAATATCGAAGAAATATCTAAAAACAAAGAAACAAAAACAGTTTGGAAAAATAGAGACGCTTTACTTACTTTAGTAAAATAATCAGAAACAGCAAAATGGGGTATTAAAAAAGTAAACACGTAATTACTTTAGTTTTTTAAAGCAAAGACTCGATATGAATATGAACAATAAAAAATGGCGCCCTTTTCAAGCAGAACAGCTTCGTTTCAGTTTTACAGTATTAAACGGGGTAGTGTTGCGCCGTCGGATTCAGGTTTGTACTATTGTAATGTTAAGACCACGCAGAAAGTGTTGTAATAAACTGAATTCCTTCTAGTGCACTGACAAAAAAGCTTAAACAGATGTATAAATAACAATAAAAACTGTATGTAAATGTTTTTAAAAAGACACGTAATCATGTGAGCAGGATTTTTCCTTCTTTTGAGACGATAACAAGTGACGTTCTTATTTTTTTATTATTTATCCATTTATCTATTTTCGAAAGAGTGCCACGTATAAGTGGAGAAGGAAAAAACAGAGTGATGCAAAGTGTGTGTCGAGGGTTTTCTAAGGGTTCGACTTGTTTTTTGGCTTTAACTTTAATAAGAACGTGAATTTAAGAGGTGAATTTGTGCGACACAATATTATTCAACTACAAAAAAAAAGTTAACGTTAATTAAGATTAAAGTTAAGGTGTTATTGTGGGCCATCCCCGCTTAAAAAAAAACTTTTTAAACTTTGTGACATATTCCATTCTATGGAGCTGAGGCGCTAACGAACACCCAATAATTTGGTTATATCATATTTCTTCAAGCTGAAACATAATTCTCAAAGTATACTTACGCAAACAGATATGAAAAGTCTTTGTTAAAATGTGTGCCTATTTCCATGGAGTACAGGCGCGAACGCTGACCCCACACTTTTAATATACCATCCCTTTTTAAGTTGAAACATACTTATCAGATTAGTCTTATGTGCATCTATATCAAAAACACATGTAAACGTTTTCTTTTTTTCATTTTTTTTATTCCAATAAATTGGGGGTCAGACGCGAACGCAGGCTCCAAACATTGTATGCCCAACCGAGGTGCTAGATCAACCATACACATTTTGCAATGTCGTAATCTGTCAGCATATATCATTAGTTATTTTTTTATTTTACCTTTTAACATCAATTATTTTATGAAATTATGGATCCTTTTCCATAGATGATGTTATCTGAAAATTATTACATCTGCCGCTCGTCGCTTACCTTTGTCAGCGAGAGGGAAATTAGCGGTCTGGTGCAATCTCTGTTTTCTTGGGGTTTCCCGCTATAAACCTTTGTATATTTCCCCTTTTTTTACTGGTTAGCATGTGCCAGTCTTACCCTATGTATTCCCGCGACTAATCACTGACAAAGAGAAATTAATAATTCCATTTCACGACTATAAATCTGGAAATGTGTTGAAGGAGAAGAGGAACTTCATAAATTGTTTATTTGTGTCCCACTCTTTCAGTCTGACATAGTTGCAAGTAAATAAGTATATTATCTCAATGTTTACATATGTTTAATCGGTTTTTATGTTACTAGTAATGTAGATCAAAGATTATATTACATCCCGCTCAAAGCAATATGAAACAGTGAGGCAAGCTAGAACGTGATGCTGTCTCAATCTATGTGTACTTATTTACTTTCAATATAATTGTACTACCTATAGATACATCATGGAGAGCCTATCTCCGTTAAATCGTTTTATGTGATCAAAGGAGTAAGTTTGTTTTATTATTTTACCATGCAGATTACGATCTTTTATAGGTTTTTTTTATTGACAATGGATGGCATTTGGAACAGCAACTTTATGCTCGACATATGAGTTTGCAAGCGTGTTTCTTTCGTCATTTACGCGCTATTTCAGAGGATATGGCTGCTGTATATTCTCTGAAGATTATAGCAATGTTGCTATATTTTCAACTATTTATACACAAGTGATTTTTCTGGGAATAAACTTTTTCTTTTGACAACTGTTTAATATTGGATTATTTTGTAACATTTTGGTACGTTTTAATATCTCCTATCAATAGGGAACCTTTATTTATACAATTTTATCGAATAACAAGATCCAAAAGGCATACGGTTCGATAATTGTTTACAAGAAAATATCGAGATATTATGACAAGTGTTTTCAAAGAAATTACGGTCATGTCATTAATATATTCTATTTTACTATTGGAAATTAGTATCATTTCAGTTCATAAAAAAAACATTTCCTTTATCAAAAAGTGGGTAGAGAAAGTTTACTGTTGTGCTAGACATTTGCTTCCGTTGTCGTGACATTAGATATTTGACTTTATTCTTTTTATGGGTTTCTTAAAGAACTAAATACTATTTAGAAAAAATAAAAGCTCACGAGACGACAATAGCCAACAAAGTAGTCTGGAGATGTGTCCAGACATACGAGATGTCTTTCAAACCTTACGTGGTTCAATGGAACACATACTGGGTGAGGGTATGGAGCGATAGGTATATAAGTATCTTATTAAAATAGACTTTGTATATGAGATTGATACACTTGAATATAACGAGTGATGCAATCTTTTCATAGTCTGACGTTATCTAATTCTCTTTCATAAATGTACGATATAGCATTGTGAATACAATCAGACCTAGTTACTATCATTGAATAAGGAATCAAGCAAGAAAAATTGCAGATACTATTATAGCGATGAAGCTCTCTACGAAGAACGGCGTAATAACAGAAAAAAAAACAATCTTCTTCTCTTTCAATTTTCGGATTCTTTAATCATACACATATACATTGAATTTATTTAATGGGTTGGCATGTGGTTTTCCTATGATTAGTAAAGGGAAAATAGATTAATTAATTAAGATAATACATAAATTAAAGATTTCGCACTATTAAATATGTGCTGTCAAGAATTCTTAATGCCAACGTAATTAAAGGAATATGTTGTAGGATGGTCAACATCTTGTACTTTTGAATATATATTTCGTTATTGATATCTTGTATATATATATATATATATATATATATATATATATATATATATATGGGTGTGTGTATATATATAGGTATAAATATATATATATAGAGAGAGACATAAATATATATATACACACGTATATATATATATATATATATATATATATATATATATCCTCATATGTTACATAAAACAATGCAGTATTAGAGGAGTACATATTTAAAATTGTTCAACTCAGAACATCTTAATTATATAAGAATTTCTTGCTCGCAGGTTGAGTTTGACTTAAGTAGATCGCCACCTTGAAATAACGCTTTTAAAATGACAGCACATTTCACATAGAGAAAAAATAATAACTTTATGGAAGAAGTAAATGACAAAGTAAAAACAATACAAATTGTAGAATGATATTACTGAAATTATCCTGCATGTGGAGGGGGGCATTAGAGATTTTAACTGCATACACACACATTTCTGACTACATTAAATTTATATTGAAAAGAAATAGTTATAGGCGTAATTTCCTGGGTTATTGAAACCCCTTTATTTATGTTGACGACAATGCTATCAAATAAGTCAAATAAACCTGTATGATATGTGTTTTATGATAACAAATCTAGACATTTCTAGCGGATCGGTCTGATCCGATGTTGCTATACTAATTAAGTAAAATCTGATTGAGTTCAGACATTCCCTTCCAAGAATGTTAACATATGCATGACCAAGTCTTGCTTTTTTACAATCAACATAAAAAAAATTATATATTACCTGTGAGTAAGAATTCGGGGAAACAACGGATTCATCGAACTATCGCCTAATGAATCTCCAGGTTCTTCTCTAGAATCTTTATATCGTTATGCGCTTTTCAAGACACCATAAGGGAGACGACATTTTTCTGATCAGCAGTATAGATTAAAGATATTCATTCTATTGGGCATATTCTAAAACTCATCCCTGGACGTATATATCATGCACGGGATATATTCGCAGGAAATGTGATGAATCAAGGGTACTTCTTGAAATTAAATCATATCTTATTTTTGCACACATATTTTAATTAATTACTTATTTTCTTAAAAAGAGATACGGGTGTTGTCTAGATTGTCTAGAAAATTATATTTATTCTGGTTTGCCTAGAATATTTATTCATAGAAAATGTATCTTACCAATAAGTGTATTAGATAGGTATATATGCTGGGAAGAGACAAGTTTAAAATAAACCTGAGTTAAATACATGTGCGTATTTGAGGAAATAGTAAAACACATAGAAAATGACTCCCTGTTCTGCTACGGAGTATGTTCTTTTCCTATAACTGATGTATAGGCATTTTTCTGTAATGTTTATGTATGGATGGGTACTTAAATTACCGCCATCTTTGTTTAGTACGATCTATAATAGTGACATCTAACGACAAAAATGGCAATTAAATAAGTACAAGAATACAATTACAGCAACCTCCAACACTAACTACTCCGATATAAAATTAAATACAGTACTGGGTAAAAGTGGTGTCAATTATTCGTGTCATATATTACATTGACTCTATGACGAGCACTTCCTAAATTAAATTTGTAAATAAAATCTTATTGTTTGTAATCCTGCCCGTGTTTTGTTTTTCACAGTCCAGCAATTTAACGACGAATGGCTGCGGACTTATATTGCCACAGCAGTATGTTGTGGTCCGGCCAGGTAATTAAAGAAAAACACGGACACATAATTGACAAAGACAAACAGCCGTATCAGAACCTGCCAATTTGTATAACGAAGTCATATCTCTAAGACTATTCACATAGTTCGACAGCGTCCATTGCTTGAGCATTGCATATCACAAAGCTCCTAATCTTGTTCCTGCATTGAAAGTTATCAATATCCTTTGCATTTTTTATCATTAGCTAGTGATAAGTGTTTTTTTTTTCAAAATGACCTTCGCTATTTTGTTGTGGGTTAATTTTATCGAACGACATTAATGTTTTTAATCTGATTGTAATTTTTGTGTAATGGTATCAAGCGTCAAATAAGTGACTTTTTATTTAGTTTTGTTGACAATTATTAGAATTGTTTGTACATTGTATTATATACTTAATGTCGCATATAATATACAATTTCTGTTAGTAGTATCATTTATTAGTTTCTGAATGACATTTCCATTCCATTGCCCAATTTCAGTATATTTGCTATTTTTACATTTATGCAAAAGGCAAAATATTACAACCTGGCATATTCGAACGCTATTTGCATATTTTCTGATTAAATCTATATAAGTTTTTCTTTTTCCCTGAAGATTTCAACCGATTTTCATTTGGCTTTACACTCAGCTTCTTTTATAGGCACCTCTCTTGCAACGGCTTATTTTCCGCTCAATTCAAACTGGTACTGCGTTATTCATGGACGAATTCTTGATTTCTATGCGTTATCATTTGTACTGTATTGTTTGATAAACTGTGTGTAATTAATTTATAAATCTCTCATAGTTTTTCATATACACATTGATTTGGATGAAATTTCGGTCTGCTATTTTTTGTAAAAAATTCTTCAGTTTACATGTCTTCGAATATATGCCAACATTTTACAGAGTTTAGCAAATTGAAATCAAATAAATGTGTAGAAGGTTTTAGAACGTATGGCCTTATTATTTTCATAGCCACGTTTACATTTACTACTACATATCAATTTCTAATAACCGTTATTTCATTGCCAGTCATATATCGCGCTAGTTTTGATTTAAGTTTTCAGGAAAGTCGTTTTGTTAAGTCTATTAACATGATTACATGTATGACTGTACAAGGATCAAATTGTAATGGCACGGGCTGGCAAATATGTAATCACGCAAATACGTAATTGTATGTAAGAATTTGCGTACACTTTTTTCTGACATTTGGCTGGGTTTCAGCTGCATATTTTGGTTAGTACTTGATTGACCTATGCGAATTTTTGCACCCACGTTTGCAACAATTTTTCATTTTTCATTCGGAAAAAAGGATACGTTTTCTTGGCACAATTGTCACTGTTTACATAATCTAGGGTGTTGTTGTTGTACTGAATAGGCTACTTGTTTCCAAACTTTATGTTGCCATTTTCTTTTATTCTTCTGAGGAAAAGGGCTCATTATATTACACTACTAATATGGATGGGTATATTGTATTTTTCTATTTTAAAAGACGGCACATTTGATGAGCACTTGACACAACCATCTACGGCAACACATCAAAGGCTGTAAATGACAAAGTTCTCTCTGATTCTCTCTCGTCTGATCTCGAGCGCGTGGTTCAGTGGGGGAAGATGTGGCTGGTTACCTTTAATGCATCCAAAACCAAACTCCCATCCTTACATCATCAACGCTCTGATCCCCAGCTGGCATCAATTGTGATGGATGGCTCTCGTCTGGGTGAGGCTCCGTGTTTTGACAAGCTTCTGGGTTTAACCTATACTCCTGATCTGAAATGGAACACGTACATCAAGTCTGTTGCCAAGGTCGCTGGAAAGATGGTGGGATCCTTCTACCGCTCCAGAAGATATCTCACTACTGATGCAATTCTCTATCTATATAAAAGCCAAGTACGTCCAAGGATGGAATACTGTTGCCATATCTGGGCAGGAGCTGCTAAAAACAGTCTATCCTGCCTTGACAGAGTACAAAATAGACTTCGTGGCTTAGTGGGGGATGCCCTTTTCTCTACCCTGCAACCTCTCTTCCACAGAAGAGACGTTGCGAGCCTGTCCTTGTTTTATCGTTATTTCCATGGCAGATGCTCATCTGAACTCCAATCTCTGGTCCCCCCTCGCCAATCTTTCACGAGAAACACCCGTCTAGCTGAATCCACTGTGAAAAATTTCCCCCACTCTATATGTGTGCCTAAATCAAAACGCGGATTTCATGAACAAAGCTTCTTTCTTTTAACTGCACGCCTGTGGAACTCTGTTTCGTCTGCCTGCTTCCCTCCGGAGTACAATTTGGATGTCTTCAAGTCCAATGTTAACAAATTCCTAATGAACCGCCCCCTTAAGTAAACACTTCAGCAAATCTCCTCACTAACTTTATGTACTTGCAATAACCCTTATCCCTGAGTGGCTTCCGGGCCTTGATAAGTGGTGATCACTGTGTAAAAAAAAAAAATTCTCTTCTGACGTATGCGAAACTTGATTGCCTTATCCTTTTAAAATCTCTTTTCATGTTCACTACCATTCTGTAATCCTCTGCATGTTAATATAAAGTGCTATTCGGGTCGGTTTCTAGGTTTGCTAGCACTTTACGAATAACTTGACAATTTTGCCGACGTTAAACTTTCAGCAACAATGAGACGTTTTAGATCATCAGCCTATATGTCTGCAAGTCGATAGTAATTATAGTGCTAGTTTGCGACCAAGGCGAACGTAATCATTCGCCCTCCCGCCTTGCTAAAAAAAAAAAATCGTTATCTTTAGAAAAATAAATGTATTCGTACACTCAGAGTAAGGTTACCATTTTCGAAAATTCCAGATTCGGAGTTTACTTAAGTTAAATGTAGTCTAAAAACTTATTGTATTTAGCAACTTTTAAACTTCTTAAAAGCTGAGGAACCTCTTTCCCATCAAACCCTCTTTCGAGTCGACGGTTAAAAGCTCTTTATATAGTCAAAAGTATTCGTCGATTGTCTGCTTTCGTAGCATGTTCATAGTCTACATTGAAAAAGGAATTGTTTCTTTTAAATGACACTACGTTGCTCGAAAGATTCATTGTGTAATTACTCGCATAATTGTATTTGTTTCTTTTTTTCTGTTAGTAAAAATAAATCCGTTTATCGTCCTCTTAACGTTTTAGTTATTATCCGTTAAACATCGTTAAGATCTCTTTTGTGAATCCTAATCTGTAATCGACATGTTCTTGTGTGACACTGGCCTATTTTAAAATGAATATTTCCTTTAGGTGTTGTCGAATTCATGCTCGCAAGTTTATTGCAATAACTCTTTTGTAGATTTTACTCTTAAATAGCGAAATGCTTGAGCTCGGAACTGCCACTATATAAAACTTAAACCCTCATATGACTATATGACTAGTATGTATACTGATGCAAAATATAATATCTAACAGCTGATATATTTAACTATCTATCTGTCTGTTCGTCTGCCTCAATATTTAAAGGTCTATCTCTACCGAAACTACAAATCGCAGAGCTGAACAAAGCGACCTTAAATGAGGTAATTTTGATGGATCCTTTCTCATGGGATTTAGTCGGTTAAAATAATGTTTTTCAAGAATCAAACAGAGGTAAACATTGAATAAAACGTAATACATTTTGTACATTAACCTTTTTATCAGATCATATGTATTGCGCCTTGGAACTGTAGTAACCTCACCAAATCTGAAAGTCACAGGCTTCGTTTCGATTCTTGCTGCTGGAAGTAAATATTTTATTTTTTACCATTGAAATCACGAAATTATGATAATATATATGATATCTGGACGAATTAAAATATAAATTTTAAGCGTATTTTACGACAAGCTTAACCCCTTCTGCCCGTAGACTATATAAAAACGAACACAGTTAAGGGATCTCTCTGTGTGCTTGTTAGTAGGCTCTCCTGGCTATACGAGCTAAGACATGCTCTTAAATTAATATATAAATCGCTATATATGCCTGTCTCAACATTTTAAAACTGTATCCTTTCGAAAACGAAAAGGCGCAAAGCGGCGGTATGGGCCTTAAATGGTTGGATTTTTAGAGGCCAATATTTTATGAGATTTTTAGCCGGTTAAAACAGATTTAAATTGTCAAAAATAGGTCAAAATTTTAAAATTGGTTATATATTGATGCATTTATCTTCGTCTTTATTCATTTTAATATTTTACACAATGTATATGATTGTCGCCTTAGTAACCAATTTTTAATTCTGTAGGATTGTTTGAGTGCTGATGCCACATAACTATTTTTATTTACTGTCAAACCAACGATTCTATAATAATATATATGAAATTTGGGCAAATTAAAATACCATATAAAAACGTATGTTACAATTGGCAAAACCAGGCACACCTCCGCAAGCATCTATCTATCTATATCTATATATATCTATCTATCTATCTATCTATATATATATATATATATATATATATATATAGAGAGAGAGAGAGAGAGAGAGACATATAGATATATTGATATCTATAATATAAAGCTGAATGCCTTTTTGTGTGCGTCTGGTCACTACTAGGTTCCTATATGTTTGACTAGACTATTTTCAAAAACTGATTACATATAATGATAGGAGATGTATCGAGGCACAGCAATGGGTATGTTTGATCTGGCAGAACGATGGTTCATTAAAATTGTGGTGGCTGGGTTCGCGCCTGGTCCAAAAAGTATGGGAATAAATTTAAAAATTAACAAAAAAACGTTTACAAGTGTTTTTGATATAGATGTACATAATACTTTCATAAGTATGTTTTAACTCAAATATTGATGGTATAAAAAATTGTGGGGTAAGTGTTCGCGCCTGGCCCCCATGGAATGGAAAGAGGCACAAACTTTAATAAAGATTTTTCATATCTATCTGCCTAAGTATACTTTGATAATTATGTTTCAGTTTGAAGAAATATGGTATAATAAACTCATGGGTGTGCGTTCGCACCTGACCTCCATAGAATGGAAATATGTCACAAAGTTTAACAAGGTGTTTTAATATAGATCCGCATAATTTTGTGATAAATGTTGCAGTGTGAACAAGTGTGGTATAATAATAAATTATGGGGTTTATCTATTTTATTTTTACTTTCATCACATTTTGCTTTTGTTTTGATACCCCCAAATTCGAAGTTTTATCTACAACCCTTCCTTTCATAACCTATTACACTTTCATAAATCAGAGTCCATTTTATCTAGGCTGTTTTTGAACCCTGTGATCGACGGGTATTTTTGCTAGTATATATATATATATATATATATATATATATATATATATATATATATATATATATATATATATGAATGATGTGTTGATATACTAGCAGGTCATCCGGTAAAGCACGGTCAGATGGGTGCTATTAAGTATGATATTTTGATTAAAGCAGGTTCGTACTTATTATTAAATTATATTGTACCCAATACATAGGAATGATTAAAACGTTAACAAAATGACTCAGTCGTTTAGCTTACAATTTACGTTTTCCTTTGACATTATAGCCTAAATTATGAAGACATTTTCGCTAAAATGCTAAAAAAACATCGAACAATATGCATGCATACTCGTAACGAAAGTACCGAAGGTTGTAAACTACTGATGCGACCTACAAATTTATAATTTGTAGACTATTATCCACTTTCTAGTGTAACTTTATAATGACGTTTGAGATACAGTTAGTGATTATAATAAACTCCAACATTTTATCCTAGGGGGCAAACATAAATAATCACACTTTATTTAGAGAAACTAATTCCTACTTTCCTCTTAATATTGAGTCCCCCTACCTCCGTCAATAAAGCTTGAGCGAAAATATACACATTCTGCAGATTATTTTGTTTGCACCCATCATAAGTGTTTAAGTTACTTTACATAATATTTCATGGTGACATGTTTTTTCATCTGCATGAAAAGAAATATAAAAGAGAGCAAGATAAAAAGTTAGAGAGAAAGAGCGCTTTGCTTAGACTATATAAAGTAAGAGGGATAGAGTAAGAGAGAGATAGGGTGGGAGAAAACTAAGGGAATGGAGTGAGACAGGAAACTAAAACTGATGTAGATATTGATCGCCGTGTCATCTTTTTATGCCGAGGATAAACAACAAACATTTTTAATTTCCTGTCTATCCTTTTCTCTCTACCCTTCTCTGCCATTATTTCGCTCCTATGTATATATTTTTTCTTACCCCTTTCTCCATGTTCTATCTTTCTCACTAGCTCGCTGGACTTCTCTCTATATGGCTCTATCTCAGCTTCTCTTGCTCGCATTTTGCATTTCCTCTCATTCAGAAGAAAAGACTACAAAAATTGCACGATGTACACACTATCAACAACAGTTTATATTTTCCTTTCTCCTCCCTCCCACCCCATCTCTCGCTTGTTTTTTTAAATTTTAAATTTATTATATATATACCTATATGTATAGTTGTTTAAATAATTGCCTACCAAACTTTTCTGTCAGTATTTGAGCTACAGACATAGCACATAATATATGACGCATATGAACCCATGCTAACCGTGTTTAACCGTGGAAAATCGGAAAAAAGGAAAAAAAAATGAAAGTTGCCAGGTATCGGACAACCGCATTACAAGTATGCATGCCTATTGGTCGATGTTTTTGTTTAGCATTTAAGCCAAAATGTCTTCAAAGCTTAGGCTATAACATCGAAGGAAAACGTAAATTGTAAGCTAAACGTTTTAGTTAACGACTGAGTCATTTTGTTAACGTTTTACTCGTTCCTAGGTATTGAGTACAATATAATTTAATAATAAGTACGAACCTGCATCAATCAAAATATCATACTTAAAAGCACCCATCTGACCGTGTTATACCGGATGACCTGCTAGTATATCAAACCATCATATATATATATATATATATATATATATATATATATATATATATATATATATATATATATATATATATGTGTGTGTGTATGTACTAGCAAAAGTACTCGTCGTTCACTGGGTTCGTAAACAGCCTAGATAAAATGGACTCTGATTTATGAAAGTATGATATATGATATATATATATATATATATATATATATATATATATATATATATTATGCATTTCAGAAAGTAGAAGAAAATGGACTCTGATTTATAAAAGTATGGTATATATATATATACATATATATATATATATATATATATATATATATATATATATATATATATATATACATTATATATTTCAGAAAGTTGAACTATTGTGTATGTTTTAGTCCAAACGATTCAACATGCTACAATAGATGTAAGGATTTAAAATGCACTGTTAACCAGACGTTGATAAACATTATGCTAATTTGTATCCAGCAAAGTGCAAACTGAAAACTACATCGCACAAACCTGGAGACATGTTTCAAAGATGTTCTCTTTATAACTTGTTTATCCAAATGTAAGTCGCGTAACACAGAGGGCAATCAACTCGTGTGTATTCAAAAATGTTTATAAAATTTACATAAGTTGCAAAATATAAACAGAAACGAAATTAATGTAGGATAACTTGATTAATATATTTTAACAAACTGCTTACGGCATTTTAACTTCCCATATTTTTCAAGAAAAGTAGAAGGTCAAATAAGTGTAAATATTAAGGAATTCTTGTAATAATTTAACTGTAAAGTTAGAAATTAATTACCGAAAGTGATATAATGTGCAATGATTTTAGCGGCCACATCGTTCAACAGCAAGGAAGATATTTTCCCTTTAGTCTATTGTAAAAACGCAAAAAAATATATGTAGGGAATAATCTCATAGTTTGAAAAAAACCTATGTGCTATAAATTATGAAACAAAGACCCAAAAACACACACATACAAACGCGCACACACGCACTCACACCCATATATATATATATATATATATATATATATATATATATATATATATATATATAAACAGAGAGAATGAGAGAGAGATAAAGAGAAAGCGAAGGAGACCGGAAAATATATGTGCTTTCAGAGAAGTAGGTTATTTCATGTGCAGGAATTTAATTGTGTATATCTAAAACGCAATACGTAAACTTAGAATAAGAATAGCTGACAAAATATTATATAAATTATATTAAAGAATTCTGAACTGACAATATATAGGACTCCTTATTCCTACGTCATAAGCTTCTCTCTAAAGGATGTATACAATAAAACTCGGCGGAATCAACATGTGTCAGTTTCTTTTGCCTTGGACTATATGTATTATGAAAACATTGATCTCAGACTAAAACAGAAATATTTTAAGTGTTTCTATTAGGTTATTGAAATTAAAGACAAAGAACATGTGATTTATTGATTATATTTCTTCATTAAATTGGCTGAACAAATGTGTAGTCATTCAACAAAATAGATGCCACATTAATTTAGCCAAGTATTACGTTTCTATATTAGCTTTAAGTGAGTTTACGATACACATAAATGAAAATAATTGCTCCATAAAGTGTGTAAGCTTGATAAAGATTATTTTTACTTATTACTGCTAATGTCACCAAATGTAGTATATTTGGAAAGATATTAGTGGTCCCCACATATTAGAAATCAGATGAATTAAATAACTGTTTTTCAGCAATATAACAGAATTAACCTATTGTTTGCTGTCGTCATGTCAAAAAGCTATTTCACCGTTACACTATACAACTGAGAAATGCGCGAAATGCGAGTACATTAGCCATTAAATGGTTGATTTAAAATTCAACATTAAAAGCAGAAACCTTTACATATTAACTGCAACTATGGCGAGATTAGAGCCCTTACGCTTTTACTAAGGTCATATTATTAAAGTGAAATATCGAAAACAGATAAATTAACGTTGTACATTCGCAATTAAAATTCCACATATGTGAAAGAGAATCGACAATAGCTTTCATTATGAACTACTAAAGATGCAAAAATTCAAAAACTCGACTGCTAACCTATGATCCCTTCTAGGTGTCAAGAAAATCCCGAAAAAAGTAAGTAGTTCGATAATAATTTTACTTATTTGAATGAAAATATTTTATCTCTGGTGTCTAATAATATATCATTTCTACCAGAATGTAAGACTCAAAAACTCGTTTATGGATAATAGAATAATAATTGCGAACAAACTTTACAAGATAGTCTGGTTATAGTTAAAAAATAATTCTTGTAAATTTATATAACAATTTACTCAAATAAACGGTATATTTTTTCGTCTTGTAGTAAAATTAAAACTGGATATGCTGGAAAAATAGAACTCCTTTTGACAGTTTAATATATAAGATGCGTTGTGAAGACATATAGAGTAAAAGTAACGAAATTCCTGTATGCGAATACATTTTCAAATAGTTGACCAAGACATTGACTGATTACCATTATCCACCCATTGTACTGAAGAGATATTTTCGAAACGAAAGAGAGGACATTTTTGGAAAGTGAATTTCAGTGAACCCTATCACAACACCTCACCTGATGAAGAAGTCGTAACGTGTGTTTACATATATATATACATATAAGCTTAATTTGAGGTAAAGGCGCGCAGGTTATATTTGAGTAATCTATGTGTGTATTCTTGTGTTGTCTAGAAATTTTCTTCGTACTTTGGTAATATAACAACTAGTAAAACTGCTGAACATCGTAACACGCACGAACAAAACATACTCAGTAAATTCAATATTAAGAATTAAAATATGATAAAATTCCCTTTTTTAAGAGAGAATACACACATCTGTACAAATAATATATAAAATGAAGGAGGCGCAGTCATGATAAATAATATGTTTGCGAAGGGAAACATCGTGTATTTGCTAAATTTCTCTCTGTAATACATTTATTCCTAGTCTATTACCTAAAGTTCGATTACATGTCATATTGAAGTAGGAAAATGAGTGGATTTTACTGCAGATTGCCAGTGAGCATACAAAAATAAAGAAACTTTAAACGACTGATTAGTTTTAATTCAGAGTTAAGAAGATGAGCTCATGGAAGTGTCGGTGCCGGCCCATAAGTCATAGGATTATGCATAAAACAGAGAATTGAAGCTCCTTGACACTGAGAGCATAGGCGTCATATGTTTCCTTACAAACAAAGTTCTACCCGTGAAAATTAGTGTTTATTTATTTCTGCTTGTACTATTATCATATTTCATATGCAGTTATTACGTTTTATCGCATATAACAAATCCAGTGAATTTAAAAAGCACTTAAATTATAATTGCCACGTATTATGAAGTGTGATGTGTAGATACTTTTAAAATACATGACAAAGAGCGGAGTGTCACTAAAATGTAAGTATATGCATTAACCTTGATTTATATATTCTAATCTTTATGACACTTGTGACTACCCTGTTCGCAAAAATATCCAAAAAAGGTATGAAATAACTTTTAAAAGAGACAAAAAATAAACAAATTCTATTTCTAGTGTTTTAGAATACAAGTAATGTGAGGGTGTCAGGATTGTAAAATGGGCAACATGGTACCTTTCGTAAACGAGTTACATTGTACTTGTAATATATATTTAAATGAAATAAAAAAAATTATTCCTAGAAATATAGCAGGCTGAGAATTAGTGAACATAATGTTTCTCATAGATATATGCATAGTTTATCACCGGCAAACATAAAAAGAAAAGAAAAAAAATCGTATGAAATTGAACATCAATAGAATAAAATAGTAATATTATAATAAAAAAAGTTTGCTGCTCAAAACTTAATTACCTATTTATTGAATAAACCAGCTACCAAGACACATTTACGACAGTAAGGTGTGACGGCCTATACAGCTATTGTGGCATGTTAAAAAATAAACAGAATCATTTGTATCATGTTTTGTTCTGCGCCATTTGCTTTTGTTTCATCTACCAGCATAGATATGAACATTTCGGATCTATAACAACTCCTCCTATGTTAATTTGGGTTTGCTGTTGGCGTGATTAATATAATGCCGGCCATGGTATAGTTAACTGTTAATTGTTGAATACAGTACAAAATCGTTTAAATAAATATCATTTAATTCTTTGTGTAAAACGCACTGCTAATTGCGTTATGTACTTGTAGAATACAAAGAGACATGAGCACACACATTTCATACACACATACACTTCACACACACATACATATATATATATACAACTGCGCACAACCATGAATATGCACACACACACACACACCCACACACACACATATATATATATATACATATGTGTTCTTACAGAGAATGATCGAGAGATGGGCGTGCATAAGAGAGAGAGAGAGAGAGACAGACAGACAGACAGACAGAAACAGATACAGATACAGAGAGAAAGAGGGACAGAGAGAGAGAGAGAGGGGAAGGAAGAGAGGAATACGCAGGTGTCCTAACACAAAATGCATGAATATGTTCTTGGTGCCAAGTTATCTAACGCGTTACTTGCAAATTATTTCAAGTTAGTTTCGTTGACAATCTGCGCCAGGTGCATGTGTATATTCCGACGGGCAATTTGCATTGTCACTTTCGCTTTAGTCGAAGTTCGTTGAAAAATGACGAGGTGAAAACTTGAAACAATTAATGCAGTTTAACAAAAGTGTTAATATATAATATGCAATTAACTGTTTTCAATGTATATAATGAAATAAATATAGTTGAGATTTACATAATTTGTACATGTTTTTTTATTAAATTCCATCAGGCAGTTCACATCTTCTTTATAAGAATATCTTTTTAATACATTGTCGATTGCTATTTTACGAATAAGTACATGTATATTTTGTGATTATTAGTTAATTTTCATAACCAACTCTTTAACTGCTAAAAAACACTAGTTTATTTAAGGGAGACTGTTTTGTTATTCCCGAATATGAATATAATTTTGCTAAAAACATAGGGTTTCAATTTTTAGGACAGGCTCTTATTTTAAGCGTTAATATTTTTATTTTCCAGCATTATTATCAGCAGATAAATATCTATATAACTTGGTTAGATTATCAGTATCGATTTAATTTAGACGGTAAATCCTTTACCTCTACTAGAGTTCATCCATACAATAATGTTTATAAGTTAACTTAAGGTAAAAATATTTCACAACACCCAGAAAACACCAGCACCCTGATTAATATTCTAAAATCCTTCGGATCGTCTTTTGATTCTCATAAAACAACAAACAATCATTGTACGTGTAAAATGTGTGTGCCGCCTAAGGGGGTATAACACCAATGATTTCGTCAATCGTTTTTATTACCACCGGCTGTGCTAACCAACCAATGAAAATATTCAAAAGTTACTATCAAAATTGTCGTTAAATTTGACATTGGTGAAAATGTTGCAAAATATTCCAATCCAGAAATCTGTTAAAAACCTTTTGCAACAAATCTTGCTTTAAGAGATTCACTGACAGAGGCTGTGATTTTTTTGGAAAAAAAAACCCAGCGTGAAAAAATCACATTTTTCTCTTTGGTCTTCCCCCTATTTCGTATGTGTTGTTTTCAGATACAGCTTTCAATCCGGATATCGTAGCTTGTTTCCATTCTTGGTGATTTCCTTAATTAATCGCCTCATTATAACTTCCCGGTGTGCTTTTCAACGAGTAACAGTAATCCATTCGTATTCATGTATCTGATAAATTTGTAAGAAGTCTGGCCTTTTCGCTCCTTTATTTGGTATCGACGTGTCCGGTTGTTATTTTTTTCAGTAGATCTGCTGTAATTGTTGTCGTTATTAATACTTTCATTGTGATCGATTTAGATGCTAGGTAATAGTTCACGTTTTTCATCCACTGGATCGCCATTTTTAAAATTTAATGTATCATTGATTTTTACACATCTAACATTTTTTATGGCATTTTGGGCTGGAAAGTAGATTAAATATTCTGGACTGTTTTTTATCGTAACCTTCGAAAATAGTGTTTTAATGTGTAAGTTGCTAGAATCAATGACAAATAGAGCAGTGGTCTATCACTTGAGTAAAACAACGTGCAATATGTTCCTTTCGTCTAGATCTATAAGTGATTTGCTAATAGTAATATAACGCAATATTATAGACTCTCTTGCTGTAGTAACAAAATATGCGGCATCACTTTTTATTTTCAAATAAGATAGTTACGCAATCTTCATAAATTTTAAGTCTGTACTAGAACCCAGAGATACGGTGGCTCAAGTATACGTTTATTATCATTTCAGGACGTGGAATTGGATCATTTTCAGCCCTTAAGTACGGTATTTGCCCGGCTTACGGTGTTATTTCTAATGCATTTTTGATTATATACATGTATGTTATATACTGTACTGTATTTGGTACTTAGTTTCAATGTCGTATACCAGGGTTCTATTGTATTTGAATTCTTTCTATTTTACATTTATTCAAAGAGCACCACTCGGATCTTGCGATCTATATTTCGATTTTTTTTTCTGATTATGCCATCTTATTTTGCAAAAATTAGAACAATTATCATCTCCTCAAGTATCCACTGGTTTACTAGTGTTTTTATATATACTTAGTGTATTTTATTTAAGTTGTGGACTTACTTAAAGATAAAGCATTCGACATTAACATAAAATTATGAAAGGTGCATCATTATGTATTTGCATACGAAAGGTTACTACAAGATAAGCATACCCATCTAAACTAGTAACATTTCTCTATCTAGCATATTTATTCATACATTTCCAAAACAAACTATGTTTTAGTATATATTATGTCATACATTTATATCTTGCAAAATAATTTGTTGTTATCTTTATGATTTGGTTGACTTATGTTTCTCTCTTTATAAATAAACACGGCGCTCTAATATCCCAGTCTTTTTACATAGAAGTTCGCACTGCTGTAAAGAACACTTAAAAAGTGTACAATTAACCTTACTAAACAAAAGCATTTCTTTACCTTTATCAACCGGAGATCTGCATAAGTTATATCTTTCTACATTTCGAAAGTCTGCCGTCAAGAAAATCGACGGCTCTTTCTATTAAATTAAGTATTTAAAGGATTCAAGTATGTATGTATAGAGTTGAATTAGTATTTCTTTATATTAAAACCATCTATTGCTATTTATTAGTAGTATATATGTTTAATTTACATAGCATTCACAAATGACTGACAACGCTATCTGTATACACTATTGCAAAGTCTGTGTCAATAAGAATAATCATTAAGATCGCAATACTTAAACGTGTGAAATTACGTGGAGTTTAAAAATCTCACAGAAGTAAATATTTTTAATTAAATTTTATTAGTACACAGTATTTTAATTAAATTTAGTCGTAAATTGTGACCTACATTTTTTATATATGTGTTATATTGTTTCGAAAACGAATGAGATATTTCATATGAATTTTTCATAATTCTTACTAATGTTCCTCCTTTTTCCCCAGTCTATTGTTTTATTTTATCATCAAGGGGATGATGATTCAATAGGAGCATTTAAACAAAAAGATGTATAAACAAAACTACATACGGAGCTCATGTCGTACAAAGATCAAACTCTATCCGTTTCTTTGACAGTAAACAGTAAGATAGTTCCTATGATTTACATCTAATGGCAGTCTTATACAAAGAAGTAGCTCACAAAAAGTAAGATAAATAGTAAAACAAGTTTAATACTGGAGCAGATTCTTTTTTTCTGTGAACAAGGATTGCTAGTGGGGACCAAAAGGTTCAGGTTCGTATTGGAAATAATTCTGATCTTTCATAAAGGAAACAAATATTCTCGTGCTCTCGAGCTCGAAAAGAATATATGAGTTTTCTTTACTTTTTGTTTCTGCTTATGCCTTCGATTCTGCAAAGATAGTAAGACCACCAACTAACTCCGATCACAAAAGGTAATGTCCTTTCCTTCTGCATTCCCAACTGACATACGGGGTGACTTTCAATTGTCTATGATCTCAGCAGGATTTCGGTAATTAGGATTTTTTTTCATTTTATTATTGTTATGCCGGTTGCAAGGACGATAGTGTTTAAAGAACTGACGCGTTTACGTGTAGAATGTTTCCTATGTTCAAAGACTTTAATCGTATCGTTACCTTTTTGTAACCAAAAAAATGGATTGGAGAAGCGAACATTGTTCCAATATGTAGCTTGGCTACGGTTTGGAAATGATATTGATATGTAATATAGTGCATTCTGAGAAACTTACTATACAAATAACGCGTATAAGCGCGAGCAGTCAGTTTTATCGTAATTCGCTCGGATTTATGATCATAAACCTACAAAATAGTTCTGCATACAGAGATATTATTCATATACGAACACACATCGCGTGTTTTTAGAGTAATCTAAACGAAAAGCAATACTAAATCTAAATATTTAGTAAATGTATATGACTCCGAACCGATGCTTTCCCAGAATTGGGAAAAACATTTGAATACACACATCACTAATATATATATATATATATATATATATATATATATATATATATATATATATATGTATATATATATAAATTCGTATTATAGTATATATATATATATATATGTATATATATATAAATTCGTATTATAGTATATATATATATATATATATATATATATATATATATATATGTATATATATATATAAACCTGTATTCCTGTCTGTTTATTTGTTCGTTCACAATTTGATTAATATGTACAACATGTGTCTTACTCTGATTTTATTTATTTTAAATATTGTATGATAATTGAAACATTTTACAAGTAAGAGATCACTTTATTTGCATACGACATTACAAATCGATTTTACTTAATAGCGGTATCTTAGTTTATATTTTTAATGAGATAATTATTTTATGTATTCTGTTTTAAATTGTTATTTAATAGATATTAAACAACAATTATATTTATAATCTATTGAATTTACTTTATTTTTTGAAATAATATTTCCAACAGGGGCCTTTTTATAACACTTTTTTAGAGTTATTTTCCACTAAATGGCATCCATAAATAAAAAAAACAAACGTTCAACAAATATCATTTCGTAATTTCAGTAAGTTTTTTGTAGGAAGAACAATTCCGTGTATATTGAACAATGCTTTGTTTTTATTGTTTTTTTTTAATATTCGAACGAAAAAATGGGAAAACAACTGAAAATATTTTATTTGTTACGTTTATTTTATTCCTTAAACTGCAATACAGAAACCGGTACATTTGTACTATGTAATCCAGCGTCGTTTAATACCTAAATAATTAAGGTCTACTGCCCCCTCTTAATTCCACAATTACAAACTTTATTTTCTAATTACAAATGTCACTGTATACGATGTGACACACAGGCGTTTAACACCTAACAAAATGGAGACCAACTTTTTTTCAGTCTAACACATTTAAACATCGTTTATAAATATTATGATGGAAGAAATTTTGAAAAAAAATTTAAAAAATAATACGTTAAAGATGATATACTTTTTCTATAGAAATTTTACGTAATATGAGACCCCCACATTTTTGCCACCAAGCGTTCGACGACACATGTCCCATCTAGTATTTTTCAAGTTTATCGATTGAGGGGAAGGGTAAAATCTGACAAATGCAATTTTGTTTTTTCTGTTGGGAGGAGGTATGTGGAATTACATTGGAAACATAATATCACGATAAATGTAATTATTTTTATGAGACCATCCCCTACTTTCACATTCAATGTAATAAACAAACAAACCAGGAAATATGACAAATTCAATGTGGGGGGTACCTTAGAACCATAAAACGACAAATAAAAAGCAATTCGATAAACCCCCTAAAAAAGGAAATTGAAAATGTACTTTAGTTATAAAAAAAACAGTAAAAAAAAATTCCCTTACAAAAAAGAAAGGTAAGTGTGCAGTTTAGTGGCGTAAATTATTTCACAGACAAAAAATTATAAAAACTATTTATTTTTATATAAAACATTATTAGAGCCAAAGGCTTAAATTAACCCCAAAAATCATTTTTATGTTTTTTATAATTTTTCATAAATATGCACGTCTTACACGTTTAAAATTCTGCCTTTTATAGGTTTGACAGATTGGCTTGTATGAGGCCAAATGTGGCGTTTTCACGCTCTTTTCTTACAAATAAAAAATGGCGGCCTAAAAGCATAGTTCATGAGAGAGCTTAAACATACAAATCTGCAAAACATTAGAAAGGTCAAATTTTCAAAGAAATAAATCCGGCTTAAATAATAAATATACAGGAATAAAAAAATATAATGTTTTTTTTCTGTTTTTATTTAAGCCTTTGCGTCTAACAATGTGCTTTGTATAAAAATAGTTTTATATTTTGTGTCTAGCATATAATGTTTGTTGCTAAACTAGGCATTCACCCACATAAAAAAATAAACACACGCATTAATGTCTATAAATTTTAATCTTTTAGGTGCACAAAATCGTGTGTTTGTTAGGATAGTGGCTCCTTTTGCCAAAATATCTGGTGAAGACAGTATCATATATTGGGGGAGGGGCGATTACAATTGTATGGTATTTTATTTTTTAAATTGTTGTGGGGGTATTTACGTTACCCATGATGAAAATTTTAAGTAATGCAGACGTGGCTTAAACTGAACCTAATGTAACCTCAGTCAACGCCGGGTGCCCATGAGAGTATACGCGTATATATATATATATATATATATATATATATATATATATATATATATATATATATACAAATATATATGTATATATATATATATATATATATATATATATACATATATATATAGCTATATATATCTATATACAGTGATGATCATATTTATTGGCACGGTAAAATAAAAGTTAAATTTTGTCTAATAAATTCTAAAAAAAGGATTAAATTAAAGAAAATAACAAAGTATATTATGTATTTTTAACTGGCCTTTCCGATGCAGCAATCGGAGTTTAGAAAAAAATAAATAACAAAGGAACAACAAACATAATTGCAAAAAACCCTTGTTCAAAATTATTGGCACGATTTATTTAATAATCAATTGTATAGCCTTTGGCCTTGATTACATTCCTCAGTCGCTTTTCATAGTTTACAACCAAGTTGTTGCACTCTTTAGTAGTAATTTTAGCTCACTCTTCCTAACAATAATCCTCCAATTGAATAAGATTCTTAGGCTTCTTTTGCATTACCCTCAATTTTAATGTTCTCCATAAATTTCCAATTGGATTAAGGTCTGGGCTTTGTGATGGCCACTCCAAAACATTGATTGTCCTCAAGCCATTTCTTAGTCAGTTTAGCCGAATGCTTTGGGTCATTATCTTGCATGAACCACCAACGACGACCAAGTGAAAGCTCTTTAGCAGAGTCTTTCAGGTTTTCATCCCATATTTTAACATAATCTTCCTTTTTTATGCTACCTGTGACCTTAACAAGTCGCCCTGGTCCAGAGGCAGCAAAGGATCCCCAAAACATCAAACTGCCTCCACCGTGCTTCACTGTGGGTATGGTGTTCTTAGGCAGGAAAGCTTCGCCAGATTTTCTGTAAATATAAGACACTTTATTATGGCCAAATAACTCTATTTTCGTTTCGTCAGTCAATTGAACACGTTTCCAGAATGCAACATCTTTATCAATATGACGTTTTGCAAAGGCTAGCCTTGCTTTCAGGTGCATAGGCTTCAATAAGGGAGTCTTTCTCGGACGACATGCTTTTAAACCAGCTCTCTTCAAAACTCTACCAACTGTATGTCGAGATACATTCACTCCAGAGGTGCTTTGTTCATCAACAATCTCCCCAACAGAGATCCTTAGGTTTTGTTTTACTTGTCGAACAATTTTCCGTTCATCTCTTGGGGAAAGAATCCTTTTCTCCCTCTACCCTCTAAACTCATAACGTGGCCTTGCGATTTGAACTTGTTTATTATGGCTCTAACAGTGGATTTGGGAAAGTTTAGCTTCTTTGAAATCTTATCATAGCCCTCCCCATTGGTATGGCATGCTACAACAAGCTTTCTGACGTCTTCGCTGTGTTCCTTAGTTTTAACCATGGCGATTGAAAATGATAATTTAGTCACTTATAATAGTTTAAATAAGTCGCTATCTAAAAATTATCTGAAAAAAATTATTCACTGAATTAGCGTTAAACAAGCATAATATGGCTATAAAAAAGTTCAGAAAGCACGTAAACCGGAAATTGATTGATATTATACTGATACTAAAAGAAAAACAAAGCCGTGCCAATAATTTTGAACAAGTTTTTTGGCAATTATTTTTGTTGTTCTTTTGTTATTTGTTTTTTCTAAAATCCGATTGCTGCATCGGAAAGGCCAGTTAAAAATACATAATATACTTTGTTATTTTCTTTAATTTAATCCCTTTTTTTAGAATTTATTAGACAAAATTTAACTTTTATTTTACCGTGCCAATAAATATGATCATCACTGTATATTAATATACATAAATGTTTATATATATA
Organism: Euprymna scolopes; assembly: GCF_053919585.1. Classification (NCBI taxonomy): domain Eukaryota; kingdom Metazoa; phylum Mollusca; class Cephalopoda; order Sepiida; family Sepiolidae; genus Euprymna; species Euprymna scolopes. Next base: position 103,505,724 of record NC_136493.1, on the reverse strand, counting down.
TATATATATATACATATATATATATATATATATATATATATATATATGTGTATATATATAGTATTTTTTAAAATATATATGACGATTAAGCTACACTGAATATTCTGCGTTGCATCCACTATAGGAGTCGTCAGGCTTATGCATAAGCCTGACGAATCCTATAGTGGATGAAACGCCGAATATTCAGTGTAGCTTAATCGACATATATATTTTATAAATTACTAACTAGCTCTATCTTCGTATTGAGCACTTTTGAAGTAAATACTTAAAGTTTACGCACAAGTCTATACTTTCGTATATTAATTTTATGTGAGTAAATTAAGTAGTTATATATATATATATATATATATATATATATATATATATATATACTGTAGTGTGTACTTTGCTTACGTTACTTTATACTGTTAATTGTTTACGTTACTTAATACTGTTAATTGGGTTTATATTGTCAGTTGTTGCCTTACAGTTTTAACCTGTGGCCTGGGTTATATGACACGTAGTAGTAATCGTCCCAACAGTTCATATATATATATATATATATATATATATATATATATATATATATATATATATATATATATATATATATATTATTCCACATACAGTACTGTTTCACACTCATTATCTATATATTGCGACTGAACGTAAAAAAAATATTATGGTTGTATATTGTTAGCTGTTTTAAAACAATAAAATGCATCATCGGTCTTCGTTTTGACCTGTAACTCGAATGAACAACAATGTTTTATAAAATTCAGGGGAACCTGCTTGCGCAGTCTCTGTCATTTAATTGCACCAACGGTGAATATCAGTTTTGGAAAAGTGTGGATTAATCTACATAAACATTAACTCGTATAAATATCAGCTCTGTTGATTTCGAAAAAGACAATTGTTGTCCGATTTTAAATTCATATATATAAACAGCGAAACAGTACTGTATGTGGATGACTATATATATATATATATATATATATATATATATATATATATATATGTGCGTGTATATATATATATAACCATATATATATATATAGACATGTAAATTTAAATGTTATATATATATATATATATATATATATATATAATCGAGATAAGCACTTATTATATATCAGATGCAAGATCCTGATAGATATTACTTGAAGTAATATTTCAGGGCAATCATAGCCAAAAACGAGAAGCTCAATATTTAAGCATAGATCAATATATAAGTTTAGTGGTTATATTAAAATTCTGACAAAAAAAAACAACATATAGACACATATATTCCAATTAAGAACTTATTGTTCGACAAAAGGAATATATAGAATGGGTTATGTTGATTTCCTTAATCCTAGGATTGTTAATAAAGTATCATACCATCAGAGGAAATGAAATCCGAGTTGAAAAAAATGTTCAGTTGTGGATAGACACTTATTTTACTGTTCAGCACAAATATTTAAAATAGTTTTGTAAGTGGTGAGTGATAAGTAGATGGAAATAATTATAGGAAAAGTTACAACTTCGGTAGTCCATTAACGGAAGGAGTACAATGTCCTCCGGGGTTATAAATCCAGATAGGCAGAATATTGGTTCAGGGGAGCAGGCAGTAGTCCCATATAACAAAAAAGCGTGGTTGATCCGTATTGATTTTCCGAAAGTTATAGGGGCAGCCGTATTCGTTGGTGCGTCGAGTGTGTTTTGGTAGATGTAATCCAAAAACTTCTTAGGTGTTGCACAGTGTATATACTTCCGTGGGTAATAGAATTTGAGCATAGGATTATATGTGCAATTGACTTCGAAATCAATTGTATGTGTAGCAGAATAATCCGGGAGATGATATTCAGAACGATGCGTTGGACGACTTGTTGCTGGTGAGAATCCCGGTGAAGTGTTGGTCAGCTTCTTCTGGATAGTAGGTGAGGGACGCCTCTTGTAAAGATTGGGGGAGCAGGCAGGTGATTAATATAATTTATTTGGGGGTGTATTTGATTGTTCAGTGTTGACCTCTTAATTTTGAGTTCAAATAGCAAATTGATGTTCTTGTGATTTAAAATGGGATTAGGTATTAGATGGGGTGGGGTGCTGTTTCTTATGAGCGGATGGGTGAGTGCGTGAGGTGGAGAAAGGGACGAGTTAGGATCTGAAAGAATTGGAATGCTTGGAGGATTACTTATTTAAATGAGTTTAAGGTCGGGTGCTTTTAATTTGGAAGGAATATTTAAATGTAACTTGATTAACTGAGATGCCGTTTGTTCATTACGCTTGTCGTCGTAGTGTGATCTGGTTTAATTAAATTAATTTAAAATGTATATATTTCTGTTTGGAGACGATCTCTGGATGAGTGGGCTTTGCTGACCGTTGGGTTGGAATCGATGTTTGAGTAAATGTTTTATATACTGCGGTTAATCATCTATTTTCTAATAGGGGACTTGATACAACTTCGGGATAGGTGTGAGTTTGTCTAAACGTGGTTGAATTTAACTATTTATATAATAATAAACTGTGTATCCATCTGCCAAACATAAACATAAGCGCAAATATAAGCACGTATAAACCCACATACATACATACATACATACAGACGAATATATACACATACACACATACATGTTCAAATATATATTCATACATGTATATAGGATACACATACGCACACACACTGATTCATACAATGCATAAACACATACACACTTAAATACACAGACCTCCTTATAGTCATGCACAACTGTACACAATTACATATATACACATCATAAAACACACACCGATGCACACATATAAAAGCGCATACACAGGGAACCACATATACATCAAGGCGTGCGTGCATGCGCGTGTATCGGGTGTACAGCTGCTTCCATATACACGGCTGAACATCACAATAAGTGTTGGTAAACATGCAAGTAACACCCGAACATGCATACCATCGTATACCACAGCAAATAAACATAACTACATAAGTGTTAGGCCCATACAGAGAAAAAGGATCGCATACTAATTTATCTACACCTACAATTACAACGAGTGCACCTCACAGTTAAACATATACATACATCAACAAATGGAGAGATGCAGACAGCTAGAGTGTACTAAATTACGGCTCACATACACACACAGTCTCATACAAACATATATATATACATACATACATATAAAATGCATACACCATGTACATACTCTTGCACATAATCATGCATATACACACACAAAACAATACGCACTCCCACATACTCACATATATATATACCCCCACATACATGAGGAAATGTAATTAATGGAAGCAAATTCATACATACATATATACATACACACATACACCCACATATATATATATACATATGTACACGCATATATATATATACATACACATATATATGTACAGCCATACATACACAGACACGTACAAACATATACTCCAACACGCACATGCATTGGTACACATATAGGCTTACGTATATATTAACACATATACAAAGCATACAATATCCACCCTCATGGATGCATACATATACACTCATACATGTGTAATTGCCAAAACTAGTTCAGGTATGATGAATTAAGTGGTTATGAGATGGCTATACTTTATTTTTTTCCTGTGCTTGCATTACGAAATAAGCTCATTTTTGGGGTTATTGGGCTTTAGGATATGTTATTATTGCAACTGCTTCTGAGCTTCAAAGGTTGCAGAATTTGGATTTAGGGGTGGGTGGATTGGATTTTTTCAATATATCCCATTTTAGCGATGTTGGAGGGATTTAATCAGAATTGTAAGGGAGATGCCCTTATTTCTATTTGGATTTCCGTTATTAAAGGAGCTTACATGGTTGGAAATTCTCAGTTTAATTAGATTTGCCGTTGCGCCGATATACGTGTGCGACTTTAAATTTGCATTGATGGTGCTTATGCTGTTGGGGTTTATACTATGGGTGTGCGATAGACTTGCAGAGGGGGAAATGATAATTAGGTTCGAGTCCTTTTCAGGATGGGGTTCCTGAGTAACTTGGGTGGTACCATGTGTCTCATTTCTGGGTTTAGCATAGTCAAAGTCAATGAAGTTTTCTACTGTTGTTGGTTCTATAGTTAATATATTTTGAGTGCGGTTGTTGGGTGTTCTATCAGTTATATTTACTGTTGTGGTTGGGAGTTCGGTGACTGTACATTAGTATATGACTCCTTGTGCATGCAATCGTTTCTTAAGGGGCAATATTGTTTGTTTCGACTGTTACAATTTTTTGTGGGTTGAATCTGCGGAGGGGGCCTGGACTTTCTTATTTTAGACTTCTTGGATGTTATTATTGTTTGTGCTGGGTTAGATACATAACTATATTAAATAAAAACTGAATCAACATCTCTTACTCTTGATTGAGTTTTTATTTAATATAGTGATGTATCTATGGGGTTGTTGAAACGATTGTTCAATTATTTTAAAAATTCCTTTGGTATATTAGTTTTTTTATGTTGGAGCTGTATGTATTTTTTCGCTTGGAAGAGCGCAAACTTATTTTAAAGCGATATTTGAAAACAGAAAACGCACAGGGTGTAATTCGTGATTGGAATCAATATTTTAATACAGATCCTCCAACACGTTTGGCTATTTATAAACTTCGAGACAAATTTGATGATACTGGCTCAGTTGCCGATGCTGTTCTTTTTATTTTTATTGCTACTGGATTTTGTGTGCTCTGGAATAGGAGTATGCTTGTTTGAGGAATTACGGATGCGGTTATTGTTTTTCTTTTTGGTCATGTTATGCGTGATTATGGATTTATTCTTCTTGTTTTCTTGTTTGTTTCCTATGAATTCTATCTTATCCTTGTATCTTGAGTTGCGTAAGGCATTATTATAAAAGTTTGCTACTTAGCGAAATGTTGTCTTGTCGGCTGATAGACTTGATATTCTATTTGAGACGGATCGTACTATAGAGTTGATAATAGATCTAGGATGACTCGATTGCTTATGCACATAGAAATTGGGCTTATGGTCAGGGGAGTAGGTTTCCGAATTAAGATTTAAGGATATCTCCAAGAAGTGAGATGTCTTCTTATTAGGATCAACTTCAATAGTAAGGTCATTATTTCTAAAGAACTCATGTAATTTCTTTAAGGTGTTATTGTATTTCTGAAATGCAAAATAAGTGTCTATCCACAACTGAACATTTTGCTTACTGCATTATATTTCCTGTGATGATACAAGCCTTTATTGGAAATCCATGGAGTAATGAAATCAACAGATCCCCTTCTATATATTCCTTTTTCAAACAATAAATTCTTAATTCGAATATATGTGTCTATATGTTGTTATGTCAGAATTTAAACATAACCACTAAACGTGTGTATATATATATGTATATATATGTATATATATATATATATATATATATATATATATATATATATTTAATCAACATCTATTACTCGTGTATCATGCTTTTCCACTAAAATATTGATTTTTACTAAATTTTGTATCCGAAAAATTGTTATATATAAGGGATGTTGACCTATTTTTCATAATATCATTTGAATGCGATTATATTGTTATATAATACCTTTTCTTACGCTTAACAAGAAATATTCATCGTATTAAAGATAATGCATAAAATCTACGTATCATTAATGCTAATTTCAAACGCTATCAGTCTAGCAATACTCTACGATAAACGAAAATAAGTCTGCATTTATTTTGATGCTTGTTTATACCTTATTAGTTGAGCATTTGATTGTTTGTACTAAAGAAAACATTCGATAACTTAATGACAATATTTACTAATACACGGTATAGATACACAGATGTTTCATTAATACTAATGATACGTATTAAAACTTATAATTACATAAAGCAAATTTCCTTGTAGTAGAGTGTATAAGAATGTGATACTCAACTACACATAATATTTTAAGATTTTGGAATATTGCAAGAGGTAAATAATTTAAATATCAAAGCGGTAAATTAGTGGCCGATCATCAAAAAATACTCATGAAATACATTTATAATTGAGAAAAGGTGTATCGTTATAACATTTAATTATTAAAGAATATACGGTTCTACTAACCTGAGGTTTGTAGTGTTATGACATAATAACATTGCGTTTACGCTTATAGTGTTACCCACCCATAAGCAGGCCAGTATTCTAGGTGTTTGTACATTTCGTGTGTATATCTCTATGCAATTTTGTCGTTTGGTTGTATTGAGTGTAGTAAATTAAATGCCCTATGCTGTGTCTGTTGTTACACAATGATGAGAATGATGTTATTGGATTTCGTATTTATTCGACGAGCTTTGGTTTGTAATGTCGAATTATACATCATAATTTACGCTTAATAACGACCTCCACACCTCAATGTTCATATTCCACTTGAAAATAAATTTATTTAATATGTTATGTATAGAACAGACGATGAAATTTATTTTTAATGATTGTTAAACTGGACAGATAGTAATTATTTCAGATTGCCCCTTAAATATATGTTGCAAAAAGAGCTTATTCAACTGAGAAACAATAACACGATCTCATCAGAGAAGTAGATAAAGAACATAAGGCATTTAAGTGCCGTCAAACGAGTGAAAACTCTACTAGAGATTCAACGAAGAAGGAATGAATTGCAATTATGTCTCCTTTAAAGTAAAGTTACATTTTGCATGTATCGCAATAGAACACGATTTAATTATGAAAACACTTTACAGGTATAGAAACGGTAAATGTTCATCGGTAAAGTTAAAGTAAAATTACGAAATGATAAAACACAATTGCAATAGAACGTGAGAAATAATTAGTAGGAAAGAAAAAGAAATAAAAAAGTGAAATTATAATAAATATAGTAAATAATGCCGATAACTATGGCATCTGGTGTTTTAATATAATTTACTTTCATATTCGCTTAATATATATATATATATATATATATATATATATATATGTGTGTGTGTGTGTGTGTGTGTGTGTGTGTGTGTGTTTATGTGTGTATACAGGATTTACGTACAAGTGGCGAAATAATTACACAATTGGATATCAGTAAGCTGGAGCATTTACGGAAAATTAATTGACTTTTAGGTCAAGTATCTATTGGTAAAGGTCAGACTTCCTCATAAAGTGATGAATGCACGAAGCACGAACGCATTTCACAGTCTCATACTTGAGCTTGGACGTGACTGAAATAGAAATTTATTGTGGAACTCTGTGAATCAATAAATGTGCGGATTGTGATGATAAATGCAGTTGAACGACACATTTTATCTGCACAAATTCAGCGTCTGTTAGATGAATATCATTATATAATTTCGAGAAAGATTAATACATCATGCTTTATGTTACCGCCAACAATAAATATATATATATATATATATATATATATATATATATATATATATATATATATATATATTTTAGAGGAAACATCATTTAATCTAAATACCAAAAAACAAGAAATGGGCAGATGAAAATAAAATTTTTTTTTTCCTTAAGGCCTTATCGTCTGACCCTCTAAGAGGAGACGTCAGAATGATAGATTAAAAACTAAGAAAAACGAATGAGGGAAGTGGGGAATTTTGGTTGCAGTTGGAAGAACAGTGAGAGAAAAAAAAAAAAAAAAAAAAAAAAAAAAAAAAAAATTAAAATTCTCACTGTTCAGGTGGTTTTAAATCAATGAATATGTCCAACTGATGTCTAAGAATCTTTTGTCTACACAGGCTAGGTCGAGAGTTGTTAATAACTAACGCCTCAATGATATTGAGGTGATAGTTCGACCTAGCACTGTATAAAACAGAAAACCACCCATCGGAATATTGATCGGCACACCTATTTATACTCAACAAGTGATCGCCAATGGCAGACTCATGAGCCTGGGAGTGCCCGGATGCTCTCAAAACCTGGTGTAGTCGAATATCCCGAGGGATATGTTGGGATATTCTCATTTCTAATCTTTGGGACGTTTTACCAACGTAGTCAGCTCCACACTGACAGACGAATTTATAAACAACAGAGTTCTTTTGAATGGTTGGCAAAACATCTTTACGAAAAGAAGAGAAAAAGGTTCGAGTTGTGTAAACTACTCGAAGCATAGTAGCTGGAAAACACCGTTGAGTAACAGAAGAAATCCTTTTAACAATATGTAGGCCATCAGGACCCAACCATGGTAATTTTAAATAAATGGGACACCGTGATGGACCAATATGTTTACCGCTATTAAATGTAGTAATTTTACGTTCAATAGTAGATTTTATTATATTAATGGGATATCCATTATTAAGAAAAATATTTATGATTTCACCAAGTTCCGTATCAAGACGGTTTGGTGAACAAATCATAAGTGCACGATGCGTAAGAGCGCTAATGAGGTTTATTTTTCTAGACTGAGGGGCAAAAGAAAACCAATTAAGATAGAGCCCTGTAAATGTAGGTTTTCTATAAACAGAGGTCTCAAACGTAGTACCAACTTTAGAAACACGAACGTCGAGGAATGGGAGAGAGTTACAGTCTTCAACCTCCATAGTAAATTGTAAAGATGGATGCAGGTTGCAAAGAAGACGAAGAAACTGTTCAGCTTCGCTCCGAGAGGGAAAGCATGCAAAAGTATCATCAACGTAACGTGTGTAGAATGCTGGCTTAGTAATTTTGGAAAATAATTCGTTTTCCAAAAATCCAACGAAAATGTTGGCTAACGAAGGACCAAGAGGGCTGCCCATTGATATCCCATCAATTTGACGGTACATAATATTGTTGAAACTAAAGGAGACTGATTTAGTAGCAAGTTCCATTAGTTCAATGAAAATTCGTTCAGGAAGTTGTGGAGATTTTAAGGGGCCACGGTACAGATAGTCAGCACAAATACCAATGGTTTCATCCAAAGGTATATTAGTAAAGAGACTATTAATGTCAAAGGAGGCCAAGAACTCGGTATTTTTAGATAAAGGCAATTTTTGTATCTTGGATACGAATTGAAAAGAATCAGGGATACAATGGACCGAATAAAAAGAAAGCACAGGTTTAAGAAGGTCAACTAGCCATTTACCAAGTTCGTGTTGTGCAGAACCCAACATAGATAAAATGGGTCTCAAAGGAATGTTGGGTTTATGGACCTTGGGTAAACCGTACATTCTAGGCCTTTGAGAACCGATGGGTCGGATTCTATCATAAATCTCCTTAGAAATAAATCCGCTTTTATGAAGTTGAAGAAATCTTTTCTGGATTTTTATTTCCATACGAAAAGTATCATCATGGCTTAAGTCACCCAAACGGAGAAATTTACTTTTATCGTCCAAGATTTGTAACATTTTGGAGATATAATCCGTTTTGTTAAGTATAACAACGCCCGATCCTTTATCCGGGCGAGAAAGGTAAATGTCGGGATTAGACCTAATTAATTGTGCCGCTTCAAAATGATTTTTTTGCCACACAAAATCACTAGATTTAGTATTTATGGCAGAAAACCTCCGACCTAATTCGCCCAACTGAATTTTAACACTAGTTAATTCATCAGTAGAGATAGGCGAATGGTGTTTTAATTGAGTATACAATAATTCAATTTCACTAAATACTGCGATTTGATCAACAGAAGGGGGAGGAATGCAGAATTGTAAGCCAGCAGATAAAACAAATTCTTCTGTATTGGACAAAACATGAGAAGAATAATTAAATATATGTTTATCCAAATTTGTTATAATCCCAAACTTCTTAGTAATTAAATTTTTTAAATATTTATCATAAGAAGAAGTACATTTAATACGGGTAAATTTATCACCGATGGATAAAAACCTAGAAAAACGGAGTTTATCAAAGAAAGATAATTCTTTCCAAACCATGGCCCAAAGAAAAAGGTGTTTACTACGTAACGAATTATATGTATCAGAATTAAACAGGATTTCATCTTGTAGAAAAACACGTTGAACTGCCAATGTATTTCTACATTTAATTTTCGAAATACGATGGCAGATATAGCCGGGAGCAACATGATTAAGGCGGCAAGATTTTAGAAATTCCATCCTACACTTCAAAACGATTAACTTATTTTTAATACGTATAACCTTGTTTAACGTTTTGATAAATTGTGAGTTGTACCGACCTCGAAAATATGTAAGTAAATTTTTGGTACAACAGAATGGAAGGATAAATTTTAGAGGAAACATCATTTAATCTAAATACCAAAAAACAAGAAATGGGCAGATGAAAATAAAATTTTTTTTCCTTAAGGCCTTATCGTCTGACCCTCTAAGAGGAGACGTCAGAATGATAGATTAAAAACTAAGAAAAACGAATGAGGGAAGTGGGGAATTTTGGTTGCAGTTGGAAGAACAGTGAGAGAAAAAAAAAAAAAAAAAAAAAAAAAAAAAATTAAAATTCTCACTGTTCAGGTGGTTTTAAATCAATGAATATCTCCAACTGATGTCTAAGAATCTTTTGTCTACACAGGCTAGGTCGAGAGTTGTTAATAACTAACGCCTCAATGATATTGAGGTGATAGTTCGACCTAGCACTGTATAAAACAGAAAACCACCCATCGGAATATTGATCGGCACACCTATTTATACTCAACAAGTGATCGCCAATGGCAGACTCATGAGCCTGGGAGTGCCCGGATGCTCTCAAAACCTGGTGTAGTCGAATATCCCGAGGGATATGTTGGGATATTCTCATTTCTAATCTTTGGGACGTTTTGCCAACGTAGTCAGCTCCACACTGACAGACGAATTTATAAACAACAGAGTTCTTTTGAATGGTTGGCAAAACATCTTTACGAAAAGAAGAGAAAAAGGTTCGAGTTGTGTAAACTACTCGAAGCATAGTAGCTGGAAAACACCGTTGAGTAACAGAAGAAATCCTTTTAACAATATGTAGGCCATCAGGACCCAACCATGGTAATTTTAAATAAATGGGACACCGTGATGGACCAATATGTTTACCGCTATTAAATGTAGTAATTTTACGTTCAATAGTAGATTTTATTATATTAATGGGATATCCATTATTAAGAAAAATATTTATGATTTCACCAAGTTCCGTATCAAGACGGTTTGGTGAACAAATCATAAGTGCACGATGCGTAAGAGCGCTAATGAGGTTTATTTTTCTAGACTGAGGGGCAAAAGAAAACCAATTAAGATAGAGCCCTGTAAATGTAGGTTTTCTATAAACAGAGGTCTCAAACGTAGTACCAACTTTAGAAACACGAACGTCGAGGAATGGGAGAGAGTTACAGTCTTCAACCTCCATAGTAAATTGTAAAGATGGATGCAGGTTGCAAAGAAGACGAAGAAACTGTTCAGCTTCGCTCCGAGAGGGAAAGCATGCAAAAGTATCATCAACGTAACGTGTGTAGAATGCTGGCTTAGTAATTTTGGAAAATAATTCGTTTTCCAAAAATCCAACGAAAATGTTGGCTAACGAAGGACCAAGAGGGCTGCCCATTGATATCCCATCAATTTGACGGTACATAATATTGTTGAAACTAAAGGAGACTGATTTAGTAGCAAGTTCCATTAGTTCAATGAAAATTCGTTCAGGAAGTTGTGGAGATTTTAAGGGGCCACGGTACAGATAGTCAGCACAAATACCAATGGTTTCATCCAAAGGTATATTAGTAAAGAGACTATTAATGTCAAAGGAGGCCAAGAACTCGGTATTTTTAGATAAAGGCAATTTTTGTATCTTGGATACGAATTGAAAAGAATCAGGGATACAATGGACCGAATAAAAAGAAAGCACAGGTTTAAGAAGGTCAACTAGCCATTTACCAAGTTCGTGTTGTGCAGAACCCAACATAGATAAAATGGGTCTCAAAGGAATGTTGGGTTTATGGACCTTGGGTAAACCGTACATTCTAGGCCTTTGAGAACCGATGGGTCGGATTCTATCATAAATCTCCTTAGAAATAAATCCGCTTTTATGAAGTTGAAGAAATCTTTTCTGGATTTTTATTTCCATACGAAAAGTATCATCATGGCTTAAGTCACCCAAACGGAGAAATTTACTTTTATCGTCCAAGATTTGTAACATTTTGGAGATATAATCCGTTTTGTTAAGTATAACAACGCCCGATCCTTTATCCGGGCGAGAAAGGTAAATGTCGGGATTAGACCTAATTAATTGTGCCGCTTCAAAATGATTTTTTTGCCACACAAAATCACTAGATTTAGTATTTATGGCAGAAAACCTCCGACCTAATTCGCCCAACTGAATTTTAACACTAGTTAATTCATCAGTAGAGATAGGCGAATGGTGGTTTAATTGAGTATACAATAATTCAATTTCACTAAATACTGCGATTTGATCAACAGAAGGGGGAGGAATGCAGAATTGTAAGCCAGCAGATAAAACAAATTCTTCTGTATTGGACAAAACATGAGAAGAATAATTAAATATATGTTTATCCAAATTTGTTATAATCCCAAACTTCTTAGTAATTAAATTTTTTAAATATTTATCATAAGAAGAAGTACATTTAATACGGGTAAATTTATCACCGACGGATAAAAACCTAGAAAAACGGAGTTTATCAAAGAAAGATAATTCTTTCCAAACCATGGCCCAAAGAAAAAGGTGTTTACTACGTAACGAATTATATGTATCAGAATTAAACAGGATTTCATCTTGTAGAAAAACACGTTGAACTGCCAAATACCGAGTTCTTGGCCTCCTTTGACATTAATAGTCTCTTTACTAATATACCTTTGGATGAAACCATTGGTATTTGTGCTGACTATCTGTACCGTGGCCCCTTAAAATCTCCACAACTTCCTGAACGAATTTTCATTGAACTAATGGAACTTGCTACTAAATCAGTCTCCTTTAGTTTCAACAATATTATGTACCGTCAAATTGATGGGATATCAATGGGCAGCCCTCTTGGTCCTTCGTTAGCCAACATTTTCGTTGGATTTTTGGAAAACGAATTATTTTCCAAAATTACTAAGCCAGCATTCTACACACGTTACGTTGATGATACTTTTGCATGCTTTCCCTCTCGGAGCGAAGCTGAACAGTTTCTTCGTCTTCTTTGCAACCTGCATCCATCTTTACAATTTACTATGGAGGTTGAAGACTGTAACTCTCTCCCATTCCTCGACGTTCGTGTTTCTAAAGTTGGTACTACGTTTGAGACCTCTGTTTATAGAAAACCTACATTTACAGGGCTCTATCTTAATTGGTTTTCTTTTGCCCCTCAGTCTAGAAAAATAAACCTCATTAGCGCTCTTACGCATCGTGCACTTATGATTTGTTCACCAAACCGTCTTGATACGGAACTTGGTGAAATCATAAATATTTTTCTTAATAATGGATATCCCATTAATATAATAAAATCTACTATTGAACGTAAAATTACTACATTTAATAGCGGTAAACATATTGGTCCATCACGGTGTCCCATTTATTTAAAATTACCATGGTTGGGTCCTGATGGCCTACATATTGTTAAAAGGATTTCTTCTGTTACTCAACGGTGTTTTCCAGCTACTATGCTTCGAGTAGTTTACACAACTCGAACCTTTTTCTCTTCTTTTCGTAAAGATGTTTTGCCAACCATTCAAAAGAACTCTGTTGTTTATAAATTCGTCTGTCAGTGTGGAGCTGACTACGTTGGCAAAACGTCCCAAAGATTAGAAATGAGAATATCCCAACATATCCCTCGGGATATTCGACTACACCAGGTTTTGAGAGCATCCGGGCACTCCCAGGCTCATGAGTCTGCCATTGGCGATCACTTGTTGAGTATAAATAGGTGTGCCGATCAATATTCCGATGGGTGGTTTTCTGTTTTATACAGTGCTAGGTCGAACTATCACCTCAATATCATTGAGGCGTTAGTTATTAACAACTCTCGACCTAGCCTGTGTAGACAAAAGATTCTTAGACATCAGTTGGAGATATTCATTGATTTAAAACCACCTGAACAGTGAGAATTTTAATTTTTTTTTTTTTTTTTTTTTTTTTTTTTTTTTTTTTTTCTCTCACTGTTCTTCCAACTGCAACCAAAATTCCCCACTTCCCTCATTCGTTTTTCTTAGTTTTTAATCTATCATTCTGACGTCTCCTCTTAGAGGGTCAGACGATAAGGCCTTAAGGAAAAAAAAATTTATTTTCATCTGCCCATTTCTTGTTTTTTGGTATTTAGATTAAATGATGTTTCCTCTAAAATTTATCCTTCCATTCTGTTGTACCAAAAATTTACTTACATATTTTCGAGGTCGGTACAACTCACAATTTATCAAAACGTTAAACAAGGTTATACGTATTAAAAATAAGTTAATCGTTTTGAAGTGTAGGATGGAATTTCTAAAATCTTGCCGCCTTAATCATGTTGCTCCCGGCTATATCTGCCATCGTATTTCGAAAATTAAATGTAGAAATACATTGGCAGTTCAACGTGTTTTTCTACAAGATGAAATCCTGTTTAATTCTGATACATATAATTCGTTACGTAGTAAACACCTTTTTCTTTGGGCCATGGTTTGGAAAGAATTATCTTTCTTTGATAAACTCCGTTTTTCTAGGTTTTTATCCATCGGTGATAAATTTACCCGTATTAAATGTACTTCTTCTTATGATAAATATTTAAAAAATTTAATTACTAAGAAGTTTGGGATTATAACAAATTTGGATAAACATATATTTAATTATTCTTCTCATGTTTTGTCCAATACAGAAGAATTTGTTTTATCTGCTGGCTTACAATTCTGCATTCCTCCCCCTTCTGTTGATCAAATCGCAGTATTTAGTGAAATTGAATTATTGTATACTCAATTAAAACACCATTCGCCTATCTCTACTGATGAATTAACTAGTGTTAAAATTCAGTTGGGCGAATTAGGTCGGAGGTTTTCTGCCATAAATACTAAATCTAGTGATTTTGTGTGGCAAAAAAATCATTTTGAAGCGGCACAATTAATTAGGTCTAATCCCGACATTTACCTTTCTCGCCCGGATAAAGGATCGGGCGTTGTTATACTTAACAAAACGGATTATATCTCCAAAATGTTACAAATCTTGGACGATAAAAGTAAATTTCTCCGTTTGGGTGACTTAAGCCATGATGATACTTTTCGTATGGAAATAAAAATCCAGAAAAGATTTCTTCAACTTCATAAAAGCGGATTTATTTCTAAGGAGATTTATGATAGAATCCGACCCATCGGTTCTCAAAGGCCTAGAATGTACGGTTTACCCAAGGTCCATAAACCCAACATTCCTTTGAGACCCATTTTATCTATGTTGGGTTCTGCACAACACGAACTTGGTAAATGGCTAGTTGACCTTCTTAAACCTGTGCTTTCTTTTTATTCGGTCCATTGTATCCCTGATTCTTTTCAATTCGTATCCAAGATACAAAAATTGCCTTTATCTAAAAATACCGAGTTCTTGGCCTCCTTTGACATTAATAGTCTCTTTACTAATATACCTTTGGATGAAACCATTGGTATTTGTGCTGACTATCTGTACCGTGGCCCCTTAAAATCTCCACAACTTCCTGAACGAATTTTCATTGAACTAATGGAACTTGCTACTAAATCAGTCTCCTTTAGTTTCAACAATATTATGTACCGTCAAATTGATGGGATATCAATGGGCAGCCCTCTTGGTCCTTCGTTAGCCAACATTTTCGTTGGATTTTTGGAAAACGAATTATTTTCCAAAATTACTAAGCCAGCATTCTACACACGTTACGTTGATGATACTTTTGCATGCTTTCCCTCTCGGAGCGAAGCTGAACAGTTTCTTCGTCTTCTTTGCAACCTGCATCCATCTTTACAATTTACTATGGAGGTTGAAGACTGTAACTCTCTCCCATTCCTCGACGTTCGTGTTTCTAAAGTTGGTACTACGTTTGAGACCTCTGTTTATAGAAAACCTACATTTACAGGGCTCTATCTTAATTGGTTTTCTTTTGCCCCTCAGTCTAGAAAAATAAACCTCATTAGCGCTCTTACGCATCGTGCACTTATGATTTGTTCACCAAACCGTCTTGATACGGAACTTGGTGAAATCATAAATATTTTTCTTAATAATGGATATCCCATTAATATAATAAAATCTACTATTGAACGTAAAATTACTACATTTAATAGCGGTAAACATATTGGTCCATCACGGTGTCCCATTTATTTAAAATTACCATGGTTGGGTCCTGATGGCCTACATATTGTTAAAAGGATTTCTTCTGTTACTCAACGGTGTTTTCCAGCTACTATGCTTCGAGTAGTTTACACAACTCGAACCTTTTTCTCTTCTTTTCGTAAAGATGTTTTGCCAACCATTCAAAAGAACTCTGTTGTTTATAAATTCGTCTGTCAGTGTGGAGCTGACTACGTTGGCAAAACGTCCCAAAGATTAGAAATGAGAATATCCCAACATATCCCTCGGGATATTCGACTACACCAGGTTTTGAGAGCATCCGGGCACTCCCAGGCTCATGAGTCTGCCATTGGCGATCACTTGTTGAGTATAAATAGGTGTGCCGATCAATATTCCGATGGGTGGTTTTCTGTTTTATACAGTGCTAGGTCGAACTATCACCTCAATATCATTGAGGCGTTAGTTATTAACAACTCTCGACCTAGCCTGTGTAGACAAAAGATTCTTAGACATCAGTTGGAGATATTCATTGATTTAAAACCACCTGAACAGTGAGAATTTTAATTTTTTTTTTTTTTTTTTTTTTTCTCTCACTGTTCTTCCAACTGCAACCAAAATTCCCCACTTCCCTCATTCGTTTTTCTTAGTTTTTAATCTATCATTCTGACGTCTCCTCTTAGAGGGTCAGACGATAAGGCCTTAAGGAAAAAAAATTTTATTTTCATCTGCCCATTTCTTGTTTTTTGGTATTTAGATTAAATGATGTTTCCTCTAAAATTTATCCTTCCATTCTGTTGTACCAAAAATTTACTTATATATATATATATATATATATATATATATATATATATATATATATACGTATATATATATACGTATATATATATACGTATATGTATATATATAAAGTGGGACCCACAAATAAATAAGATTTTTAATGAAATCTGACATTCTGCAAGAAGGGCTAAAAGAAAAAAAAATATCGTTGTCAGCAGGGCGTTAAATTAACCCTATTCTTCTAACATATCGCAATGGATACTATATTTTATAAAGTAATCTACCTTACTCGAATTACGAAATGCCCTAATTATTTATGATTTTCACTATCGTACATACAGTTACTGTTAATATTTTAAAACCTACAAGCAATTATTGAAAATGATTCTCCATTTATTGATAGATAATTAGCTTTAATTATTCTCTTTTCCTTACCATTCTAACCTTCAGAAGTTTAAATATAATGTGCATATATATTTTAGTTTTTATTATATAAAGTAAGCTTCACCTAGACATAACCACATATTACTCTTTCATATAGATTAAAGTAGTACTATAGAATTTTGGAATAATTTTATACTGTAAATTGTGACTCTACCATCCTATAAATTGAAGATTTAATCAGAAAAATATTTTTTTACACTAATCCTAGATGTGTACATGTATACAAATTTACTATATTGTAATAGAAAACTTCACTTCAAACGGCCATCTAAAATACATTAAATAAAAAAGGAACTGAAGCTTTAGCAAATCAATGCAACTGAATAATTACTGATGATATCTAACATTCTACTGCGAGACGAATTCCAAATTGATGAGTTTATTTGAATTGCTCCAAATGTCTTACAGAACAAAATCTATTTAAAAAGTTTAGAAATCGAAGGTAAAATTCAACGAACCGTGCAATTATTGAATTAATAGAATTCTTAATCGTTTTACTCGCGTAAACATCAAATTACACCGATGATAAAAAAACGCATTTCCATTGGCAATGTAAACGACATCTAATGGCATATTCTGAAAGCAGTGCTCTTTTTTAGTAGTGAAAGGTACTCTTGAATAAAGATGTTTTAAATTAACGACAAACCACGTAAGGGAAGAAAAATATAGTTTGTAGGAAACTTCTAAATACAAAACAATTAAAGCGTCTATAATTTCGTAAAATCATTGAAGACATTTACACATTGACATATCTTATTTTGTAAATAACTCGATGAAATATTTTTAAGTGCACAAATGTGTATAGCAGTAAGGTTTGAAAGATTCATTGCAATAGACATTTACACACGTTGAATCTTTTACAATATATGATTTTTTTAAATACTCATTTTAATATGGCTTTTAAAGATTAATTGTATTTTAGAATGTTATATTGCGGCATGATATTAATTGTTACTAGAAAGAAATATTTAAAAAGGTAAAGTAAACGTTTGCCATAAAAATGAATCTGTTACTAATAATGTTGCACATTAAAGAGCTTAGCAAACCAATCTGCAAAATAAGACTACACTTATAGGGAAATATCTAATGAGTGACAGGTATAAATAAATCAACATTCAACGCGCGAAGTGATTCAGAACTTAATTGTTATTTCCATATGCAAGTTCCTGAAAATCTAAATGAGTGAATACATTATCGGTATGAACAACGGCTGTCTGATAGTACATCAGATGTTAATGTTTATGTGTTTTTGCCAAATCAGACCTTTGTTGTCAGTGTAACATACTATTAAATTGATATAAGGGTGCATGTTGAGCTGACAGAGTCGTCTTTATGATGTGCACCACAGTGATTTTTTCATGTGTATAAATTCGGCTCGAATTATACCGATCTTAGTAAACGTACATTTTGGCAAATTCTAGTCTAAAGAAATGTATGTGACTAGTGTATCAAATGTGTATGAGGTTAATTAAAATACATAGAACGAATATATATTATGATAAATAAAATATTTTGCGACTACAGCTTTATTTTCGGTTCAGTTAATAATTATGTGTGTATAGAATAAGTAAAGAAGATAAAGCGTAAAGTTACATATAAACTGCATTACATTATTATTATGATAATAGTCACCGAAAGAAGGAGAACATAGAAACCTTTTTTAGTTTATGTCATTTTGAACTTACACTCTTTTCACTAGAAAAGGGAAGAATACACATTCTTTAGATTATTATTCGAAGTGTTTAGTGTAGGATAATATTATTTGAATAAAAGTGAGAAATGGCAAAAACTATATAAATACTAAAATCATATACAAGCCAATTCATATGAAAAGGAAATACGAAGAATATTTGTTTAATTTTGAAAATATTTATACAGATTTTATAATAATTTAAAAATATTAAACATTGAAGAATTTTAAAGGAAATAAATAATACACCAAGTTAAAATGTAAATCTATTTACTACTTGGAGGTAATTTTTCGGTAATAAAGTGTACTCTAGCATAAGATGTGGCAGAAGTTTATATCCAGTACACTCACATGTTGAATAGTCAGTAGTTAAGTTTTAAATGTTAGTGATGAGTCTGAAAAAAGCCCCGAAGAACATATCCGAAGAAGTACTATGGATCCGGAGTCTTGAAAAAAGGCATTGTCGCGAAAGAAACGTGTATCGGAATTCCGCATGCGTGAAATGTATATTCATGCTTATTAAAATGGATTTGGGAAGAACCAACATATATAAAGTATTAGGCTAAAAACAGTTTCAAGTTACCATTCAGTAGAGAGAAGTAGTAACACAAACTGAACCGTCACCTATAATTTCCAAAGAATTAAGATTTTTTTTCAAATCGAAACCATAAAAGCTGCTCAGCGAATGCGTAAAACTTCAACAATAATTAAGTTATTATGAGCACCGAAATATATGACAAAAGCGCCAGGCACTCTCGTAGCGATATCAATTATTCAATCAACATCACTCAATATAAAATCAACATCTCTCGTTCTATCAATCTATCCATATATCTTCCTTGATATACATATATATATATATGCACATATATATATATATATATATATATATATATATATATCAGGTAAAAGTAATTGAATTCATACAAAAATTGTAGATACAGACAAACCATTGTATTTTTTATTATGTTTTATGTAAATAAACGCATATCTTGTTACGATGCGCAAACCATTTCAATCATATATGATATCATCCGGCAAGTAGAGTAAACACACAAAAGTTAAAAAGGTCCAAGACCATTTTAATTTTATAAGGAGAAATATATGGCATGACTGGCTGCAAGCGAAGCTCTAGTGCATATCTACATAAATAATAATGTATATATATATATATATATATATATACATATATATACACAGATAGAGAGAGAGAGAGAGAGAGAGAGAGAGAGAGAGAGATACAAACTGAGCCCTCGTCTATAATTTGAAAATAATTAAGATTTTTTTTCATAACTGCTCAGCGAATGGGTAAAACTGCGAAAAAATATTAAGCTATTATGTTTACGAGAAATATATGAAAAAGCGCTAGGCACTCTCGAAAAACCGTAGCGATATGAATTATTCAATCAACCATTACATCAATCATTATAAAATCAATATTTCTTTCGTTCTGTCCATCTGTCTCTCTTTCTATCTACTTGATATATATATATATGTATATATGTATATATATATATATATATATATATATATATATATATATATATATATATAACTACTTAATTTGCTCACATAAAATTAATATACGAAAGTATAGTTTTATGCGTAAACTTTAAGTATTTACTTCAAATGTGCTCAATACGTAGGTAGAGCTAGTTAGTAATGAATAAACTATATATGGCGATTAAGCTACACTGGGTATTCCGCGTTTAATCCACCCTAGGTCACCTCAGGCTTATGCGCGAATTCTGTGGTTGTTTATCGTTTTTATATGCTCCTCTTCTATTAAGATTTTAGTTAGCCAATCAGCGATGTAGTATCCACCGCACCCTTCCTATCAGCCAATGGGCATGCATTTTATCGGACAAAGGGTCAGTTTTAAAACTAAGAGTGTTTTTTTAAATTTTATTATTGTTAGTTTATATATATATAAATATATGTGTACATACATATATGCATATATATATATATATACATATATGTATATACATACATATATGTGTGATCGTTTATGTATACTCAGCCTTATTTAATTTATTTATTTGTTATTTTCTATTGTTTTTGTTAGTAAGGAAAGCGATACAATATAGTTTTAAAACTAACAAACACAATAGAAAATAAATAAATTAAAAAACATGACTATACATAAACGACCACACATATATGTATTCCTATATATATATATATATATATATATATATATATATATATATATATATATATATATATGTATGTATGTGTGTGTATGTACACATGCATATATTTATATACAAACTAACAATAAAAAACACTAACCTAGTTTTAAAACAGATCCTTTGTCCGATAAAATTCATGTGCATTGGCTGATAGGAAGGTTCGGTGGATACTAGAAAGCTGATTGGCTAACTAAAATCTTAATAGAAGAGAAGCATATAAAAACTATAAACAACCACAGAATTCGCGCATAAGCCTGAGGAGTCCTAGAGTGGATGAGACGCGGAATATTCAGTGTAGCTTACTCGCCATATAATTGTATTTTAAATTACTATATATATATATATATATATATATATATATATATATATAAATTAGATAAAATAATATATTTATATATATATATATATATATATATATATATCAGATAAAATAATTGAATTCATACAAAAGTTGTAGATAGTGCTAAAACATTATCTAACGTTAAACATTTTTTGTAACAATTGACGAATAAATTTTTGATAATTTTAATTTTAAATATTTGTAGTCCGAATATTTGTATTACACTCTTCAGAATAATTCACATCAATTATCAATACTATTAATAAATAACAAATACCAAATATACTGCAGAGAAAATAAAGGCAAAACGCGCTAGATATCACAAATAAGCTGCAATAGTAATTTCACTTATAAAGCTTCGATTTTATGAAACCAAATGTGCAATAGATTAAACAAATGACTGCAGTTTTATATAATTTATTTTTTTTAAATACCAAAACTCTAAATGCATATCTGCAAGTCATGAATGCTTAGTATGCATTGGTGTCGTGAATGTCATTTATCATACGAATCGTTCCAAAATAATGGAAATTATTGCTTTGCTTATAAAGTTGCATAGTTACGGTTGTATACGAGTGTGTTTATATAACGTGTGTATATGTAAATAATTATATTCATCTGTGATACTATGTGTTTTGTGTAATTACATATCAATACGTGTCAATACCTGCTATCGTTTACTTTGTATAATGTTCGTAGTTAAAGAGGTGTGTGACTATGTCCACTTATGCATTACACTAAGAGATACAGTTCCCACGTGACATAAACAGTTTATAAATATTTAAAGACGGAATAAACAGATTTGTCTGCTTTACCAATACTCCTAAATTCGAGACTACTAAATAGATTTAAAACATTTTACATTTATTAATATTTGCAAGTTATGTTTGTTGGAGTTTACGCGGTGTTTTTTTTTTTTTTTTTTTTTTTGAGATTACATCGCGTTGCCTTTCCAGCTGAATTATTCCATAACTTTCGACTCCAATCCTCATACCCGAACTACTGGTTGATCATTTTTCTGAGTAAAAAAAAATTAGTAAGCTGGCCTTTGTCACGTATAATATTTCTGTAAAATAGCATATTAACTGTAATAATATATCTACTGCACTGCCATTTTATTCAGACATTTTTCGTTAAACATTGATATTTTACATGTTCTTCATTTAATAACATTGACGATCGAAGCCACGTTCGCCGACGTTCGTTGAGCCGGCTTTATCCAATATGTAACACTACGAAGAAACGAGTTATATTATTAAAACGAGTAAGGGGCTGTTCTGCATCATTCATTTTGCTATATTGTCATTGCATTAGAAATACAGGTTTGCCAGGAATTAAAGCTTCTTTTTCTGATGGACGTTCATTCTCTTTTCGTGGAATTCAACAAGGCAAATGCTTATAACAAAATTCTGAAATGTTCAGGCCATGAATGCATAGGTGTACTCATTATAACTATATATTTTGCAAACCAATAATCTCCATTCATTCAGAAAAAAACTAAGATACATTACTCTTGTAATTGTCTCGTATAATAATAACATTTTAAATACTACAGCACGATATTGAGTCATCATATACATAAGTAGCTTCCAGCACTTGGCCTTCGGGACAAGATCAAAGTGTAGTATCTGTTCCGGCAGATACTGCACTTAAGATAATTTGTACCAGTCAATGGAGGGGAAACCCTCTATACTGGGACAATTATTATTTTTGGTAACCAGAGTGACCCCTTTTAGGGGAGCTGGTTTTTACCTCACATTAAAAACGGCCTTGTGCCTAATTTGCTCAGTGGGGGAGCAAATAAACACCATCTGTTCCGGCAGATACTGCACTTAAGATAATTTGTACCAGTCAATGGAGGGGAAACCCTCTATACTGGGACAATTATTTTTGGTAACCAGAGTGACCCCTTTTAGGGGAGCTGGTTTTTACCTCACATTAAAAACGGCCTTGTGCCTAATTTGCTCAGTGGGGGAGCAAATAAACACCATCTGTTCCGGCAGATGCTGCACTTAAGATAATTTGTACCAGTCAATGGAGGAGAAGCCCTCTATACTGGGACAATTATTATTTTTGGTAACCAGAGTGCCCCCTTTTTGCCTACTTTTAGGGGAGCTGGTTTTTACCTCACATTAAAAACGGCCTTGTGCCTAATTTGCTCAGTGGGGGAGCAAATAAATACCATCTGTTCCGGCAGATGCTGCACTTAAGATAATTTGTACCAGTCAATGGAGGGGAAACCCTCTATACTGGGACAATTATTATTTTTGGTAACGAGAGTGCCCCCTTTTTGCCTACTTTTAGGGGAGCTGGTTTTTACCTCACATTAAAAACGGCCTTGTGCCTAATTTGCTCAGTGGGGGAGCAAATAAACACCATCTGTTCCGGCAGATACTGCAAGCTATGACTAGCTATGACTAGCTATGACTAGCAAAGACCAGATGTGGGGGCAACCCCACATGCCTGACCATTAACCAGCTCCCATTTCCCACCTCTCGGGAGCTGGTCCCCTTTTTCCCTTCCCCCTCCCTTCACTCCTCACATTAAAAATCGGCCTTGTGCCTAATTTGCTCGGTGGGGGAGCAAATAAACACCATCTGTTCTTCAGATGCTGCACTTCTATTTATTGTTCTCTTTCGGTGGAGGAGAAATCCTTCACGACAGAGACATTTTTGTTTTGTTTTTGTACCTTTCCTCAACGTTAAAAAAACAACCCTGGTGTCTAACTCTGTCCCGTGGGGAGGCATATAAATAGGTACAATTGACTTCGGTGTGAAGTAGCGATATACAAATATTTATGATTTTTTTGTTATGCCATAGGTTGGCGTCAAAAACAATAAATAACATATGAAAATGACCGAACCGTGTGTGAGTTGACGGCACAGTGGGGAAGAACCGAAGGGAAATTTTATTTCAAACGTGGTCCGAGAAGGACAGAAATTAACGTGTTAAACATCTGTCCCGAAGAGTGACACAGAAAGACGTATCCAGAAAAACATGGCCGGACAAAGACGGAGAACTACGTGTTCGCTACGACAGTCTTGTTCAGCATATTGCAGTACTAGAAGCCTTTTGCGCAAAAGAGAAAACGTTATTCTGTAAGTATTACTAAATTAATTCCTGTTCTTTAACTGGAAGAATTTATTCTAATTCTTTTTTTGTTGTTGTTGTTTTATTTCGACTCTCTGCAGACAATGTAGGAGTATCGTTGCTGACATGTAACGATTATGTTACCTTTGTATAAATGCTAAACCAGATGTTTTACCATCGAAGGAGCACTCCCCGCTGTTTAGAAAAATATTCACGTAAGCAAATTCAATTATAACACTTTTCCATGTATGCCACTGCCACACTAAATGATTATAAAAGCATTAAAAATTTTAAAGTAAAAGAAATATGAAGAGGAAAATAACGTAGTAAGGAAGAAGTAATAAAAGAAATGAGTGACTTTGTCGAGTCAATAATGACGCTTTGTTAATCAAATTGATAAAAATGATCTAAATAATGCTTAAACTGGTGCATATTTTATCGTGCATTTTGGGTTGCGGAGTATAATACGCCCACCTTATAGAAATTACACGTACACAAAATAAATAATAGATTTATAATAGTTTTTAATTCGTAAGTATCCATATTATGCGCAAAAAATAAAACGACTATATATTTTCTTTTGAAAGAGTTTCAAAGTAAAAAAAAAGATATACGATAGACCGGTCATTTAATTATATATATATACATATATATATATATATATATATATATATATATATATATATATATATATATATATATATATGTTTATGTAAGTAGAAAGATAGATATGTGTGTGTGTGGTGTATACATACATACGTATATAAAGGCATGTGTATATATAACTATACATACCCACACTTACAGATATATATATATATATATATATATATATATATATATATATATATATATATATATATATATATATATATACTATTCTGAGAGATACAACTTACTACTTATCAGAGTAGTGTTTGTGTTATTTCCGCTTGACCATGAAAGTGTGTTCTGGAGACATTTACTGTGGTGATGGCTATAATGCTTGGAATTATTGACAGTGATGGTTCCTCTGGACGTTCGCCATTAATTCCATTACTTGTGGATGATTGCTAGGGCGAAGCAAGTGATGGCGATGTCCGTGCTCGTGTGGTTATAATACACATCAACTGACCGGAGAAGCTGGACACTAATTCCCCTGGGATGTCGTCCATTTTGCCAAGTGTAAGACGATTGAGAGAATGAAGTAACAGAAAAACAAAACAGAAGATCGACTGAAAGAAGACGCACTATTTGAGTAATGTGCACGCAAATGTAATGCTAAAAGGGAGGAAGTGGAAAACGAGTCAGCAAAGGGCTAACAAGAACAAAATGTAAACGAAATGCCTTCATGTAAAATAGTGAAATTGGAATACACTAATGATGAATATTATAAAGATAGTGACATTGTAACCATCTTACAATAATTTATGTATAGTACTTCTGAAAATAATATTTCAATGTTTTTAATAGTCCGACAATCTATAACTTATGACATGAACCTACAAATAAACGCCTTTTTAATACGTGGATTACAATATATTTTTAAACATCTACATTTATAATACATGCATGGTGTCCCAAGAATATGTACACACTCTTTATTTGTTTCAACTTGCTACATGAATACGCTATACCACGTTATCAACAGCTATGTAGCAAGAAATAATTGAATGTTCAGCAGGACGGAGAAGCTCCACACTATCATCATTACATTAGAGCATAGTCAACTGTGAAAAATATAGTATGGACGAAACGATAGTATCGAGTGCAGTCCACGCTAACCGGGTTTGACCACACACCAGGGTTTTTTATCATTTGGGGGGGGCATTTTTAACACAAGGTTCACACTACAGAACGAGCTACAATGAATGAGTGAATGCAGCTATTGAAGGAAGATGTGTAAACGTGTAAATTGAAATAATTAGGAACGTTTTCGATTCAATCATTGAGCGTTATCAGCTGTTAATGGATCACAATGGCCAATAAGTTTAACACTTTTGATTATCAGCTGGTTTCAATATTCATTCACAGTATTTTTATGTATGATTTTTTTTCTCATAAAAAATGTTAGTTTTATTTTCATTTGAAGTGCGTATACATTTTATAATGACTCCCCGTATAATTTTGTTTTCTTCCAATAAGCAGATATCCAGTAACATAAAGCCAAGTAATCATGACACTTTAGCTCATCAATTTATATTATTTACCTACATGTTTTCTATTATTGCGCTTTAATCGAGTGTATCTTGTTCTACCGCAATATTTTACTACTTAATATTATGGCATAACCCAATCAAATGAAGCTTATTAGTTATATATATATATATATATATATATATATATATATATATATATATATATATATATATATATAGGTATATATGTATATACATATATATACATATAAATATATATATATATATATATATATATATATATATATATATATATATATATATAAACATGGTCGGTTTAACAGACTCCCTATATAAATGTTGGATGTTTTAATTTTCTATTATTATTTATAAGTGTGTACTTTTTTTATATTTGTAAAATTGAGGACTATCTGCAACGTTTCTTTCTCCTATCAATTTATTTCCACATATTATTCTTTAATTCATAAGGTTATTATATATTTTTGGCTTATTTTTATTTATTAAATGCAATAAAAAAAACAACACAACTATTGAGGCAAATCAACTACTCACTTAATTTTCGTGGATTCTCTCCGCGAAAAAAATAAAGGCTGCCAGAAAGCAAAAAGAGGAACACGTGATCTACTATATATAGACCAAAATATTCTAAAGGAGGGAAAAAGAAGAATGTTTTGCAATAATATGGATCGACTACAAAAATGCGTACGACATGATCCCTCAAAAATGGTTAATAGAATGCTTAACAATGCATGAAATACTAAACATGATGGTCAACGTGATTGAAAATGTAATGATAACAAGACGACTGGAACTGACATCTTATGTACAACAGATAAAATAAATTACTATACAAAGAGTCATCTTCCAAGATATTCACAATGCCCATTACTTTTCACTACAGTCATTATACCCCTAAACAATATACCGACAAAATGGCAAACCGGATACTCGTTCTCTAACACAGAGGAGAAAGTGAACAATCTGGTGTACATGAAGATCTTACAATTTTCGCAAGGACCACAACTAAACAAGATACATTAATGAACACCCCCAGGAATTTCAGCCAAGATATGCAGTCAGATATGGCATGGAAAAATGTACACAAAGAGTTATAGGCGAACGGAAAACTGGAGACGACAGAAGACACGAAATTACTCAACTAACCGGAGATGAAAGACCTAGAGGCCAATAAATACCTAGGAGTTCTAGAAGCAGACACAATCCAATAAACAGAAATGAAAAGAGAATTGAAAAGGATTATCTCAGGAGAAAAATAAAACTTCTGGAAAATAAACTATACAGCAGAAACCTATGAAAAGGTATAAATACATAGGAATTGTCAATAGTAAGACACTATGGACCGTTTATAGGATGGATTAAATACGAACTGAGACAGCTAGATCAGAAAACAAGGAAACTCATGACCTTCACAACGCTCTACACCCGAAGGAGTATGTGGAAATGATACACGGCGGGAGAAAATTGGCTTTTATAGAAGACTAGGTTAATGACACCAAAAAAAGAACTAGACAAATTCCTAATGCAAAACCTTGAAAGAGTAATCATGACTGCAAGAGACGCTGAAAAAAAAAGGAAACAGAGAGACAAAGATAAGACAAGCAAAGAACAATGGGAAAAGAAACAATTACTGAATATTTGTAAAGATAACAAACGATGAGAATCACGAAAACAGTGGACATGGATGAGAAAAGGGCACGAAACCGATAAAATGAATTCCTAACAAGTGCAGCATAATATAACTATAAGAACCAACCGCATCAAAATAAAGATCGACAAAACACAAAAAAACAGCAAATGCAAACTCTGAACAAAGAGACGAAATGAAAAACTATATAGTAAGTCTATGTTGCAAACTCGCCCAAAAGGAATACAAGAACATATACGGCAAAGTGTGAAGGGAAGTGCACTGAGAATAGTGCATGTAACCATATCTATAACGCATATGCAAATGGTACAAACATACGCCAGCAACAGTAATTAACTACGAGAATCACAAAATCTTATGAGGCACGGACATACAAACAAATGCACTCATCCAAGCAAGAATACCGGATATCATAATAATTACCGAGAAAGAAAAGTCGTTGATGTCCCAGCTGACCACAGGATAAATATCCCAAAAAAAAGAGAACGTAAACCAATACACTGAGCAAGCCAGAAGGCTGAAAGGGTTATGCCTGGTAAAATAAATCAAGATATAACCTATAATAGTAGGAGCCTGATGAACAATTCCGGAAAACATTGAGAGGGGAATGGGAGAAATCAGAACTATTGTATTTGCTGGAAAGATACAATGAATATCAATTCTGAAAAACAGCTGACTATTCTGAAAAACCTTGGAATGTGCATACTGGACATGTGGGCACTTTAGAAGAATGATATGCAATAACATTCAGTCTGCTGTTGGATCTCATTGCATTAATCGATCATCAGTGCTGTATGACATAACAGATAAGACGGCATCATGAGGGATGATAAAAAGTGGGATAGGAGAAGAGATTTTCGACAACCAGAGTGTATTGACTATATAACATATACTATGGACATAACCGTTGGGTGACTATAAAGGCAATATGGGGAATATACGCAATTATTCCCAAGAATTGAAGATACGGAAGACTAGCGCGAAGTTTGTTCTGAGGGTGCTCAGAAATGATAAGAAAGAAAGATGTGGCCATGAAAGCAGGGGGATAACCGATCTGCTTAATTCAAATCCCGCGGCCCAGCCATTGCTCACTGTCACTGTTGCTATTCCCTAATCTCAAGGAAAACTTAAGAGGATGTAGTCATGAGTCAATTGAACAAATGAAAGATACTGTGACGATCATTATTAACAGTACAAGAGGGTTTCCATGGAGCCTTCATAAGTGTTTGGACTGGCACCGCAAAGTCATTGCAGCCGGAAGAGATTATTCAAAGACGACTAGAGTTTCACGCATGTGCGTACTATCAATAAAAGTTCTCAGGTTTAAAAATATGGGGAGGTAATGAAAACAAATTTTATCTGTGTATGTGAGTGTTTCTGTTCATATGTATTTTAAACCTGACTACCACTTTAATAATAATTGCCAATTGCCCTGATCAGACCTCTTATCTTTGTCGAATGGGTGAATTTACTATAGTTCTGTTTGTATATTACTACTTTTGAAATATCGTAGGTGTGTTCAATGAGTAATGTTTTCTCTTGTGAAGAAATAACGGTTCTTTTAACAATATTTTTTTGCTTTTAAAGAGCATACTACACGCATTGCTTCGTTGAACTAGGTCAGTTCGGGAGACGTTTGTACAATAAGATATTCTCTCCAATCGCTGCATGACTTGGAAATCAAGACTTTTTTTTTTAAACATGTACTTTGCCCACACAAAATCCCAATACTTGATACTTTAAGGCGAGAAAGGTGCAATATGAAGGGGAAGTTTAGCGCACACATTTTATCTGTCGATATGCAGGTTGTGAAACTGATTCTCATTTTACAAGAGTTAAACACACTTATTGATTGAGCATTATCTTTTGCTGTAATGCCTTCTTTTTAATTACTGAAAACTGAAGCGTAGAAGGTGTCTGTAATTGTGCAATACTTTATGTAAGCTAATCTATCATCATTTTATTCTAGAAGACTGGGGGCATGGCTTTGAATCGTTCTGTTGCCCGCTTGCTCATATTCTAAGTTATCAATCCAAGTGAATTTACCCTCTAAGTAATAGAGATGACGTACGTTTAGTTCTTTGTAATCTGCCTTTTGAAAAATATCTTTATCATTTTGGCACACCTCCAAAATTATCCCTGGCCAATCAATGCATTCTTCGCTTCTTAAAAGCTTTCACAATCCTGACAATCTATATGTCTAAGCTCTTATGCATATGCAAATGTTAATAGATGGTATTTTCTACCTGCCTTTTTCTTATATGTATATTTTGTGCTCTTTTGCGAATAGTCACGTGTTGATCTTTAGGAAATTTTGCTCCAAATTGACTGATAGATGACTCACTAATTGTAGAAACGACAAATAGGGCTGGCGATAGTAATTACAAGTATTCTGCCATGATGAATTGGCGAAACATCAATATTACAAGTTAATAGACGAATGTATGGTTACGGCACGTTTCCATAAATACTTCTGGAATCGCGTAGAACTATGAAGAATAGTAACTTATTTGTTTTTCCGTACAAGAGTAACAGTTCAGGAAACGTCTTCACGCAACACACCAAGTAACTCGCCCTGTCAAAAAATTGAATCTCAAAAGTCTATGGTGTGGTATGCCTTATATAGACGTAATCGGGAGTACTGCGTGGCACTCAATACATCCCATTTCACTGTATGTGGACTCAAAACCTTATATATATAAACACCACTTATATATAAACAACACTTTAATAAGGGCTATAATCTTACACATAATGCAGTGATTTGCCAAGTATTACACTAAAAACAGTTTAGGGAGATTATCTAAATAGAACTGTGGATATGACAATAATTAGCCGCTCCTACGTTCTAAGAAGGTGTCGAAATGTATGACAGGTGTGTAATGCAACAATAACTAACGGCTGTTATTCCATACAAAGTAGAAATGAAAGAAATCGACGACAATTAGTGTCACTTGTACGAAAAAGCATGCGCCTGTTCATGCATACCATTTATTTAATAAAGTATATTATATACTGCAAGGTGTTAAATAACTATTACGGCATTATGAAATACTGATTGTCAAAATGTGCGTCTGTGTCCTTTATTTTGTTTAATGGCTCATGTGTTTTTTTCAGTGGTTAGAAAGTGTAAGATATATATATATATATACATATACATACATACATATATATATATATATATATATATATATATATATATATATATATATATACATACCCCACACACACATACACACACATATATATATATATATATATATATATATATATATATATATATATATATGTAATCGGAATTGAGAAATATTTGTATAAGCGATATGTGTAAGTGAACATTAATCTACAACACTTAATCCCAATCAATTAGATGAATCCCATCACCAGCTTAAAAAAGAGTCATTCAAAAGCTATTGATACTTTTTTAAAAATCGTATAGAAAATTGTGGGTTAAACACACACACACACACACACATATATATATATATATATATATATATATATATATATATATATATATATACACATATTATATATATATACAACTTAGGTAAATTCTTTAAATTCGACCGTGTTTGAACTCGATCTGCTGATCCTATAGTTGGCAATTTAAAGGGTGGGGGTCTTCTGGGAATGTCAGTCCCAGATGAAAGGAAAAATATTCAAAACACACTAAAAGTAAGACAAACAAGATCAAACAAATGAAAAACAAAAATAAAAGCAAAGGTAATGGACGTGGAATACAAACAGAAACAAAACAAAAGAGAATAAACCCAACAGAAGAAAGAAAGATGGGAAAATGGAGATTCGATTCAGCTGCCATTTTGTAAAGAAAGCAACGGAGAAATGGCATCGGAATACGAGGATCACCTTAAGGAACTGGAATTTTGACCGACCATCGCAAAGCGGCCGTTCCTTCCTCATATTTAGAAGGATTTTATTCCCTCAACGCTTTTGCCGCTTCTTCAGTTCGGCAGCTGGCCGCCATTCTTCTTTCAAAGTAAAATGGGGGACAGAGGCAGGGGAAGAAGAATGGTTGAGGATACTCTCATGAGTTCTCTTAAGTCTAGTGCTAGCGTAATATTTGACATCGGAATTAGGCATCAAGTGGCTAGGATGGTGTATGTGGTTGGTAGGGGAAGGTTGTTTGATGTTGGTAGTTTTCTTTTTTCCTTGCTAGAAATTCCCCTCTTCTTTAACTACGTAATCTTTGTGGGCAAGCTGTTTACGAATATTGGATAACTATATTGTATCTTAAATATTTGTGTAACTTTGCTTAATGTATTCAAGGATTCAAAACATTAACCACTGAATAGAGAGTGTGCCTGTCTTAAAATATTAAATTAAAATTTGTATAGTTATTAATAAAAAAAACAATAGATGTTGATTGTACGAGAATAGATGGTTGATTGTACGAGAATTCCCGTCGTTAGACAATACAAACGTTATTTATATAAAAATAATTAGCACAATGGGTGCGACTACCAGATAATAAATTGACAATATAAGAATGTGTAAGCTTACAATGTTGGCCAGTGAAGATAATATCATGAGAATAACCTACATTCAAACATATTAAAATTAGAACAACCATCTTAAAACTACATGCGAGTCAGAAATAGATTTAACGTTGATAATAATGTTATATCTTTTGATTAATATATCACAATCCGAAGAAAATTTAAGACCCTTTATGTATGGAAATTTATATATAATAGTATTACTTAGCAGATTTCTATATATACGCATTGAATTCGACAATTGTTATCAAAAAAGGTATCATATAATTAACGCCTATTAATGGCATAAAGGTTACCATAAAGTACAAGATCATCACGTCTTTTCCAAAATATCAAAAACTGGCAGCTGTGAATACTTGGGAACGTAGCTATGATAGTAAATGTAATTAATTAAAAAAAATACTGCAAATACTTTATATCCAATTATATCTATGCGCTTATCTAGATATCTATTTCAATTGAAAATGTAAGCGTGAAAAGTAATAGGGTTAAGCTTAAGTATAGAAACGAAAAAGACAATTTGTTAAAATTGTAAAAGCAAAGAAAATATTCTAGTAAAAATATAATAAATTTACATCTTAAAATATTGCAGTTTTAATTATGTTTTTATAATTCAATTTAACATTATATAATCAATTCTATATGCTGCAATATGCTATGCTATAAACTTATTTTATTTTAAGTATAATACATTAGGCACCGCCAAAACTGGGGGGGCAGGTCAGTACTTTTTGACGGACCGTCTTTTTAAAAATCTACCAAAAATCAGGTAATTATCCGATCAATACGAAATTTTCAGCGATTACTAGGAGAAGAATGAACTTTATAACAGTGTACTTATTTTTCATAAACGATATTTATATATATATATTTTTTTGCTTACAAACCCCCCCCTTGTTTTGAAGTGGGAACAAATATGCTTAAAATAATCATCTGAAACTGAACAAAACATATTGTGTTGTTGTAAGGGACAGAATTATAGATTAAAAAAAAAAAAAAAAAAAAAAATTGTTTGCATATCTTATTTTGACGTCTGAATATCAGAACTTCGATTGTGTTTAATTATCCCGCTTTTGAGTTTTGAAGTGTGAAATTCGGTGAATATGTTAAGTAAAATAATTAATTTAAGTAAAGCAAAACAAAAAAAAAAAATTTTTTATATTTATACGAAAAAAGCCATTTTAAAATTTTTGATAAATAAATTAACAATTGTTTTTTAGCGAGCCGAATAATGCATGACCATTATTAAACAGAGCATACTTTGAATAATCGATACAAAAAAAAAATCGATAAATATTGTGCCCTTTGTGTTAAAAATAGCATCATTTTTTTCGATCTCGTTTGAAAACGTTTGCCGCCTTTCGACTACGGTGGACCAAACGCGCTGAAATAATTTTTTTTTATTCTGCTTTAAATTGCCCCCTCCCCCCATTTTGGGGAGCCTGGCCCCCACACACATACACATTAAAAACCAAACTCATACAAATGGTCACCCATCTGGTACTGGCCAGCCTCAGCTTCATAATACATTGAAATTTTCGTCACTGAAAAATAAGTTTTTTGGCCTGTTTAGTCTTCCATAGTTTTCGTCTCATCGAAAGAAAACGTAAACAGAGTCGATCTGAACTCTTCGGCGACGCGAAATATCTGGTTACATATATGAATAAGTGGAATTATTTGAAATTCAGGTACTTATATTATAATATTTTTGCATATTCTCTTAGAAAATCATCCTAAATCTTAGTTAGACAATAAATGAATAAATAAATTATTTCAAAAACCCTTTTTTTTTAATATTTAAGTACGTTTTTTTGTGCAAGACAAAAAATAACAATTGTTAACTTTTTGGGAAAATTTAACATTTAAAATTGAATTAAAAATAGTAGAAAAAGTTTTACATTATTCTGTTTTCTATATGATAAAATTCAGGGTTTTATCTTTCTGGAAAAAAAAAGTTACTCAGAAATAATGGATTTTAATAAATGTAATTTAGTTTTAAAAAACAACAACAACTTGATTTTGCGGCCATTTTTGGCGGTGCCTAATTGCAATATACTTTTTCAGTTTTCACAACTAATTATTTAAAGGCGTAACCATATTACAGAAAAACCATATAACTTTACATGCTGGCATTTTTCTATTGTAATTTATGATTTTTCGAGCCTTCAAAGAAATTCGCTTGTTCTTTAATTAATTGTCGGACCATAAACATAACATACACATAATATACGGTACTCGTCTGCTTGCAATAAAATCCATAATTTCTGCCTATAATTCTTTCATTCTCTCAAATTCAAACAATACTTCTTTTTTACCGAGATTTTAACGGGTAATTGCTAGCAACAGTAGGTGCTGAAGCGACGTGGTCGCTATGGAAACCAACCATAAAAACGTCAGTCACGGCCTTACGATTTTTTTATGATTTTTAAAAGCAGTAAACTCATGATAACTTCTGTTTTACTAAACGAAACTTGATATTTTTCATAATATAACTGAGGAGGGGTCTATAAACTGTAATAAGTGCTTGATTTTTTTTCAAAAAATGAGTAAGCGCTGAAGCTTTAAAGCATTTCTAAATTACAAAAACTGCCACTTAACCATATATACAAACACTACCGTGTTTAAATTATATATATATATATATATATATATATATACGAGAAAAAACGAAAACTGTGTGTTGAGTTTTACAATAAAAATGTACTGTTCGACTGATTACTCCACAAACAATCTACAAAGTCCTCATTCAGGCAGTTTCAAATAATGCTATTCTTGCTATTGTCCTCATAAGAGGATAGAATGAAATCATCAAATAATATTTGTAGCACTGCTGTAATTTGCCAGTAATGACATTAAGTGCAATTTTTGTTGTCAAAAAAAGTGAGCAATATTCGATATGTAAAAATATATAAAAATAAAAATCGCATAATATTTCAATTGCAAGAAAATTCTCTCGAAGTAATCCGAAAAAGGAAACTAGTTCTTTAAAGATAATGGAGTCAGAAATAAAATCCAGCGTTATTATACATATTGTCTGGAAAGTTTAACAAAGCAGCTGGAATAATGGGAATTGTTTTTATTTTCGGACAGTGTAGTAGCCGAATAAAAAGCTGATCTCTACTCAAATGGGATCAAAAAATAAAAAAGGAGAGAAAGCATTTGTACTGGAAACGCCGCTCATTGGCTGATTTAGAAGGGTACGGTTGATACTAGAAAGCTGATTGGCTAACACAACACTCAATAGAAGGTGTGTTTATAAAAACACGAGACAACCACAAAATTCTCGCATAAGCCTGAAGAATTCTAGAGTGGCACGGTGTAGCGTAATCGTCATATATATTTTATAACTTATTAACTAGCTGTACCTACGTATTGAGCACTGTTGAAGTAA
This sequence comes from Euprymna scolopes, assembly GCF_053919585.1. Classification (NCBI taxonomy): domain Eukaryota; kingdom Metazoa; phylum Mollusca; class Cephalopoda; order Sepiida; family Sepiolidae; genus Euprymna; species Euprymna scolopes. Next base: position 103,469,434 of record NC_136493.1, on the reverse strand, counting down.
ATACTTAAAGTTTCCGCATATATTTATACTTTCGTATATTAATTTATGTGATAAATGGTGAGTATTAAAAAATGTATAAGAATTAACTTTCATTATGAAATTCAAAAATAAACAGACGTTGCCGGACCGAAGTAATTAAAATATAATTTCGCTTTTAGGTGCAATCATAGTAATGTTCTATAGATATGGAAAACATATATTTAGACTTTATAGATTCCATGTTTAACTAAAGGAAAATGTCCTCTTTAAATAAAAATATAATCGAGATATATATATATATATATATATATATATATATATATATATATCCATACATACATATATATGTATATAAAGTTATCAATACATACACACACACACACACACATATATATATATATATATATATATATATATATATATATATATATATATATATATATATATTGAAATAAAAACAAAGGCGTGTAATGTGTATCTTATATACGCATGGGTAAATTTCAAAGTAATATAAATAACACTATTTGTATATCAAAAATGTAATCCCAACATAATTTAAAAAGCTCAATACTCAATAGAGAGTATAGATATTATAAGAGAAAGAAAATTACAACTGTAAGTTAAACTTGACAACGAAAATTCATTGTTAAACTGAATACTCCAATCTACAATTTACAAAGTCCATATTCCGTGTAGACTCAAAGAATGATATTCTTGTTATACTTCTCACCAAAGGACATAATGAAATCAACAAATTATATTTGTAGCATTGCAGAAATATGATAGTTAAGGTATTAAGTTAAACTGCAATTTACTGTAGTTTTTATTTCCAAATACATAAGTGGAAAATATTGGACATATTAAACTTATATATAAAACCAAACCCCGTATAATATTTTTGCTTGAAGGAAAATTCTCTCAAGTTTATTCGAAATGTAAAATAGTTCGTGAGAGAATGAATTCTTAAATAAGTCCAACGTGTCGAGTCATATAACCCCATCGGAAACAGCTGAAATAATGAAACATTTTTTCGGCAGTGCAGTAGCCCAAACAGAAGTCTGTTCCCAGTAAAATAGGAATTAATAAAAGAGAGAAAACCCCAGCATTAGAACCTTAATCATCGGTTTAACTAGAAACATTGATTTCAAATTAAATATTAACTAGAAACATTGATTTCAAATTAAATATTAAAGTAAATAAGTTGCGGCTTAGCAGGGAAAATCATTCCGTTAAAGCTCGAATTACTCTGAATGGAAATTGTTTAGACAGAACAAAACAGATCTTTATACAATGTATTAAATTCGATGTCTATATTAAAAATGGAGGAGTTAAGTTTATAAAGTTTCAAATGTTACAGAATCTTAGCTTATTAAGGCTATCGAAAAGTGATGATGATGATACAGATAATAATAATAATAATAATAATAATAATAATAATAATAATAATAATAATAACATTAATAATAATAAAAATAATAATAATAATAATAATAAAAATAAAAAGATGAGAAGAATACTTATAAACCTAAACTGCGTAAGGAGTAAATAGGCCCCGTCTATCGCCCGGCTTCCATACTCCTTCTTTGCCTATTAGCCAGGCGTAGAGGTCCAATCACAAGGAGTTTACAGAAACACTCAGTGATCGATCGTATTTCCAGACTAGGGCAATTAACTCTGTTTTCCACACTCCCGACATATTCCATCACTTAAACTGGCAACTTGGAAGTGCTTGAATGCTGTAATGCCAGTGCAAGTATATTGAGATGACCAGCGTCTGTTGGGTTGAGGGTACCGGATAGACAGTTCCTGACCGCTGGTTCTGACAGGCAGTGCAGCCCCCTAACTGTTTGGTTACACTTTGAGCGGCTGCTCCATCAACAGCTGTATAATATCGGGATGTTAGTTGTGCACTGTCTCGCATGGAAAAGGACCCTGCACTCATCGCCGGTGGGATATCCTGAGGCAAAAATCCTAGCAGATGGAGGGGCAGTTTATGCCCTGCTTATGTTTCATGTCTTGTATTCTACATAAACACTTTCTTCGCATCACTTACCTAAACTGCAATTCTTAAAAATAAAAATGACAGTACATTAAAATTACGCTAAAATCAGGCCAAAATTAAAACAAAACCAACCTGCTCTATTAAGGCTTGCATTTACGAACATCCGTGGGCTTAGATCTAATTTCAATCATGCTGAATCATTTCTCCTAACAAACTTTTCTATATCTTATTCTGTATCACAGATGATCACGATTCCAAGCGGTTTCCAAGACCGGTTTCTGACGACAGTTCCCGATATCTGTGTAACGAATGCCCACAGCCCCCTTGAGAACGACGATCAGGCAGTGGTAATGGTTGAAATCGCCCTAAACTATAGAGCCAAAACTGAAGAGCAACTGCTAAAAACAATGAGATATTATAAAAAGGCTGACAGGGAAGCCATCAGGGACCTCATCAGGAACGCTCCATGGCAAAATATATTTTCACTTCCTGCTTAACATTGTGCTAATGAGACCACTGAATAGTTCAAAACGGCAATTGAAGCACACTCAAATCTATAACAAACCCCACTCTCCTCAATGTCTCACTTCAACTTGTGCAGCTGTCATAGTGCAAAGGCAGCATGCATACAGCCGATTTAATCGACAAAATTCCAGAAATAACTGTAAGAAAGAAATAGCGACAGCTAAGATGGAATTTAATGAAACAACCCAAAAACGCATCGAACCACAGAAATTAGGAAACCGAGACTTCTGGAAAATCAACAACAGTGTAGTAAATAATGGACAATAAACAATTCCCTCACTATCCAACAATTATGAAGTTGTGTGCTCAGCCACTGAGAAGGCTAACGTGCTTGCCAGAGGGTTTTCCACCAACTCCACACGGGACCCTGCTAACCACCCCCTCCCTGACTTTCCTTTGCGGACAGACACCACACTAGATTATCTGAAAATCACCCCTTCTCATGTGCATGCTATCATAAGAAAGTTTGTCACTGGAAAATCATGTGCATCTGATCTCACCCCGGCTCTGCTATTAATCTCCAGTTGTCTTTAAACTTTACATCAAATGCCATAATGAATCTTGCTTTCCTGCCTGCTCGGCAACTGCTTCTGTAGTGCCAGTTTTCAAGAATTCTGGCGAAAGAACTGACCCAGCAAATTATCGTCCCATTAGCCTCCTCCCCCTTTTCGCCAAAATATTTGAGATCTTAATAAACGAAGCTCTAGTCCATCACCTTAAAGATGCTAAACTTCTGACTGCCCAACAATATGAATTTAGACAAGCCCGTTCCGCAGCAGACATCCTAACTGTAATCTCAGAACGTATATACCAGTCATTGGACAAAGCGGGGAGGGTAGAGCAGTAGCTCTAGATACATCTAAGGCTTTTTGTCAGAGTATGGCATGAGGGTCTTCTCAAGAAAATCAGATCATACGGCATCACTGGAAGAAACATAACATAATTAGATCCTTCTTGGATAAGAGAAAGATCCAGGTTGTCCCTGACGGTCTTACATCTAAACAATATGATATAAATGCGGAACAGCCTCAGTGGTCTATCATTGGACCTCTGTTATTCATAATAGTCATACATGACCTCCATGCCAAAATTGTCTGTGTGATGTGTATATATGATGACGACACCACGCTCTATAACAGACTCGACAGGAGAACAAATGAAAGCATATCTAAAGAAATAGCAAAACTAGAGGATTCCCTCCGATCCGGAGTCGGATGGGGACAAAAATGGATAACCACATTCAATGCTGCCAAGCGTAAACTTATTTCCTTCAATAATTACAAGAAACCTTTCCTACCACCAATAGCAATGCCCAATTACACTTTTTTTTCTGAAAGTACAACTTTTAAACTCCTCGGCCTAAGGTTTGCAGGAAACATGAGTTGGAACAATTACATTGAGAGCATTGTAAAGACCGCTGTAAAGAAGGTGGGTTCTCTCTTCCGTGCTAGAAAGCTACTAACGCCTGGCAGTTTCCTATACCTCTATAAAGCCACCATTCGCTCTTGTATAGATTATTGTTGCCATATTTGGGCTGGTGCATCTGCTACTAGTCTCTCGCTCAAAAGGGAGTCGCAATCTGATATGTCATGAATTGTCATCTAAACTTCTGTCCCATCGACCTAATGCTTCACCCCTCTGCCTCTTCTACAAGTACTTTTACGGTGAATGATCTGACGAACTGCAAACACTTGTACCCCTTCGACGTAAATCCACTTTACAAACCAGACGAGCAGCGAAATACCACCCATTTACAGTAGCGATCCCTAGATGTAAGAGAGCCTTCTACTCGATTAGTGTCTTCCCAAGAACAGCTAGACTTTGGAATTTCTATTGTGACCCCTGCTTCCCGAACTGTAGTTACATGCAGAAGTCCAAGTGTAAAGTTAACCGAGATCTTTCTGGCCAAACCCCCTACACAGTATCCATGATGCTTTTGTCCCTGATAGGAGCGCCCCTACATCAAAGTGGCAATGTGCCTTTTTTCGGTGGAAATGTAATTTAAAAAAATGCAAAGTAATTCTATAAATAGTGTAGTCAATTATTGGGGATGATAATAATAATAATGATACTACTACCACTACTACTACTACTACTACTAATAATAATAATAATAATAATAATAATAATAATAATAATAATAATAATAATAGTTATAGTCACAAATTAAGTAATAAGTATAACAATTTTGTAATAATGAAAAAAAGTCTAATAATGATGGCGATAACAATAATAATTATAAAAAAGCAGAAACAGTGAGAGTGACGCGAATGATTATGTATATCATTTACCGATATTGATAAACGCGAATACACTCACACACACACACGTATATATATATATATATATATATATATATATATATATATATATATATATATATATATTTGTAGGTATATACAGGTATATACACATACATACTTTCACATTTACACAAAACATACCTACACGTACTTACCCACATGTATACATACATAAGTTTCCCCATAAACCACACACACAATATATATATATATATATATATATATATATATATATATATATATATATATATACATATACAACGCACAAATCATGTCTCCATAGACATATAAAAACAACACCCTTCACACACATTTATATATGTATGTATATATATGTATATATATACACACATATATATATATATATATATATGGATACACATACATAGACACGCATAAGAACAATTATATACACATTTAAAAGCGTAACATATGCTAAAACCGCTACAACTACAACCACAGTCGCCATGACAATTACTACTATTAATAACATTTGTTTTAAATAATTAAAAATGTATTAGTAATGAGGAGTTCTAGAGTGGATGAAACGCGGAATATTCTGTGTAGCTTAATCGCCATATATATTTTATAAATAACTAATTAGCTCTACCTACCTATTGAGCACTTTTAAAGTAAATACTTAAAGTTTACGCATAAATCTATACTTTCGTATATTAATTTTATGTGAGTTAATTAAGTAGTTATATATATATATATATATATATATATATATATATATATATATACATATATATAATGATGCATGAATATAGAAATATAAAAATATATACATACAGAGACACATGTATAATTAAGGAGTACTAATTATCTTACTATGTAAAACATAATAAAATAAGAACAGCCGATAGTGGCCTTTATTATGTCTATAATTCTCAAGACAAAAGAAATAAACTTGTTTAGACAATTAGTTAATGTCCGGTAGAATGGTTTGGAAACCTTAATAATAAGAATATATAGTAATAATAAAAAAGGTATAGTAATCATTAAAAGAAATTTCTAACGTAGTTTTTTTTATTTTAAATTTTTACAGAGGGACTACGTAATTTCAAAATAGCAATACTTGTTTTTGCGCTCTGTTTGCATTGGGAAATCCTCTCACTCTTTGTATCAATAATATTCATGGATTGAGCAGATATTATTATCCTACCTGACCCAGAATTGCCGAGGTAACAATATTTAGATACAGGTGTGTAAGATTACGATTTACATATAATACTCCAATTAATTGAGAAGCTACTATTTTTAGATTTAATTTTTTTAAAATTAAACTAACTAAAGAAGTTCCCTGATTAGTATTTGCGTTTTTATTGCTAAAAGATAATGTGTGGTTAAAAATTCTTTGCTTTATTAAAGTAGAAGTTGACCCCATTTGTTTGTATGTTTGGTTGCATTGTGGATACTGCTGTTTGTATTCAATATTATATTGTTATAAAGATTAGAAAAGGAAGGTTAATGGATAGGAATGTTATTATTGAGCTGGTTTTCAAAGTTATTAGCATAGGAGTTGTTCTCTGAAAGACTATCAGATTTATACTATTCATACCACTATTAATCAAGCTTATAAGAGAAGAGGGTGTACAAGTTCATTGTCATTGTTTGACCAAGGATTGGCTGTTGGAAAAGATTAGATCGGATCTCAGGACCAGTATATAAATAAATCACAATTTTATGGGTACAGTAATTATCGAGGGATCATTCTCATCTTTTGCCAATTACATTTGATTTTCCTGGCGAAAGGAAAAGATATTGCTTTAGTTTTCTTGTTATTAGAGGATATGATTGTTAGGGCTAAATAAATGATAATTAATCGTTTGGGCTAAATTAATGCTAAATTTGTGCCTGCTGACAAAACAAAAAATACTACAAACTTGATTAACCTGAATACAAAATTACCCATTCTTATATCCCTGGATCTAAATATTGGAACCTCTGCATTTCTGATGTGTAGATGTGCGTTATATATATATATATATATATATATATATATATATATATATATATATATATATATATATGTATATGCATATTTAGTAATGTGATTGATCAAATCAAATGAGAATTAAATAAAAATCCGTTTCATAAGTAGGAACAACAACAAAATCAATAATTTGTAAGATTTTTAAAATATATTCTTTATATTAACCTATGGTATATTTTAATTTCAATGAAAAATAAATTATCAGATATTAAATTCCATAATTAAAAAATAGATTACAATATTGTTTTATTATTACGTAATAAATTAAGTTAGTCTAATTATCTCCCTTGTATTCTTTAATTAAAGAAATATAACTAATTGTTTCCCTTGCATTATTTAATTATAGAAATACGATTATCTTCCCCTTTCTTTCGAGTTTAAATTTTTGCGTTTTTTTAATCAAACGTATGCTAACGGATATAAAATATTCCATTAGCGTTCCTTTTGAAAATTTATCATTTCATGTGCTGAAAAGCTATAACAAACATCCATATGAGTGATTTGACCTTAGTTCCTGATTTCAAAAGATGAAAAATTAAATGGTAAGTATTTGTATGTATATTTATATATATATACATATATCAATATGTATATATATATATATATGTGTGTACTTATATATATGTGTATTTATGTATATATGTAGGGATATGTGTACATGCACATATGTGTATGCGTGTATATATGTATGTGTATATATATGTATGTGTCTATGAGTTTTATTAGAACTATATTATTATAATATTGTACTTAAACCAAATTTAGATTTATAATTTCACTCTATTTTATTTCTATCTTTAACCCATATTAATTTTGTTATCAAGTAAATCCATACCTTTATTTTAATTTTTTTTCTAGATACATCTGCCTTACTTTTAATGCCAGGTTTATTTATGGTGTCTTTTACATATACTAAACACCCTTCCCAATACTTTGCTTCTGAGGATACTTTGTTTGTTAAAACACTATGAGTAAAAATTATTGTCCATAGCTTCATGTCTACCACAATAAAACATTGTTTTCCGAAACGATCGTACAAATTATTGATTTTGTTGCTGTTCCTTTCTTATGAAACGGATTTGTAATTCAATTCTAATTTGATTTTTAAATTATCAATCACATTACTGAATATTTAATTAGCTCTAGGATATTAACCTATCGAGCTTATTATATATCTAAATTACAACGAGCACTTTTTTTCTTTCCCTGTATTTTAATTAAAGTAGTAATTTTACTATTACATTAAAATACGCTCTGCTTTTTAGACTATCGTTCTAATCTCCTTTATATTATATGTGTATATACATATATATATATATATATATATATATATATATATATATATATATTCAGGTGTGTGTGTGTGTGCTACGGTGTTTTATGGGTGTACTTATCTATGTATAAATATGAGTACGTTCCTGTATCTAACTTTTGTGCATATGTGTTAGTATTTTGTGTTTACGTGTGGATTTTTTTTTAATAATTGCATCGAATTTAATAGTTTTTTTTCTGTCTACAGAATGTCCGGTCAGAGTAATGCGAGCTTTCACGGACTGATTTTTCCCCGTTTAGCGTGAACTTATTTACTTTAAAATTTTATTTGAAATCACCTTTTTTCTAATTAAGCCGATGATGAAGTGTCTTATACTAGTTTTCTCTCATTTTTACGATTAGTTCCTATTTTATTGGGGTGAGACTTCCATTTGGGCTATTGAATTGCTCGAAAGAAAAAGAATTTTCCTTTTTTCAGCTGTTTTGAAGGCTTTCTAATCGGATTAAATGCATTGCTACGCCGGAGTTTCTTTGGAATCCATTCTCTCTAATGAAATATTTTGCATTATATATCAACTTGAGAGGATTTTCCTGCAAGCTGAAATATTATACGCGGTTTGTTTTTATGTATATTTTTTACATTGTCAACGCTATTTAACGTTTTATTTTGCAATTCATAACTGCAATAAATTGCGGTTTCACTTAATACATAAACTAGCCAATTTTTTCACTACGTCAAATATAACTTGATGATTTCTTTATAGCCCCTGGTAGGGAAAATAGTCAGAACACCCTTTTGTGAAACTCCACGGAATAAGGACGTTGTAAATTATCCTTTGGAGTATTCAGTCGAACAATAACATTTTGATTGTGAAGTTCAACTTACAGCTTTAATTATCTATCTCTTGTATATATATATATATATATATATATATATATATATATATATATATATATATGTATATATATATATACCCACCAAATAATATATTACATAAAATATTTAATAAAAATAAATTAAAATTAAGTTATAGCTGTAGTGATAACTTAGAAAGGATTATAAAAAACATAATGGAAGAATTTTAAAGACGACTTATATAGAAGTTGAAAATAATAGTGCAAACACTGCGGTGAATAAATGTAACTGCAAAAAGCCTGAGGAATGCCCAATAAAAAATGCATGTCTGACCTCATCAGTTGTATACCAAGCTAGGATATTCCCGATGGAGAACCCAAGGAACGAAATATTCTACATAGGGAGTACCAAAATGACTTTCAAAAATAGATTCTATGGACATACTCGCTCGATGAGTAATCAAACATATGAAATGGACACTTCCTTATAGTTATATTACTGGAAATGAGTTAGAGAAAATAAAACACCTAGTATAGAATGGAATATTATTAGGAGGGTCAATACTTGCCACTCATTGAACTCACCATGTCCATTATGCTTATCAGAAAAACTTAAGATAACTAGGTTTAAAGACAGAAAAATTATTAAATATTAAAAAAGAAACTGCTATATCCTGCAAACATTTCAGAATACACGCACTTAAAGATCTCTAAATTATTAGATTAGAACAACTATGAGTACAACTAACCCCCATCAAATACCCCCCCCACAAAGTGGATATGTGAGATCGCAACTATGATCATACCGGTATGAGTTACGTAAGTAGCTTAATATTCTACTTCATCGAGCAGTTATGGTATTACTAACCGAAACAAGTACCTGTATGAAGGCATATTTGTAACCAAACGAGTAATAGAGTGTTTTTGAGTGAACCTCGTAATAATGTATGCATATGGATAGTTTAGGGTGTGTGCATGTATGAATATAAGATATTTGTATACCCGGGTAGGAAAAGTAATTTTTAAAAAAAGTAAGAGATATATAGATGAAAGAAAGTAAGGAATGGACGGTGAATGAAAGAAAAGGGGATAAGGAAATTAGGGTGAATAAACAAAGATGAAGGTATGTACTACAATATATAAGCTTGTATACTCGGTTTGTATAACCTAAATACTCTGATTTATGTCATATGTCATTATATATTATTAGTGTATCGTGATACATCTTATGTATATCTGCCTTACCATCGAAAGAGTGTTTGCTTAATATGAGGATAGGCGTATAAACACTCATGCTGAATTCAATATAAAATTTTACGTAGTGTAAATCTTTACAAAAAACCTATAACTTAGGAAAATGTAACAAGCGGGTGGGGCTATGAAATATAACTATGCGTGTAGAGTTTGATAGAAAAAGGGAATTTATATGGTAAATGTATTCATGTCTGTTTCTATTTTAGATGTATCATTCGGTCGCAAGGTACAGGTGTATATGTGTATATGTCTGTATTAGTGTGAGTATGTATGTACAAGTGTATTTTTATATGCAATGCATGTTTGTATATTTATATATATGGGTATCTATATATCTGTGTGTATGTTTGGATATGGATGTATTTCTGTGTGTATTGTATGTAGATGTATGTATATGCATATATATTTCTGAACTATTAGAATAGGCTACCTCGTAAATGATTGTTGTAACAATATAGACTACAAGAATGTATGAATATCCGAATGTTGTTTATATATATATTTTATGTGTATGTATATGTGTGTATGTATATATGTATATATATGTATATATATATATATATATATATGTATGTGTGTATGTGTGTTTATATATATATATATATATATATATATATATATATATATATATATATATATATATATGTACACCCGTCTGGAGTGCGGTAGCATACTATTGAATGTACGAAGGGGTTACCACGCTACAGAAGTAAAGAAAAACGCTATTATTCGTCTCTGTATGTCTGTAATGTGTGTGTGTATATATGCGCGGATGTGGCAAAGTGTAGGCATTTATAAGTATATTGATATATTAATATATATATATATATATATATATATATATATATATACATATATAGGTACATGTGGGGTTTAGATAACTTTCGTGTTTTATATTTATTCATTGTTTGTTTGTTTATTTGTTTTGATTTGATTTTATTTTTATTTATTTTTATTGAATTTTATTTATTTTTTTGTTTTGTTTTATTTACCTTAATATAATTTAACTCTATTCCTGCGTAGTTTCAGAGTTATTGTCTAGTTTCAGTATGTGTGTTGTGAATAAAAAAAGCGTACATCATGGATTCGCTTTTGGATATACGTATTAATGTGTGTGTGTGTGCGGCGGTGTCTGTGTATGTGTGTGTGTTGTATGCGTGTTGCATGTGTGTGTGGGTGGATGTAGATTAAAAGGCACCAGTCAGTACGTAGCTGACCATCGCTAAGGTTCGTAACTTACAGACTCCAAGACAAGAAAACTACATTCTCAGGTACTTTATGCCATAAAAACAAAAGTTAGTTTCGAAGAGGAAAGGGAAATGAAAAAGATGTTTATTATCTTCAAAGACCTCACTCATCCTTTTACCGTTTTTTATGACTCCCACCCAGGTTGCATGCTAACTTGATAAACGAAATAGGAAAATGTATTTGGTGGAAATATCACTTTCGACGGTAATTCTTGGCCTGAAGACGTAATCCCCCAACATGGGTGATTACAGAAACATGTATGCACATATGTAGCCATTAATGTTTGTATAAATAAAATTAATATATATATATATATATGATTGCAACGACTTGTCAGACGAGTGCCACTCCCTCAGACATTAAAAATCCATGAGCCCAAATGCCCGAGGGAGTATCTATACAAATATGATGTCACAGAGTCTTAGATTTGTACGACAGCTTAGTCTCTCTCTGTCTGTTAAAAATGTTGAGATCCAGCAACAAGCAAGAGCAAGATAGCCAGCAACAAATTTTACTGCAGACCAGCTTAATGCGGGTACTGGTCTCATGCTTTGTTTTTTTTTTAAATCAGAGATTTGCTTATCCTAGAAAGGTTTCATCCACCACGCCTTACGGGAACCCGCTCCATCCCAATGCACATATACACACACACACATATACACTGTGTTAGTTGGCCGTTGACCCAGGAAAAGAGTTCATTCACCCTTTGGAAGGTCTTGTTTTTAATCCTTCAGGAAGACTAGCCACCCTCCTCACCAAACAAGTCTGGTGGGGGAACCAGTTTAGTCGCCGGTGACCCGACCATGAGGGAGGTACTACTGGGTTACATGGTACCAGTAGCATATAACATGACCTGACACACATATATATATATATATATATATATATATATATATATATATATATATATATATATATATACTAGCTGTACCCAGCCACGACTTGCTGTGGCTCAGTTTGTTAAAATGGAACACATGTGACAGTAGAGAAAGGTTTGATTTTTTCAAGAGAATGTACAAATTATTTATTTTTTAACAGATGTTATGAAAGTAAACAGAAAAATACTTCCATTATTAATTATGCAAAAAAAAATAAATAAAATGTGTATTTAGTGTTTCAATATGCTTATAAATTACGATACAACTTGCTGAGTATGCACTGTTTTACGGTTGTTGTAAAAAAGTGAACGGAAACTTAAATTTCGCTTAATTTTTTAATTGCGCCCCCCAAACGAATATAATCAAAACAGTAACATTCAACAATTGTACTTTATGGATATAAACCACAAATTATTTATTTAAAAAAAAAAATTAAAAAAAGTTAATGAATAATTCCATTTTTAACCGAAAATGTCAGTTTACCTAACTTACTGTATTAATGCTATTTTTAAGCAAGAAAAAAAGGTAAATATCCAGATACGCTACTACAGAATACCGACCACTCTAATTTGTTTTTTTATATGTAACTGAGGTCGCTGACAACGAATCTGATAGTCAAACTTGGGGCAAATTTACCGTTTGCATGGTATTTACCCCTTAACCCACGAACTTCTTTCCACCATTTTGCAGCTTCCGTTTATGCTACGCGTATGCACGATGTAGCATAAACGACGGCTTCACCAAGCAAACTACGTTGGGGGGAGGGGATTTTTTTCCAGGACATAGAATTTTCTAATTTTCAAAAATACATTATAGCGCATTTTGGGCGGAAAATTTTAAATTAGCTGAAAAAGAAATAAAATAAGAAAAGGAAAGCACACCAGGTTGGAGTAGGGGGGTAATTTATCTGTTTTTTTTTACCTGGAACATCGAATATTTAAGTTTTCCGTAAGTAACGCACCGACATTTACCAATTAGAACACCATTTAACATTTTCCGAAGATTTTACTTTGTACATTAGGGCGCGAGCGAGGGGGTGGATGTGATGTTGGGGCGCGGAAACAAATTAGAGTGACCGGTGTTCTGTAGTAGCGTATCTGGATATTTACCAAAAAAAATATTTATGTTTGGCTATAAATTCCTAAACTCATTTCACCCTAAATAATTTAGGTGACTGAAATAGGAATCTAATTGAATATTTAATTTCCTGAATATTATGCTTGAATTCATTTTTCTTCGAGTTATATCCAATACATTAATACGGATTTTAGGGGCTTTTTTCGTAATGTTAATGTAAAAATTATGTTTTATTGTTACAAATTACGATGCTTTAAAAAAAGCAAAAATAAATTCTTGCGTAGTTTTATTTACTACTGAAAACCATAAATTTAGTAAAGGTATTTGTTGTTTAAACAAAATAAAACATTTTCACTAAGCCTTATGGTAAAATAATTAGTGCATTATATTCTGCTATCATTATTTAAAAATACTGCAGTTTTCATTAAAATTCGTTAATTTCCTGATTTTTGGTGAATTTTTAAGTAAAGGGAGGAGTCAAAATGTGTATACACTTTGAGCGTCGGCACACGTGTTGTTAATTAAAATTAAAGTTCAATCACATGGTTACATTATCAATAATCATGTAATTTAAACCCATTGAAAATTGACCGATATTGTAAACACATTCTGTTTACATAAAGCCTGTGGTGTTTTTTTTATTGATGCAATGTTGGGGTTGTATTACTGTACACATAGATTCGAAAAAAGTTGTCAAAAAACAAATATATAACAAAAAAATGTTATCAAAGGCAATATAAGTTACTTTTCTACCTAACTGGATATATTTTTCGTGTTTTTATTCAATGTAACATGTTTATTCAGCTCGAAAACCATACAGTGTTTACCGATGTATTGGAACATTCGAGATGGAGTCTGATTCTCTCTTTAACACGGTAAGTTTGGGAACAGATGTTATAAATAAAAAACCGGATAAAATACTGTTAAAACTAGCTCAATACATGTTACTGTGAAATAGGTTGACATATATTCGGCGGGTGTTTAATAGTATTTTGTATAGTTTTTTTTATTTATAACACCTTTTTCCAAACTTACGGTGTTAAAGAGGGTGTGAGACGCCATCTAAAATTTTCAAATACATCGGTAAACACTGTATGGTTTTCGAGCTGAATAAATGTGTTACACTGAATAAAAACACGAAAAATATATCCAGTTTGGCAGAAAAGTAACTTATCTTGCCTTTGATAACATTTATTTGTTATATATTTGTCTTTTGACAACTTTTTCGAATCTATATGTACAGTAATACAAACTCCTTCGGAGGTTGGAATGCCCCCCACCTAAAATGTACTTGGAAAATCGATTTTATAGTGAGATTTAAGAATGGTTATAGTCGAAAAAAAGGTGAAAAACAAAACAAAAAATCAATAAATAATTGTTACCAAAGGCAATAAATGCTACTTTTTTTTACTTACATGAATGAGTTTATTTTATGTTTTAAAGTATTTTCAATCGCTTTTCGGGTTTTCTTTATTTTTTAATAATCTAATGCGGGTGGGTGGGTGCCAAATATCTCCAGATTTTCTAGAATCCCCCGCTAGATTGCAAACGAAATCTCCAGATCTAGCAGGAAAACCGCTAAATTGTAACACTGGTCACGTGACAGGAAGCGGTAATAAAAAATTGCCCCTAAATAAAAAAACACGCCTCTTGGTACAAAGAAAAACACCTATTTATCATAGAAAAATTAAGTGTAATGTTATAATTAAAAAGAAATATATAAAAACACACATGGATATAGTAAACATACTATACCAAAACGTGGAAGCCATCCGTCCAGTGTTTTTTAGACAATTAATTCCGAACGTACCAACATTTACATTTATATATATATATATATATATATTTATATATATATATATATATATATATATATATATATATATATATATATATATATACCCCCAGAAAATTCGTCATGAGCCTGGAGAATTCTCACGAGAATAAAACGCGGAATATTTTTGTAGCTTAATTGCAATATATATTTTATAATCTTACTACCTATCGCTTCCTATATATTAAGCACTGTTGAAGTTGGCATAAATTCTAAATAATTCTTTAATTATTTTCATTAAAGTAATTTTCAGGAAACGTACACTCTCGGTTAGACTGCGCTAGCATTCCAATTTGCGTTTTCTGTAGAAAAAAATCAGGAAATACTGCATTAATTGATTTTCAGTTGAAGCTATGCGATTTTACGGACTGAGTGACGACGGCGAAATAAGAAGATTTAGTAGTTTCGTATCTTGATTTTTTTGTTACAAAATTATTTCTTTTCTAAAAATAACGGAAAAAAATTAATCGTGCTAGATTTTTAAAAAAAGTGGTTTAGCTTCGAGGGAATTATAGAATCTTTTTTAATACTACAATATCTTTGCGTGTCCATGATCATTAAAGGAAATATATTTGACAGACGCAATGTAATCTTATACTCATATGCACATTTTGTAATAGAAGAACACATAATTTATGTCTCAATATAATTTCTAAAACCACATTGATACACAATACAAACCTTGTTTTTTTTTTTTCTTATAGTGCATGCAATTACGTAGGGATGGATGACAATAATTGTCCTTTTCTACTCGACAACTGCCACTTACTAAACATACAGAAACATAACAAACAAATGCTAAGCATGTGTTTCTTCCTCGACAGTGAGAGACAAGTTATTTCAGAAATTTCTTTTTTACACTGACTATCAAGCAGAAAATTAATCGTACTATGTTTTCTATTCTAATGCTTTCCTGCTATTTGAACGTGCGCATTGCTAAGCGAATCAACCTTAGTCTATTGCTATCGAGTTACCAGAACTAATCATGTTTATACAAGCAATCTCTTCAGTTACTTTTTATTCTCTACTCGGGTTGAATTGTTTTTTTTTTCATTGAAAACATTACTAGAGGTTTGATACTATTCGCTGAATTTAATGTCCATTCCTTTAATGCCGTCTTTAATTGGTGTTTAGTTTAAAACGTGTTCATGTGTTTAACAATTATTACACGGAACTATGCAGTTATTGAAAATATTTTCACAGGAAAACACGCAGATCGCATCTTTATATGCGTGATTAAATTAAACACTATAAAACAGACGGCACAGATTTACTTTTAGTATATAGTGAGCTTTCGTTACGCACCATCAATTTTAATTAGATTTGAAACATTTAATGCTTATATTTCAAAGAGCATTGCATTAATAATATACATGTAAAGTTAAGAATCGCATTTTTATAAAAATGCGAGACTATATTATGAGTATACTATTTATTAGTATGTCAGGAATGGTGCAAATACAATCTCCTTTATTCTGTCATACCAGTTGTGAACTAAATACAATATACTTTATGCTAAATACTTAAATAAATCTAGGTGATTTCGAAAGTAATACCTATTTTTTCTGCCTGAATTGATCAGATGTGTTTGAAAGTGTCATTGTTATGATTACTATCATCTTTTCATGGATGATGGGTTTACTTCAATACTTTGCAGCAGATGTTTACCGTATGAGATTTAAGAAAGCAACCCCTATCATTGGCAGGTATCAGGTGGAGAAATACATCATTTGATTCCTCGGTGCAAGGAAAATAAAACCGAATCAAATACGTTAGAATATAATTAACGGTTACGAATCGAATGCAGTTGATGCCGGTTGAGTTCGTCAGTTTCATAGAGCTGAGATTCGCAAAGCGTGCTCTGAATGTCCATGCAATGATTGGCAAATTTGCTTAAAGGAGCGTGGTAACTATGTGGAAAATTATTGACAGGGTGCAAAAAATGCTCTTATTCTAATCATGCTTTCGTAACTCTTCAACCTGTTTTTACTAGATAAAAATCTGAGGCAACGCTTTTGTAAGGAGCTCATAATATTTCCATCGTTGATTAGTTCTATGTTTCCGTCATTAAATAAAGCAATATCTTACGCTTTATATTGATGTTTCCCTTGATTTGTCTTAGCTTATCAATACGAAATTATGCACGTCGTCAGATAGCAGGAAAGCATAAACAGGCAGTTGCTCACTTTGACGGTAGCGTAACAATGTTTGTATCGTTCTACGCGCTATTTGAATAGGTGTTTCAATTGTTCTTGTTATATGTCATGATTTCTGATTGTCATCTGTGATGTCATTAAGTGGGTGTATCTTCTCAGCTGTGAGGTTAATCGCTTGACCTGATGAATCTGTATCATTTTAATTACGGTTATAAACTTCAGGCAAACTCTAATGACGAATTAATTTTATTGCTGTAATTATTATTTATTTTGTCTTGTATTTGTGTTCGTCTTCTATTGTATTCTTTTGACGTTTCTACGTTTTTATTTAATTTTAGTTTGTTAATACCACACTTTTATCGTGTTATGTTTAGTCATGTGTTTTTTAGATGTTTGTTCTTTTAATCGACTCACGTTTGGTGATTCGGGTTCTTTGTTGTTCTCACTTGCATTTATAATTCCTTCTTTTTCTGATTCATTAATTGTGTTAATTACGTATTTATTATTTTATTCAGGATATTTGTTTATTTTCCGAAATCTTGAAGGCAGGTTTTAAGAGGATTTTCGAATAATGAGTTATTTCGTTGCGTCTCGAATTTTTCGAGAGAAGTGAAGCCGTCCAAATAAAATAAAGCATGAAAGATATGTAGTTTAAAAACAGAGCTAATAAGATTAGTGTATAAATGTGTAACACATAGCAGCGATATTTCTTTAATGTTAGTGCTATCAATAATTTGTGATGTATGGCAACTTTCTGATGAATATGCAAAAGTTGGAGGATAATAAAAAAATATTATATAATACAGAAAACACAATATAGATGAGAATGTTAATAAAAAAATCAATCACGAAATCTAGTTATTATTGTGTTGTAGACAATACAATATAATAAATGTATTGCAGTTATTGTCATTAATGTATTCCGATTATGAGAAACTGCATTACAGTTTACCATTGTTATAATGTAATCACATTTATAGCTAAATTATATTCAGTGCAGTCATGCTTTCTCTCATTATTATTTTAAAAATAAAACGTTAAGTCTAACAAACTGAAACCAATCTACATGATTTGGTGACTTCAGAATTTAAGTTTGTACATCAACTTTTTTTCTTACACATAAATCACCATATGTCAAGGCCCAGATACCATCCAGGATAAGGCTTAATGGGTATATATTAGTCAATATGATTATAGCGTAGCAAACATAAGTAGTAGGGATGTTGTAATTTGGATTACGTAGGAGGACGGTTCATCAAAAACTTGTTTACGCCGGAATTGAAGGCAATGAGACTGTAGTCAACTGGAAAGCAGGCAATCGGAAGAGAATTCCATAGACGTGCAGTTCTAAGAAAGAAGCTTTGTTCGTGGATTCTACATTTTAGTCTAGGCACAGACAATGAGTGTTGGAAATTATTGATAGTGGTTTCGGCAAGACGCGTGTTTCTTCGTGAAAGTTTTCGAGGAGAAACCATAGATTGAAGCTCAGATGAGCACTTCTCCTGAAAATAACGATAAAATAGACACAGGTTCGCGACCTCTCTTCAGTGGGAAATATGTTGGAGGGAAGAGCAAACGGTATCCCCTATTAATTTCCGAAGTCTATTTTGAACTCTGTCAAGGCAGGATAAGTAGATGTGGCAGCAGTACTCCATCGTTGTCCGTACATCAGGATTGCCATATCTACTAAAGCGGTAGAAGGATCCCATGATTTTTCCAGCGGCATTCCAACAGAATTCATATACGGGTTCAATTTTAGGCCAGAAGTAAAGCTCAAGTCAAGAAGCTTGAAAAACATGAAGCCTCCCCAAGACAGTAGACATTCATTTCAATTGATTCCAGATTGCCATCAGAGCGATGATGCTGTAGAGATAGAAGCTTGGTTTTAAATCCATTAAAGGTAACCAGCAAACTGTTTTCCCATTGTACCACATGCTCAGGATCATATGAAGAAGAATCACAGACAACATGCATGTGCTTCCATAGATAGTATTGCCGTCAGTATAAATGTATAAGAATTATATATAGGATGGGATTTTTAAGATTATTTATGAAGATCATGTAGAAAGTTGCGCCCAGAATGAACGCATGAAGGAATCCAGCATTAATACTGTGAACTTCTGATTTCTGGCCATCAACCATTGCTCTTATGAATCGATCAGAAAAAAATGATTGAATAATTGAGAAGATTCACAGCTATACCATAGCTGGGAATCTTGTGAAGTAAACGTTTATGCCATACCCTATGAAATCTGTTGATATGACAATAACCCTTTCCTTGAGAGAAACCATCAAGAGATTCGCTAATCCTAGGAGATATTACTGTAAGCACGTATACTGTAGATCTAGTCTGAACGGAAACCATATTGCACGTCACTAAGAAGGCTGTTTTTGCTGAGATAATTGACTACTCTCTTTAACAAAGATTCCAACACCTTACTATTGATACACAGGAGATTATTGGCCTGTACTGAGAAGGAGATGAGCGATCAATAAAATTCTGTACTACATGGCTTATTGATGAGATTTTCCACTGTATCGGGGAGCATTCTCTTTAAGACAACGTTTAAATAAATGTTTAAGTACACGCATTGTGGTGTTTGGACCTTTTTGAGCACTATAATTGTAATACCACCTGGGCCAGTTGTCTTTTCATGAATCAAGGTGTTTGATTAGCTTGGCAACATCACGTTCAGACATTTGTATGTCGAATAGCGTGTTTTCAGACACACAAGGAAATACTGGGACTTGCCGGCCTTGGTCGTAAAAAGTTGAATTAGCTGCAACGATCTTGTCAAAGAGTTTGGCGTTGTCTAATGCTGATACGATTACCTCTGGCCCATAGGTGTTAGTTGGGATAGAGCTCACACTTCGGTTCATGACTCTGTTTGCTATTTGCCAAAACTGATGGGACCCAAACCGCTGCTAAGTAAGTTTGGACGTAACAGATTGAGCATGCACTTCTCTCGCATTCTTTATAATTATATACTGAGGTTTTGGCGTTCCTGAATGCGGTTTTAGTCTTAGTACATCTATTACGTTGGAAGCAATTAAAAAAGTGATTCCAGTGTGTAATGGCAGCAGTCCATTCTCGAAAGAATCACAGCTGGTTGTAAGGTTTTTGCTGGAAGTTTGTCGAGGGTATGAAACGGGATATCCTTACAATTAACCGTACCGGCAAGTCTGATACTATAGAGGGCACATAATTTTAAACATGGAATGCAGAGGTAGAGCTTATTTAAATATAAGGATGGATTCTCAGTCAGCCATAGAGAATCGATATACTGTATTATTGAGAGGCACGTCTGAGGAACTATTACATTTCGTTTTTATCTTAACTGAAAAAAAAAACAGAGTGGCTGGGAGATCCCAGTGGAGACAGAACAGAAGATGAATATTAAACTGGGAAAGTGTGAGAAAAAGATCTAGGAGACTTGCATCCTTGCCGTCAGTGTAAGGAACAGGTGTGCGTTCATGAAAAATCTGAGTGAAGTCATAAACAATGGAGAAACCATGACAGAACCTCCCCCTCGTCATCCTCTTGTTTGAATGGGTTAACCATTCCACATTGTGGACATTGATGTCTCCGCAGACGTGTGTTTGCTGAGGGGTACACAGAGAGGGAGTGTCCAATTTTCTAAGATATGCATTTAAAGATAGTAACTCCACTGCTGTGGGGGATGATAACGGGCAAATATGTAAGCAGTAGTTTGAGCAAGTGCAAACCAGATGCATATATAGGGTAAATTACGATCCTCTCTGGAGATGTTCCTGACACATGGAAAGTTGTCTTTAAACCAGGCACATACTATATGCGCATGGCTATCTTGAGGGTCGGGTTTAGAGGTTAAGTATGATTATCCTTTAATTTCGAACATATATAGGGAAGTAGTCCGTTCAATGGCTTCGCTTAAGATCAATTGGTCTGGTTTAGTCTCCTGTAATAGAGCTTGAATCCCTGATATTGGAGAAAGAGACATTGTAGTGGGGGTCTACGTTGGAAGTTAGAGATCTGGGTTTGAGCGAGTATTTTTCTGGGAATCTTTCATGACTGATATTTGGTATTTGTGGAATAGGTTGACAGAATTGCTTAGAGCAGGACAGGCAGGGAAAGTCAGAGAAAAAGAAATGAGCAATTCTATTTTGTAGCAAATGAAAAGTTAAAGCCATAACAATGACCCACTAATATGGCATCGAGAGGTAGCGACAAAAGCTGAAGCATGTTACAGAATCAATTCACCAAGTGGCAATACAGTAGCCCTAGTACTTTGCACTTTCTGATAGGGCATCCCCCTTAGTGTTTAATCCAAGGATTGGGGTCTTGACTATCAGACGGATAATATCAGCCTAGTAAACACGTTTACGCCCAGCACCCTTACTAAGGACATGCTTACAAGGATAGACAATGAGACAGAATTTTCAGCATCTCTGTCAACCTTTAACACAAAATATTGCCAACCTAGTAAAGAGTGTTTTTGGTCGTCCTCTGTCAGAACACTTACTCATAAAAAACTGAGGAGTGAGGGAAAAATGAGAGGAAGTAAGAGTAACGAGAACTACCCATAACACATCCGCAATCCAATGTCTATTCTCCATAGAAAAAAAAGATTAAATTGACTTATTAATGCTTACTTAGTATAGGTTTGGAGCTCCAATTTGAAATTAAATATATTATTTGAAGATATCTTTCTCTCCCCTCCATAGCCTCAATGTTTGACTTGTTTTACATTTTTTTTCATAATATACCTTGGCTGTAGTTAAGTTTGTAATTCTGTCAAAACAAAGTTGCAATCCTCATCTTCATCGCAAAATCTACAGGACAAACAGAAGCGTAACATTCTTAGTATAGCTTAATGCTTCGATTAAAGTAGTGTGGTATTTTTACATACGGTTTTAAATACTAAATTTGTTTTACTGTGGTCATTCAAACTATAATCAAAACTTATAAAACAACACTAATAAATTATTATGTGTTTTTTTTAAGTAAGTGTTTGATATATCATCGCTGGTTATAAAGGCGTGGAACTAATACAATTATAAAAATTCAGCCTTGAGAAAAACGTATTAAAATCTTGTCTAGCAGAAAAAGGTTTATGACTGTGCAAGTAAAGATATCAATACACATTAAGCGTACTATATATATATATATATATTTATTATTCGTCTTCCGCTCTAATGATGTGTTTGTTTTTATGGAGTGTATTATTATAATTATTATCCGTCATATTTACAACAACAACAATGAGAGCAACAACAACAAAAACAACAATAATAATAATAATCATTAATACTTTCATATTATTATTATTATTATTATTATTATTATTATTATTATTATTATTATTATTATTATTATTTATAATATTTGTATTAATATTCCGCATGTTGCTTGCCGTAAAATCCGTTATTTCTTAGTAAAATAATAAGTAACACCAGTTACAAAAACTATTGCAAATTCTTTCATATTTTTGTCTTTACATTCGTTTATTTCGATGTTTGCATTATGTTTACGCACTGTAATTAATTTTATAAGGCTTCTGCAACTGATATCCTTCTGCGGTATATTTGACGTTAAGTTATTATTATTGTACAAGGAATTTTGCTTGGTTTTGTAGTATTATGCGCATTTTATTATTATCATGTATTAGAGTCCGTCTAAAACAATTTTTAGGATTCATATAAATGTTTTCCGTAATTGGACACGATTAGAAGTCATAAACCTTCGCTTCTATGAGTTTCTTAGAAAGGATAATAGCACACTTGTTTTGATTCATATATGTGTTTGTTTGTAAGACATAATCACAGAGTATAATGATTTTCATACAGCCAGAGGTGTGTTTTCCCTTCGGCAGATTGGGTAAATAGCAACACACTTTTTATTCTTTTAACTTTATAAAATCAGCATTTATCTATTCCCAGAAGCAACCCATGGATAATTTAAAACTAAATTAATCACTCTTTACCACATTGCGTCAGGAGCAAATGGAGTAAAAGAGGTATTTTATTTATTATTTTTTTTCGTTAACTAATATTTAATAAACCTTCCAATGAGAAAAGGTTTAATGAGTGAGAAGGCATTTCAAGCTATTCCGTAGCTCGTGAGCTTGTGGAATCAACGTTTATAACATGCCCTATTAAATGCATTTTGTATGTCAATATCAATTATTCTTAAGACGAAGCTCCCATGAGATTCACATTTCTTGTGTAATATCACAATTTGCACATATGTTCTATACAAAGCAGGACGGAAACCGTGTTGCATGCCACCAGGGAGTGCAGTTTTTGTTGAGGTGTTTGCCCACTTCCCCATTTGTCAGAAATTCCAGTTTTATTGAATACGTAAAAGTTACTGATTAATTTATTCTGTGAGCTAGATCTCCAGCAATTGTTTTTACTGCGGGGTGGATTGATAATGTTTCCTAGGTTACGGAGCATTCTCTTTAAAGCAACGTTTAAATAGATGTGTAATTATGGGAGCTAGCTTCGGTTAAAGTCGAGAGCACTATAATCAGAATGCCCTCAAAGCCAATTGATTTGATAGCGTGTGATAAAGTTTAGAACACCACGCACATGATTCTGTATTTGGCATAGCGTACTTTCATCTGGGGAATGGGAATACAATAGCAATCCGTATATCAGAAAATCTTTGGCTGGTTCATGTGTTGAGGAAACTACCTAAGGTTCATTTATGACAATTAGGATAGGGGCACGCCCCTTTCCAGTGCCTTTTTTTATTTGTCAGACCTTGTGGGGACTAAGCAAGAGCTTAGCATTTTTCACTTTAACACACTGTGCCTAAAGTTCCCTCTCGTTGTTATTACTGTTTTGCCGTCGGTGATAGTAATTTTAAGACCGTATATGATACATAAGCTCTAATTTTCTTTGACATACTGAAATCGTTGTTTCGATGCGCAATGACAGCTGCACATTAATAAATAAACCACGGTTTGCTATTTAGCTTTTGATGCAATTACTTAAAAGATATGAAGTGATCTACGAGTAAAGTGAATCATTTATAGAAGCTGATATTAACGACAAAAACAATCAAATGGCAAATAATTTCTGATATAACATATTCAGAAGTTATTCTAGTCAGTCTAAGATTATCGATATTCTGTACTGTAGAGTGATACGTGCGACGATTTTAAAAAATTATCAGTCTTAAGTGTATTAACAAGAGATTGGTTGGATCCAGTAGAGAAAGAATAGAGGCTACGCACAGTGTCAAACAAGTAGTAAGAATTATATTTAAGATACTCACATACTGTCCCCCAGTTTCGAATAACCGGGTGTTTTCATTAACACTCGGTGTATGGTCATGTGCTGTGAGAAATAGTAACAGACCATCACTTTATTTGTTTTTGAAGTTAGTAGAGATTTAACATTGTTAACATTAAGGCCTTCGTAGACGTGAAAGTTAGTAAGGAGATTAACATGCAGAACGTGTTATATTTTCTAAGATATACACTCAAAAATTATAACTTCGCTGTTTTGGGGCGATAGAAACCAAATAGTTATGCATTGCTTTTAGTTAGTAGCAGTTAGACAATATATGGCGGAGAGGATCTTACTTGAATATGTCCTTACCGTGTGAAAAGCAATCCTTGATATAACATCATATTACATGACCATGATGTTTTCGAGGTTAATTTTTGAGGTAATATTTTAACAGTTTCAAATCGCCTTGGAACTCAGCCAGTCCAATGCATGTTTCGGACAGGTTTATTCTCCTGTAACAGGATTAAATCTCTAGAGCCTTTGAACGCAGCCTCCCTGATGTGTGAAAAACGTGGCCTGGTACGATGATCTATGTTGGAAGTTGAAGTTCTGGAATTAATTTTGTATAGTTACTCGATGATTTTTTTATATTGAAATGATGTGATATGTGGGAACAATTCTGCAGATTTTTTATGACAGCGCGGAGGGAAAATTAAAAGAAGAACATCCGTAACAGTTTGCATAAATATAGAATCGGAAGGCTCTTACATAAGCAACCATCATTAAAAAATCCCTACATCAAGCATCAAAGTACTAGTGCATTTAACCTAAATCATGATTATCGATTGTCTTACATAGCGTCTAGTTTAATCCGCCTTTTTGTCAACCAACTCGTCCAATACTGATGGCTATATGTCTAGAGATTATTGTAACATATTTAACAACACTTTGTAATGTAAATCGTAGGCAGGAAACGTGTTGGGGGTTACTTTCTTCGCGTTAAACGCTTTGTCTTCTGCTCAGTTCTAAGTAATGCCTTATTTTAATATCACCACTTATTACGCCATAAAATTAGATAATAATACGGATGCTATTTTCAACAATGTTGCACGTAACAAAAACAAATTTGATATGTTCTGGTTTTGTGAGACTGGCAAGAAAACTTGTATGTATTTTATTAAAATATTATTTTGCATTACTATCCTTTATTTAATAAATTATATAGTCTACTTTATTTATAAACGATTTATCTTATAAAATATATTCGTTTACGGACTATTTATTTTCTGGTTTAACATTTTCGACTTTTCAATTGATTAGCATTGTTAGCAACATGATTATATATTTTGTATTCTTATTTAACCGTAGTTTTTTTTATTTTTCCATGATATTTTGAATAATCAGTGTATGCCATTGCAAAAAATATTATTCTGTGTATTGAATTATGCATGGGCACAGTTACCCGATGTATCTATATGTACACGTGTTGTATAACATTTAGAAATTAACCTGAATACCTTGCTAGTAAAGCTGACTAGGCATGCATGTATGACTATTTATTTAATTTCGCCGTCTTATCCTTGTTCTCATTTTCCAAATTTTATTATCTGTATTTATTTTGGAAATTCCTGATTTTTGCTTTAATCTTTATTTATTTGCACTCATTAATTTGGTGAATATTTCAAGTTTGATTAGTTATATTTATTAAAGTGCTATATAAGTTTAACTCCGTCTGAGAAAAATGCACATTTTTCTTTATAATGAGCCTAGTGGTGTAGATATCTACTCGTTAATAATCCACGATATTTGTGAAATCTTAATTAACTCAATTCATTAAATGATAACATTTATTTTTTTCTTAATAGTCCATCATTGAAAACTGATATGGCATATTTATTATTTTTACATTTGCTGGGGATATAAAGCCATTTCCCTGGCAATTCTATATTGTTACATGCTATGTGCATTTGGTCAACATAACACCTTCGTCATAGACCAACTTAAATATCGCGCTATAGAATTTAAGCCAAGGATCTGCATCAAAAATTGCTCTTCTATGAGGTCTTTAGTTCTCCAAATGCCCATATTTGAATGGCTGTCAATCCACTAATCCCTAGATTTGATTGTCAGCTTTTATGTGAATAAACGGATATCTATGTTAGAAACGAGAGCGAATAGGAAACGTACACACCTGGACAGTTGAAGCCATCTTGAAAGAGATTCAAACACAGTTAAGCGGGCTAATGCAATTAATAGCTTAGCTGTGCTTGCTCGGCAATAAACCCTGCACTAGCATCAATATATTACACCTAGTGTCAGAGAACATGACAATGTGAAGGTACATATAAAACACACCATACAGTAAAATATATATAACACCATTTTCAAACGTACCGTATTTCTATTATTGTAATGAATCAAAAGTAAAATGCGACATGA
This sequence comes from Euprymna scolopes, assembly GCF_053919585.1. Taxonomy (NCBI): domain Eukaryota; kingdom Metazoa; phylum Mollusca; class Cephalopoda; order Sepiida; family Sepiolidae; genus Euprymna; species Euprymna scolopes. The sequence goes on along the minus strand of NC_136493.1, from coordinate 103,442,395 downwards.
AGATTTCCGAGAATATAACTTTGTTATAAAATTAATATATATTCTTCAACGGTTAGAACGAGGAGAGTTGTTTAAACAAATGCTTACTACACTTTATAGAAATTTGTATTTAAAATCATTTTGGTTTATCATAATATGAATATACTCACATATAATAAGTTATAAAATATATATCGCGATTGAGCCATATCTAGTTTATTAGTTACTACTTGGGTCTACCTACGTATTGCGCACTGTTGAAATAAATACTTAAAGTTGACGAATAAGTTTATACTTTGGTATATTTATTTATGTGATTAAATGAAGTAGTTATACTTATAGATATCTATGTATATGAATATATATATATATATATATATATATATATATATATATATATATATATATATATATATATATATTGTTTTATGAGCTTTCGGCCAGAGATTTGGCTATCCAGGGGTCAATTTGCACCGATTTGAACTTTGAAAACTCTATCAAACACCTCCGTAAGTTTTAGGTATAAACACTTGACATTTTAGATGTGGGTTTCTTAGATATAGTTCCAAGATATTGAATTCAATTCGCACCCAAAACAATACATATGAAATGATAAATATTAGGGTCAAAGTTAAAAAAATAAATACGTCAGCAGTCTCTACTAAACTACTAGCCAATTTTTGGCGTAAATATTTGAAGTTTTATATGAAGTTTATTCAGACAAGGGTAAGCGTTTTAATCAGTTTTAGGTCCCAAATTACGTTGCTATTGATTATATATATATATATATATATATATATATATATATATATATGCACATAAAGTTATAAACAGCATATAGGGCCCGAGCAAAATATGAACTCTCCCTCTCTCTCTCTCTCTCTCTCTCTCTCTCTCTGTATATATATATATATATATATATTGCTTGCCGACCCGTATATATATATATATATATATATATATATATATATATATATATATATATATATATACATATATATATATATATATATATATATATATATATATATATATATATATATATATATATATACGGGTCGGCAAGCAATTTCGCGCGGTTTTTTAAATTGAAATTCAAATCGATATACCTCTGCTCAAACAAAATTTATTGATCAGAAAATACACCACCAAGATCAACACACTTTTCCAAATGCAACTTATGTATATTATTGCCATTGGTGTAAAGATCGTGCGTATTTTAGCGGTGAAGTCGCTAACACGTATTCGATATCTCTTCAATTTTTGGTGCAATTCTCATGTAGTATGTTGTCGAGATGATTGAAACGGTAGTAATCGCTGGGTGAAAGGTTTGGCTATTATGGCTGATGAGGCCGTATTTTATAGACTATGTCGTTTAGCACGAAGGTTAAGGCGTTTTCGTAAATAGAATTTGCAGTTTTTACTCGACTAATACTGAGTGAGATTGTCGAATTTTATGATGTATTTCATTTATTTGTTGGCAGTCACCCTCTTTCTGTAATGGCTCCCGATTCATTTAAAAACTATACTTGATGAGACCGATCACACAAAACCAAAGAGTCAGCATTGCACCACTAGCTTTTGAAAGTGTTCAGGAGAGCCGTCAGCGCCTGAATATTGAGTTGAGCGACGCCGACTGTCATTAGAACACCGACTTTTCATCGCAAGTTTAATACCGGGCGAGAAGCGGCTTGTTTTTTTCTGCGTAAAGCTAATACAAATATTGTGTAAGAAATGCTTCTATTCTTCTAAAGGAAAATTCTAAAATTGATTGTACGTATTAGAAGTCAAGTCAGAAGAGGTGATTGTATGTGCTGAAACGTCGTTGCGCAAGGTAAACGTTAACATCAATGCCGTATATAACTGTGCGATAATGCGATGTCTAAGCAGAAACTTTTTTTTTACAAGAGAAGCATGCTGGTAATATAATGAATATGGGGAATCAGAATTAGTAAAAATATTGTAAAAATAAATGAAAATATATACAACACAGTAAAATGATTTTAATTTCAATAATTAAAAAAAGGACGCAAATATTAATTCATTTCAGTAATATAAGTTTAATGTATCATATTGATTGAATAATAACTTTGTAAAATTAGATTGCATTTTTTTAATAATGTGCATTTTTATGAGAGAAAGCATAACTATTTAATTTCAGTTTTAACTACTTTAAATTCGATTATTACTGATTTTATGTTTGGATGTATTTACAATATATTTGAAACTATATCCTTGTAATAATACTCATGCCCGCCTAATATGTTGCATTATTATATACAAATGTACACATCGAACAAATACTAATCAATATTTTGATTTCCATAAGATATAAGATAATTTTTCAGACCATTAATGAGTATCTCATTATTTCGATTAATCGGACTATAGTTATCACCAAAACTTTTCGGTAGTCCTGGGGCTTACAGACGCCTGTTTCGTCAGCCATGACGCCTTAAATAATTTGTAACTGTATTTCGCGATCGCCCGAACTAATAATGTAAATTACTACCTTCTGGTTAATATCACTTTTACAACTGAGTTTTTTCAAGTACAGTAGAACCCCAGGAGATGGCGAAAATTAAAAGTAGTAAGAAAATGCAGTATAGTATATGATACACATGTATATAATCCAGTAAAATAATTAAACACACTGTAAAGCGGAGAAAATACCGAAATCATGGACCGTAAAAAACATCGTATTCACTATTGTAACCTGGATAAAACACATCCTAGAATCCGGGAATCTACTGTAGTCTAAAAACTGCGCCACAATCCTTGCTTAAAAAAAGGAGGTTCTTTCAAAATCCCGTTTACATTCCCGAGTTCGGCTAGATATACCTGAAGCAGGTCTGAGTTTACATCCACCGAAATGTTGTAAAAAATAACACTGAAGATGAGAACAGTAGTCGGATGAACTCAAATAAAACGAATAACCACTCCTTGTCTGCAAAATTCTGAAACGTCATATGGATATGTGGTCTTCCAGTCTAAGCTTTTAAGTCCTAAACTAACCATGAATTGTTTTGTTTTGTTTTTTAATTAAAGTCTGATATTGAACCCATATCACACTATTTAATTTTTAACTCAGCAGTTTTCTATGAATGTTTATGCTTAATTTCTAAAAGTTGCGACTCGAACTATGTAATCCTGATTAATTCTTACATGAGTGTTTTTCCTTTTCTTTTAACTATGAAAGTACCTTTCCTGATTTCAAACTAATAAATTATGTTACATGTAATTATTTTATCATGTGCTATTTTAAAAATATTTTACTGATTATACTCTCATAGAGATTAATCGATACACGATGTTGTTCAAATATTGTTCAAAATCTATAATCTAGTTTAAATTTCGGATAACTTTGAGTCCTTTCTGCTAAATTAGTTTTCTTTGATCTAATTTTGCTTTACAATGTTGATTAAATTATCCTGGTTTAAATTGATTATTGAATTTGTTCCTTCACAACGAACTCTACGCGTTATTTTATAAAACGAAAAAATCATATTTATAACGACGCTTTACTTATTTCATTACCGGTTACCATCATCAAAATGGTCGCATGAGAAAAACAGTTTACTTTGTAGTAAAAGTATGGTGCTTGGTCAGTCTGTGCGTTATGAGCATAGTGGTTGTCTGTACAAAGACATTGCCCTGTTTTTTTTTAAACTAGCCGATAGCTCCTGTTAACATCTTCGTTTTTCCCTTAAACGCAATCGTTTGGGTCTTTTTTGCACTTAGTTCACCAGGAATATTAGTTCGGTAACACTGCAGGTCCTTCTTCATAAGCCGTGTGGTATCTATAATAACTGGTATAATTGATATCTCTCTAAGATTTCCGTTTCTTTTCATATCATTCATGAGGTCTTGAAATTTGGACTGCTTCTCGCATTCAGCTCTGTTCAGACCTCCCTCATTATGGACACTCACTTCAACCAATGGTGTGTCTCCCCCCCTCTCTCTCTCTCTCTTTCTCTGACATGTTTGATCTAAGTATGTTATGTTTTTCAGGAAACTGTTAAGGTTGGTATGTTTGTTTTTGTATCGATTAATTTCTGGTATGTGTTCCTCCTACAGATTTTTAACTACATCGAATGAGTCACGGCTTCCTAAAGAATTAAGAGTTAAGTCATAATCAAAAAGAGGTAATTTTGTATTGTTCAACGTTTGGGTTTGGTTTATGTTACGGTGTAAAAACAGCCCCTTTTTATTTAATTTTTAAAAATAAGCGTTTCATATTACCTAGAAATATTTTGAGAGTGTTATTTCTCTTTAGCAAATATTTGGAAAGATTCAGTTGCACAACTTACAAAGAAAACTGCCCCTGTGATTTTGATGGTTTATATTCGATTTTCATCCCCAGCTTCACTCACCATATTCCAAGAGAAAATATTAGCGTAGGCTAGAAACAGTACCAGTAGCATCACATGTTGTTTGACGGGTCAAAATTCGTAGCACAATTATTTCTTCCTAAATGCAAGGAAAATGACAAGCCTCTGCCTGAGTTGTTATTTTAGATGCGACAAGTTAATATGGCATATACTTATGTTTCTCCCCCGCACTTTCTCTCTAAACGTAATATATTATTGTGTCTAAATAATATTAGTGATTCGCAAATGATAAAGGTAATACAAGATTTTGATTTCACTAAAAAAGTAATTTAACTTATTAATATACCCCCACTATTATGCGATTAAGACAAGTTTTAATTTAATATTAAGAGGCGTTATGATCTATTCAATGTAAAACGAAAATAATACTAATATATATATATAACTAGTTCGACAAATGTTTATTAATACTCGATGGTATAATATTAGAGTAGTAAAAGTACGTGAAATATAAACTTTAAAATATTACTTTAAAATCATGATAATATTGAGAAATTAAATATAAAATGAAATGTAGTCAATACTATAAAACAAGTATATGAGGTGTTTATGATGTATGCATAACCCATTTGATATTTATTAGATAAGAATCAGTAATTCATATTATAGTAATTATTTTTACTACTGCTCTGATCCTAAGTAATATTTCGTCACGTTATAATCGCTATAACCATCGATATTCCCCGGGTGTATCTTGATGAACGGGAAATATTTCTATGAAACTCTAGAATATTTCGCGCGAATTCGGGAACATTTTTACTCAACTCGAATTTGTATCCGTCGAACACTTGACATTAACGGATTTCGCACGAAAAACTTTATTACATGACAGGGGCATCATGCTTCAGTTCCCTTTGCAGTGTCTATTTCGAGTGTTGGCTGCACTGAGAGAGCAACATACTCTAGAAATGGAAACATTGGAACCTGAATTTTTGCAAGTACTTTATCTATCAGGCCACAGATTTTGTAAATATTTAGTTCAACCGCCTAATGAGTATTTTAAACAAAAATATTAATTCAAACGGTGTACATTTGTTATCAAATGTAAACACATAAAATTTGACAAGAGACTAATTAAAAAAATTATCCTATTTCCTAACGAGTGTAAGACATCTTTACAAGGCTTAGATCAACATCTAACATATTGTGTAGCCTAAGTAAGGCAAAGAAAAATAATTTTCAGTTGATGCTATCGATTTCTCGCGCACTTATTTTATAGAAACAAGATATTATTTACATAAACTCCGGGTTACATCAGGATAGATGAAGTTTAACAGACTTACATCTATTTTTAATAAAATATATCTGAAATATACACGCGTTTATTACTTATTCTTAGTTCTATTTCTCCCCATATATATATATATATATATATATATATATATATATATATATATATATATATATATATATATATATATATGGGGGGTTATTGTATGAACTAATCTTTCTCTTGATTTTAATAAATAATAGCTAACTTGTTTATTGAAGCCATAATTCTAAATGCATTGTAAAAACTAATCCGGATAATTTTATTGTATTGAGTTTGTACGTTTATTTATTTTTTCATGTAATCTATTTTTCACTTATAATCTTTTTAGAAATGTATTCTTTATTAGATTTTCGACAAAGTGTTCTGCTGCATAGTTTTTGGTCTTGAGGGCTTCAACAGAATATCCACTCGCTCCACATGCTGCACACTTCAAAAATAAATGCATTATCTTAGCACACAACAGCGATGTTATCATTCACCGAGCAAAATGTCACGCTTTTTAGAACGTGTTTCCTCCTTTTTATTTTATTCCATTTTAACACTTTTGATATTTTTGTTTTATTTTAAATGATTTTGAGCGTTCGCTATTTGAATTCATTCTTCTTTTTTCATATTTTTTAGTATTTTTCTTAAAAAAATAGTATCCTTCTTGCAGAGTCATTGAAAGGAACACCTTCATATCATTGATAAAATGTTGGCCTTAAAACCTAGTAGAAAAGGCGCTGTGCACACTCTTTTTTGAAAAAGAGTGTGTGCTGAAGGGCCAAGGACGTACCTCACCCTGCCTCTTTCAGAGTCCCATTCTACTACTTTGACCGATAAGTTCATTAATAAAAGGGAAGTTTTGATCTCTTTCATAATTTAACATTTTCCTATGAATAAATGCCCCAAACATACTTGATTAATTGAAGCTAACTTCGTGGGCGCAGTGTGCATGTGCGGATCCTTATCCAAGCAAGATGCAGTATCTCGAGTGGTATCTGGTTCATCCTTGCTCAGTGCGGATAATGTTTTTTAGACACTAGAAATAGTTCTACTATGATTTTCCTCACGAAAGTTCTGATGTTGAGTGCTATGTAACAACTCACATCTCAACGTAAGTTCGGTTTTTTTTCATATATGTTTTTTTTTTTTTTTCGAATTTCGAATACTTATATTTTACTCGGAGATTTGCATGGACTTTCGAAGGGATGTTTTCGTTTCGTTATCCATGTCTCAGAAGAATAATTAAGTGATAGTAAAAACGTTTTATTAAAAATACTTACGCCCCAGGAAGGCGTAGTTTACAAATACATTTTACTCGGTATCTTATTCACTACGCTACATTAGGGGCAGTTCTTGTATGGGTGTTATGCGATTAAATGTGTATGCTTGCAGGTGTTCATTTTTCAGTTCATAATTATGTCACTATTTATTACATAGTGTTGTTTTTTCTGTCGTTGTTCCTTTTATATTTGTCATATATATATATATATATATATATATATATATATATATATATATGTATGTATGTATGTATACACACATGCATACACATATGTACATATATACATATATATATATATATATATATATATATATATATATATATATATATATATATACAGAAAATCCTTACTGTTTAGTTAACTATACACATTCGAAAAATCTATTTTCAATCAACTTAATTAAAATTGCATTGGATGGTTATCTTTTAAGGTTACAGATGGTATTTATATATATATATATATATATATATATATATATATATATATATATATATGTATGTATGTATACACACATGCATATACATATGTACATATATACATATATATATATATATATATATATATATATATATACAGAAAATCCTTACTGTTTAGTTAACTATACACATTCGAAAAATCTATTTTCAATCAACTTAATTAAAATTGCATTGGATGGTTATCTTTTAAGGTTACAGATGATTATTTTTTCTTACGGTAAATCTAAAGAAAAATAGTACATCAATACGATAGGAAATTACTCTTTGGGTTCTTTTAAACCTGTTATAATATAGTAATGATGTACATTTATATCATATGCATAATATTATTTAGTATCACAGTGTATATTAAATAGATAACACCGGATTTTATAATTATTTAGCTTAGTATAAATCTTACCTGTTAGCGTATTATAAACAGTAATTTACTATTATTTTTCTACTTATTTAAATATTTATATAAAAATTTGTTGATATATTTGCATACCTTTTATTTTAGCACTAACATGATATTAATGGTTAGTCTTTCTTTCTTTATTTTTAATTGTTTATTGATTACCCGACTTGTTTGACGAGATTAATTATTTAATTCCATCCGTTAATTTTATATTTATTAACAATAAAATTTACCTACATCCTTACTTATAAGTCTATAGCACACAATTTAATACATGTTACCGTATTTTTACCAGTTTTCCGAATTTAAACCATTGATTATTTCTAAGAAAGAAATAATCGTTATATATTAATGCATTATAACAGAAATGTAATCAGGATATATTTATTGGTATTATAATATATTGGTACTGTTTATTTTATGTTTTATCTAAGAAAGTATCTCCTAATAATGCAATTGCATTTATAACGGCATTGTATAGACTCTCGTATGTTATTTTTGGTCACCATATATGGGTACATATATATATATATATATATATATATATATATATATATATATATATATATATATATATATATATACATATAATCTGAACATTTTGCTAACTGCCTTTCATTTCCTCTGATGATATAAGCCATTATTGAAAACCCATGGATTGAGGAAATTTATATAACCCCTTTCTATATATTCCTTTCGTCAAACAAAATTTTTTAACTACAATATATGTGTCTATATTTTGATTTTCAAAATTTTAATTTAACAACTAAATTTATATATAAATATATATATAAATATAACATACATATATATGTATAAATACATCTAATTGTATATATATACATACATACATATATATATATATATATATATATATATATATTGGCTTAAACTACATGCCGAAGGGAATGTTTATGATGTCACATATCAGTTCTCAAATATATAGGGGACCTGCTGAATAAAATATGCCCTTGCGTATTACTTTAGCCGATTGTAAAGACAAATATTGAAGAAATATCTTATAAATAGTATTTCTGCAAAATCTGATACTGTTTATTACATGAACAATTAAAAAATTGTTTAAGGTCTATTTGACATAATCGTGCATATTTGATAAAAAAAGTATTTTGACTGTATAAATTCATTATATACAATGTTTAGAGATCCTCAAAAATAACAGATTTTTCGTTGATGCTAAATGATTCCACAGTAACACAAGCGCAGAACATATCAAAATGTTAGGCATATCTCCAATTGTTAATTCGGCTACACATAAATTACATTGTGTTTGTAATTTAATAAGTAATGTATTTTATGTAGAATTACCTTGATATTTACAGAGTTGAAACAATTCCATGAGAGTTTTCTGTAGGTTTACCCTTTTGGAAAGAACAATGTAAAAATGTTATATTTTCTTGAAATGTTTCTTGGTGGATAATGCGTTCTTGTTGAAATGAGTATATATTAGGATATGTGAGGTGGAGGTAAACAAAATGGTATTCGATCTAGAAACAGTGAGTTATTTAATATACAGTATAATGCTTAGTAATATCTATATGTTTTCACAAATAAAATGAACGTATGTGGCACGTTATAATAGGAGTGTGTTTATTAGAGGTATGTTCTTTTCTGTAGCTATACAATTTTTTCGTCAGAAAGTGTACTTAAAAAAAATCTAGTACATTCTCTATTATCTGAAAGTTTCGATAACATATATTCTTAAACTGCCGTTACAAAACCGGTTTATTAAACAGTAACATTGGAATCAGTGGAATCGCCAATTTGTTAACCCTATTGATCCATAGACTGTTCTAGCCGGAAACCCAATGTGTTTTTATATCCAAAATAGTGTTTTATTTACATCGTACTATTAAAAACATGCAATTGATTTCAAAAACTTATTTGTATTCTATCGTTTCAACGAAAGTTTAAAATATAAAGATCAAACAAAATAGTCTAGTTATGCTTGAAACACAAATGTTTATTGTTCACGTGTTTCTGTTTAAAAAAAAACATAATTCTGGTTTTATAAGCCGCGTCTTCATATTGTGCGTTGTTATACATTTTCCGAAAAACATTTTATCTTAATCTGTAACCTGAAAAAAAGGCAATGTCAGTTTTACCTGATGCATTAAACACTTACAAATTAAAGGGATGTAATCTAATGTCTTTTTCTAAAAGCTTATTGTATGAACCAAAAATCATGTTACTGAAAGAGGCAGCAGAAAAGCAGAGAATCATGTAAAACCGCTTTTAAGACTCAACCTTTTCTGCCATATATGTGGCACACTGTGCTATTCAAATTATGGCCTTAAAACTATACTTCTGGTTCACGGACGTGGTTTGCGTGTAACTGATGATTAAGGGTAATGAGCATTGCGATGACCTGCCTTTGATATATATATATATATATATATATATATATATATATATATATATATATATATATATATATATATATATATAAGTACTTCTTTAATAACAAAAATTAATAAACGAAAATATAAATTCATGCATAAAATTTAAGTATTAACAATGTATATGCAATTGTAGATCCCATTCCAGTTACATACATGTGCAGTGGAAGATGAGATCTTAGATTCCACGAGACTATACCTCATAAATCCATGGCTGCCATCTTTAATTTCTCTTTCTCTCAGATCCCATCCCATCCGAAGGTAAGTTGCATGATCACACGACACACACACACGGGGTCGCTTTCCTCATTGATTATTATATTCAACTCTGCAAATAATAAAATCTTTAATTGTAAACAAACGTCTCATGTTTACTTTTCCATTAAACAAAAACATTAATTTCGAACGAACTTGTTTACACTCACCCTGGTCTCCAGACCACACATTTGGCATGTTGTACGAGGTCGTTTGTTGTAAGCTGTTAGTCGCGGCCGGCAGTTGCTCGCAATGTGACCCTGGTCATTGCACCTATAACACATTATTTCACCGACCAGGACGGGCCCCTGGGACGGTCTATCCTCATTTGATGCGCGCTGTGCAGCATCTACTACCGATTCTCCCATCTCATAAGTTTTATTCATCAAGGTCCTGGCCCGGTCTACCAGGTCGTTAAGGGGCAATGAAGCTATGCTTGAGCTAGCCCGCAGGAGTTGCTTTGCTTCCGTTGGAGGCCCTGCCAAAAATGTGCATGCCAAGGCCTGATCAGGCGGGCCACCAAGCAACACTATCAATTTCGTCAGCTCGGCCAAATGAACGTCGACATTTTGACCGGGATGCATGGTTCTCGCTTCAAATTGCTCCCAAGCAGTGGCGGGTCGAGAGCGAGCGCCTTGTATAATGCCGTGTTTACGCTTTCATAATCCTGTTTTCCTCAGGACTAAGCTGTTAATATACTGCGAAGCCCCGCCGAGCAGACGTAGAGGAACCATATGTTCAATGTTCTTCACACTAGCCAACAGGCAATGTAGTTTCACCTTCTCCACCCAGTCAAGTGCCGGCGTCGAGCCGTCGAAGTCCGGTATCAATTTAAGATCGAATGTGTTCCCCATTATGCCGAAATAGCTTGACGTTAAATAGGATGGTATACAGCAAAACAAAAGAAACCAAATACAATACGAAAATGTCCAGCTAGAATTCGTCACTGGCAACTTTCTCTCTCAACTCCCAGAACGCCTCTCCCCACTGCCTATACGAACAGACATTTTATCAAAAAACTGACCCCATTTCATTTGCATACATGTGCAATAGAAGATGAGTTCTTGTGAGATTCAACAAGACTACACCTTATAAACCCATGGCTGCCATCTTTAATTTCTCCTTCTATCAGATCCCATTCGAAGGTAAGTTGTATGACCGCACGAATCACACACACGGGGGTGCTTTCCTCTTTGATTATTACATTCAACTCTCCAAATAATAAACAGTTTTCTTGTGAAAAATGTATCACGTTTACTTTGCCATTAAACAAAAAAATTAATTTCGAACGAACTTGTCTAATAAAAATAACAAACCGTTAATTTTATATGCCATGCTATTCATAGTGTGTGATAATAAAACTTCTCAAATGCACTCGTGATTGTATGCTGTGTAAAGGGTTAACTTTTGTAAACCTCGGCTCTTTCTTCTTTCATCGATCCAAAAAATATCTCAGAAAACTGTCAGATACAGAACATATTTATGTGACATTCATAAAAGTCGTCCAGGTTGTTGTGGATTCTATAGAGAATGAACTTATACCCATACAAACACACATAGTTCATTTTATATGATAGTATTCACACACTCACACACCCACACACACGCTCGCGCATGCATATATATATATATATATATATATATATATATATATATATATATATATATATATATACGTGTGTGTATATGTGTGTGTGTGTGTGGGCTTAGCAAATGTATCAAAAAGTGGCTTCAGGTGATATATGTTAGTAAAAATGATTAATTATTATTTAATTATAATTATAAAGCTACTTAAAGTATACTTAAAGAAGGGTTAGATCGGCAGAGTTAAAAATGATGAATAGAAATAATAACTAACTTCTATTTAATCTTCACAACTTCCGACGTGCAAATACTCTTTATTTTCTACAGAACTCGACTGAATTTGCTGTTTAATATTTCTTCTTCCTTGTATATAAGTGACAATTTTTGGTGGTCCTTAGGTTGAGGTTTGGCAAATGTAGTAGCATGTGGCTTGCGTAGCAGGGTTCGAATCTCATAACCGACAGGAATTGTATTACTCCACTGATGATTGATAAGCCTGATGAAAACGTGCCTCTCTATAGAGACGAATAATTATATATATATATATATATATATATATATATATATATTTGTATGTGTCTATATCATTAATTACTTCATTTGGAATGATATATGCTTTTAATATGCTGGCTATTTTCCTCTATGTACAGAGTCGAGTGCTTTGGATAAATCTACAAATATCATGACTGTCTCAATGTTTTTTTTGTTTGTTGTGTTGACTCCTTCACTCAGTCTCCTAACAGTAAGTATTTGACTAGTAGTAGAGTGATTCTTTCTAAATACATTTTTGTTCTTCCTGGGCATTCTTAGATCTTTGTTTGGATACGGTTCAGAGGCATGGCACTGTAGATTTTTGCTGCAATTGGAGTGAATGTTCTTCTTCTGTAGTTGCTAGGTATGCTTAGGTCACCCTTCTTGAGGAAGGCAAGTATGCCTCCTTCCCTCTATATAGTAATAATTTTTGGATTATATACAGAATTGCATGAATTAAGAAGTATGCCATTGAAACCAGCTGTCTTCCATACTTCAGGTGGTATGTTATCTAAGCCTGCAGCTTTACGATTCTTAGTCTTCTTTAGTACATTAAGACTAAGAATCGTAAAGCTGGAGGCTTAGATAATATATGCGCACACACGAGCAATGGTCAGATCCCCAGATGGGGACACTGAATTTTTCGACATCCGCACTGGGGTTCTGCAAGGAGATACTCTTGCCGCTTTTCTTTTCATTGTCTGTCTTGACTTTGTACTTCGCACCTCTGTTGATATACACAACATGATAGTCTTCACCCTAAATGAATCCAGAAACAGACGTCATCAATCAGCATATATAACTGATGCATATTACGCAGACGATACTGCTTTATTCGCGAACAACACTGTTGATGAGCAAACACTGTTACGTAAGCTAAAAAGTATGCATATGGCATTGGTCTCCACATAAATGCGGATAAGACAAAGTTTATGACTTTCAATGTGAAGATAGAGATCAGGGCTTTGGTTGGATCAACACTGACATAAGTCGCTGAGTTTACATATCTGGGCAGCAACATAGTTTCCACAGAGAGGGATATCGGAATTCGCATCTCAAAAGCATGGAACGCATTGGATGGGCTACATTCAGTATGGACTTCGAGACTGGCTAGCAAACTGAAAAGGCAGTTCTTCATGGCGGTGGTAGAGCCTGCCCTTGTTTACGGTGTTACAACCTGGACACTCACCAAAAGTTTGGAAAGAAAACTAGACAGTACGTACACCCGTATACTAAGAACACTATTAAATTTATCTTGGACAAAATTATACCACGAAACAGCAACTTCATGTCAACCTACCTGCCATCTCTAATACCATCAGAGAAAGACGCCTACGATTTGCCGGTCATTGTCTGAGGAGCAAGCATGAATTGGCGAGTGATGTATTGCTATGGACTCCACGACACGGACGCGCAAGCAGAGGACGACATAGATCCACGTAAATCCTACATATAACACACGACGCCAACTGTGAACCTGAAGATCTGAGGCAACCGATGGAAGACAGGAAAGTCTGGAGAGGATGAGTCACTTTGGTCCGGGCAAGAAACCCATGATGATGATGATGATGATGTGTGTATATGTATAATTATATATATATATATATATATATATATATATATATATATATATATATGCATATATACATAAATAGCCACCCTCCAAAACTCACACGTATGTATATATGTATGCGTGTGTTTTAATTTGTGTGTATGTATGTATATATATATATATATAAATATATACATATATACACATATGTGTTGGTGTTTTATTTGTGTGCATGTATCTAAATATCGCCTCTTTCGTACCTACTATTTTTCTTACTGTTTACTCAACATCGGCGTAGATTTTCATAGACATGAGGAGCTATAATGTCGGACGGTGTTTACAAGATGTGACTGAGATGGTGATTTTAGTTATATTTGAACTACTTCATACAAGTTAATTCACTAAAGTAATGCAACATTGAGAGAATTAAAAATATGCTGCTCAAGGGTAGAAATACAATAATTAGTGTATAGCAATATGTTCCTCTATAGCCAGGGGTGGGATTTTGTTGCTGAACACGCTTGGTCGCTGCAATGTACACCAAGAGCTGACAAGTTAAACAAGTTCTACAGGAACACACTATTGCATTGCTTTAAAAAGGCAGAGGGATAAAAAAAAATTGCGGCGATAAGACAAGGGGTAGTTCTCACTTAATAATGGTGGACCTATGAGTTTGGAGATATTTGTTCACACTGTTAAACAGTAAGATGTAGAATACGATATGTGGCAACAATACGCCCTTCCTAAGCAGAATGGCTTCTAAAGGTTTCGATAGGACACTAACGTGTAAGTAATTTCTATCACAATAAATGAAACTAACTTTCTTTGCGGACGCATTTGCCCAATCCAAATATTTACATTCAGTCCATGCAGTCGTGAATCTTAAGCTGAGATTAATGTAAATCATACTGATTAATGTAGAAATGTATCCGGTATAATATATATATATATATATATATATATATATATATATATATATATATATATATATATATATATATATATATAAGCTGAACGTATGTGTGTGTGTGTTTGTGTTTGTCTGGTCACGAATAGGCTCCTATATGGTTGACTATTAAAAAAAAACTGATTAAATAAAATGATAGAAGATGGATCGAGGCTCAGGAATAGGTATGTTTGATCTGGCAGAACGGTGGTTCACAAAATTGTGGGGTCTGCGTTCGCGCCTGTCCCCCGAAGGGATCGAAATAAAAAATGAAAAAAAAAAAAAACGTTTACAAGGGTCTTTGATATAGATGTACATGAGAATACTTTGATAATATGTTTCACCTTAAATAGGGATGGTATAATAAAATTGTGGGGATTCCCTTCGTGCCTGTACTCCATGGAAATATGGCACACACTTTATACAAAGACACCTTATATATATATATATATATTTGCGCAAGTATACTTTGATAATTATGTTTCAGTTTGAAGAAACGGTATAATAAAATGAGTGGGTGTTCGTTCGCGCCTGACTTCCATAGAATGTAAATATGCCACAAAGTTTAACAAGGTTATTTAACAGGGGTGAAGGTCCACAATAACACCTTAACATTAATCTTAATTCACGTTAGCTTTTATTTATTTTTTTAGTTGAATCATATTGTGTCGAATAAGGTGGCATCATACATCCACGTGCTCATTAAAGTGAAAGCAAAAAAAAAAAAAAAAGTCGGAACTCTAGACAATTCTCCACACAAATTTTGCATAACTCTGTTTTATCCTCCTCCACTTGCAAGTGCCACTCTTTCGAAAATAGATAAATAGATAAATAATAAAGAATAATGACGTTCCTTGGTATCGTGTCAAAAGAAGGAAACAGTCCTGCTCACGTGATTACGTGTCTCTTTAAAAAATTTACATAACCATGTTTTTTATCTATATATCTTTTTAATCTTTTTTTGTCAGTGTACTAGAAGGAATTAAGTGGATTACAACCCTTCCTGCGTGCTCTTTACATTACAATATTACAACTCTGAATCCGACGGTTCAATACTAAATCATTCAATACTGTAAAACTGTAACGAAACTGTTCTGCTTAGAAAAGGGCGCCATTTTCTTCTTATTCATATTGATGTCGATACTTTGCTTTAAAAAACTAAAGTAATTACGTGTTTACTTTTTTATACCCCATTGTGCTGTTTCGGATTATTTTACTAGAGAAAGTAAAGCTTTATTATTTTTCAAAACTGTTCTTGTTTCTTTACTTTTCGATATTTCGTCAATATTATTTAGTAAGAAATTTTAAGCGATAACTACTTAAATGAATTTTTATATAAACTACACATGCCATAATCGAAAATTCCCCAAGCACAAAATAGCGGAAAACATTAAAATATGTTTAGAAATAGTCCTTACTTTGACGGAACTCTCTTAAATTGTTAGCAGTGAATGCTCAGGTGCCCCTCCTTCAAATTGTAAACGGGTCTCTCCATTTCAAAGTCGCTGCCATTTTGATTTGTTTTTTTTTTCAAACCGGTTCGTGAATTAAAAAAAAAATGCTTAACAACTACTTATAAATACAAAACCATGAACTATTCACCATAACAGTAATTTTTACTGACTATGGTAACATTTATTTCTTGTGTATTATATTATTATATATATATAGCCTTTTCTCTTCGTAAGAAAACATTATTTTGTTGTCACTCTTGGCTACGGATGGATAAGAAGTTGATATAAAGAAATATTTTTTCGCGAAAATTATCTTTACTTTCATCATATGTTGCCTGGGGTAAAAACTTTTAGTATCAAACCTATTTCTTTACAACCCCCTCCTTTTCATAACCTATCATACTCTCATCAATCACATACCATTTTCTGCAGTCTGTTTTTATACCCAGTCAACGACAGATACTTCTACTATTATATATATATATATATATATATATATATATATATATATATATATATATATATATATATATATATATGCGCCTTAACACAATAATAGAATATTTCCTCTGAATAATGTTACTAATGTAGCAGCATTATTTTTATATATAATATAAACAGACATCAATAATGAAGGCACAACTATGTCGTCTAAATATTTATATAAATTCTAGGATTAAAACAGGACTTTCATGGCTGAGAAAATCCTCATCGCTAAAACGTAATTGAATAGCAAGTTTCAAATTAAAATATACAGCGGTGTAAAAGAGAAAGGTACATGTAACTGTCCTAATTAATATAAACAATAACACTCACATCCTCACAAAACATATGTGTGTGTGTGTATATATATATATATATATATATATGTATATATATATATGCATATAAACGTATGTATATATATACATATATATATATACATATGTGCGTGTATATATATATATATATATATATATATATATATATATATATATATATATATATATATATATATATATAGTCAATTTTTGTCCTACTCATTGAAATGCGCCTAGGTTATATAAACTGTTTCCCTATGTGAAGGATCACCCCCGTATTATTGAAAACGTTTACTTACTTTTATATTTTAAATACTTTTGGAAACATATACTAATATGAATATTAAATAGGTGGCCATACTAGTAAATTGTAGTAGAGTAAAAATATAACTTGCTCTAAAAGTTGAGATTAGTATTACGATGTTACTCAACCAAATGTAATTTAAGTTCAGAATGTAACAAGCTACGCACCATGCACATCATTTCTATTGTTTTGACAAACAGAACCCGCTCAATTATTATACGTCGGTCAATAAATATTGAACTATATAGATTTGAAGCTTAATTTGCAGGAAAGCACAACATGATCGCAACCGTCTGTACTATTTTCAGAACATATCTCAATTAACGTCTCATTAAAATAATCAAATCTTCGCAAATGCGTTATACTTATGCGGCATTCTTTATATTATATAGGTATATCTTCGAAGATGTTCTGATATTCCATGGCCTTAGAATGCGTTTTATTTTTCATGCAACGATGTTGAATATTGGTTTCCATATTAATGCGAATAAGACAAAGTTCATGACTTTGAATGTGAATGGAGAGATCAGGGTTCTAGTTGGATCAACACTGAAAGAAGTCGCTGAGTTTACGCATTTGGGCAGCAACATAGTTTCCACAAAGAGAGATATCGGAATTCGCATCTCACAATCATGCGCCGCATTGGATGGGTTGCGTCCAGTATGAACTTTGGGACTAACTAACAAACTGAAAAGGCAGTTCTTCAAGGCAATGGTAAAGGTTGTCCTTGTTTACGGTGCTACAACCTGAACACTCACCAAAAGATTGGAAAGAAAACTAGACGGCACATACACCCGTATGCTTAGAACAATATTAAATATATCTTGGCAAAATTATCACAGGAAACAGCAACTTCATGTCAACCTACCTGCCATATCTAATACCATTAGAGAAATACGCCTACGATTTGCTCATCATTGTCTGAGGAGCAAGCATGAATTGGTGAGTGATGTATTGCTATGTACTCCACGGCACTGACGCGCTAGCAAAGTACGACCTAGATCCACGTGCATCCAACAAATAGCACACGACGGCAACTGTTAGCGTACAGATCTGAAGCAGCTGATGGAAGACAGGGACTCCTTGAGATCAAGAGGCACATTAGTCCGGGCAAGGAACCCGCCGTGATGATGATGATGATGATGATGATGATGATGATGATGATGATGATGATGATAATGATGACGATGACGATGACGATGATGATGACGACGACGATATTTTTCGCCCCCTGGTTCCGGTATTTGTCCCGCCTTACGGTGCGATTAATTTGTTATTTGATTATATACATATCTATTATATACTGTAATGTATTTTGTTACTAAGTTTAATACCGCATTGCGAGGTTCTACTGTACTACTATACATAAATAGCAGTTATTACAAAAATATGCCCACAGGGACAAATCGACTGGTATTGTTTTATATCAGGTCTAGCTCACCCTTGGTCGACTTACTTTGTGGAAAAACATTTCCTTTATTGCATAGCCTTGCTTCTGATATATCTAGACTTACATCATTCTAGGTATACGATGTAATTCTACGTCTAATAAATATAATAAAAAATAAGCACAATGTTGATGCTTTTTTTACGAATTCTGAAAACATATTTTTTGTAACTTATAAATCCTGAAATTTGGATGTTACTACAACAGCGATTCCAAATAGAATTGTGGTTAAAACGTATAAAATAAGAAGTAATTGTGGAGAAGAATAAGTTGTTGAAGCGGAATATTAGAAAAAAAAGAAAGAAGTAAAAAATAAAAAAGAAAACCAGAAAGGAAGGTAGTGGTATTACAAGTACAGGGGTACCCTTATTTGCAGTAATAATAGTAGCTGTAGTAATAGTAGAGGAGAGAGTATGTAGCAAACCATACAATTCAAATAACCTTACAGCGATAGTGGAAACGAACATTCTGAGTCAAGGATCATGCATATCTCCCTTTCTGTAAAATGTAATTTAACCAATGTTTATTCGATTTTAAACTTTATGCCGTTATGGAAGACGGCATTACTAAATATTTCTGTAGAAAACCCGGAAGCCGGAACTTGAATAAAATCTAATTAAGAAAGTATGAGGGCATCCACTCATTGAACAGAGACGTAGAAACGCACGCCTCAACAATACATTGTTTTGTCTCAGATGTCATATGTGTGTGACCTGAAACTCGATTCAAAATATGATATCAAAACAAAACATAATTAAATTTAATGCAAGTTGATACGTTTTGTTACAATGAACATATCCATATACATCTGAACATAAAACAAAAACAAGCAGTGGTTTGCAATGAAGGAACAGTACCCTTTAGATCATTTACTAGTGTTTTAGTAACAAATAATTAAATTTCGAATATCTAATATTTATATCTAATCAAAATATTTAATTTAGATTACTCTTGTGAAGTTCGGTATTCTGTTCGAAGATCAAGTCATTCATTTTTACAAAGTTATACTCTGTGAATTTTCATTTTAAATGAGTATACTTTTGCATATATTTTACTTAATCAGTCGGAAACCATAAATAGAAGAGTAAATCAGTGCTTATGCCTTACTCATAATAAACCCAGAACAATATTGCTAATATGTTACCTATGATGCGCATTATATATTTTAATAAGAATGTATTAATTAATCCTATTTTTAATTGCATATCACAGCACGTATTCATCTATAGTCCATATGCATATTCTATAGAGAAAATAATACTTCCCTAACGTGTATTACCAACGTTCTTATTTCCATTAAACGAATAGTAATTCCCATAGCAAAACATAAAAATAGAGGTGTTTTGAGTGCATATGATAGATCTATTAAGATGTTGATAGAAACTTGAAATAAACAGTAACTGACTTTATAAATCGTGTCAGTAAATTTAATGTATCTCCTTATATATATATATATATATATATATATATATATATATATATATATAGAGAGAGAGAGAGAGAGAGAGAAAATAACGTACACCCACACATATAGACCCCTCCCATATATATATATATATATATATATATATATATATATATATATATATATATATATATATAGGAGGGGTCGATATGTTTGGGTGTACGTTATTTTCTTATATCTACCCAATGTCAGGACTATACGGAATGTTAAAAACACTATTTAGGAGTTCTTAACAAAGAAAGAAGAAATGCCTGTGAATTATTAGGCTTAAAAATACTTGACTTCTTTAACTGCATTCCGTGAGTAACTGTCTTTTCGACGGACTTTTATCAATCTGCGTTGGTCCTGAACTTCAATCAGAATACCCTGGAAATTTCACTGCCTAACTATACACAATTAACTCAATAAATGAACGGCTCATCACCTGGGAAAATTACTTCAATATAAGCTTAACTGCATAAAACGGATTCGTTCCACACTTACGGAGAGTATGCCCTAATCCAATTGTTACAAAGAGAGAGAGAGAGATGTTACAGAGAGAGAGAGAGAGAGAGGTGAGTAAACGTGGAGGTAGACACGTTTATCAGCTGACCAGATTACGTATGTGTGACGTGGTCAGGTTGGCTAGATCTGGAGATTAGATTTGGGCTTTGAAGAAGACGGACGCGGCTTCCCGTTGTCTCCCCCTCTTCATTGGGGAGGGGGGAGACCAACGCTGATGTGTGTAGAAGAAGAACCACACAGGCCGATTTCACTTCCACCTTCTGCAGGACCTCTGGCGAAAGTGAAATAAAAACTATAAAACCCATTCATCGTCTTGGAGTGATAAATCTTCGTCAAATAGGTATCAAGTCTCCCTCCAGGATGAGAAATTTCCAGAATGTCCAACATCGAAGAAGCAGAGGTAGGTTCTGAAAATACATGTCACACACACGATTCCCTTTATGATAATCAAACACAAAACCATTTATATTAGAGGCAATCATACGCACACGGAATCCTTTTTATGTTATACACCAAACCTAAATGGTGCCCCTCGATGATAAACGTAAATGGTGCCTCTTAAATGATAAATACTATGTAACAAATATTCAATTTGGTGCCGTAACTTACCAGACCACCTAGCAAGGGTGGGTTTAAAAGAAAAAAAAAGAAGAAAAAAAAGGACTTCGGGCCACGGGGAAAAGAAAAGAAAAAAAAGGACAAGAAAAACAATAAAATGTCTGGAAAAAAGAAAAAAAAGAAAGAAAAGACAGTAGAAAAAAATACAAATCAACACACACATAACGTAGGGTCCATTAAAACAGTAGGCGAATTAGAAAAATAATTAAGAAAAAAGAAAAAAAAAGAAAAGCAATACACACGTACAACCTTTTCACAAAGAAAGAAAAGGAAAACATACAGACACACAGATGTAAAACTGTATATATAGAAAATAGTTAAAAAAATGTTCATCGTATTAGGAATTTGCTCGTTATGAACGATGAAAAATGTCACTTAATGTAAAAATTAGAAGGGAAAAACAAAGAATTGCCTTATTCTGTTTAAAGCAAAGGACCGATGAGACAGTAAGAAAATGTAATGGGAACACGCACAAATTAAATTGTTTGGAAATGTGTCAATCATAACAGCCAGTGAGTAAACCAGAAAGAAAAAAAAAGAAATAGAACATATGACTTTAGTAAGTGTGCGTCAGGAATGAGGCTTTCAGCTTACCAAAAGATAACCACGTCAATCACAAATATGTGTTATGAATATTTCGTTGCGTTTTTAAACTGTGAACTAAGTGGAACTTTTAATGAAAAACAATGTGTACTTTTGATGAAAAACAATGGATATGTTCTGAAATGTGATTTTTTTACTTTTTCACTAGTTGTACGATTTTTTTTCTTAGGAATTTTTTTCTGACATGGACAATTTTAGTTCCATCGAGTGTTAGGATTGTCTGAGACTTTATAAGTGAGTCGTTTTATTTTATTTTAGAAACGACTATGTATTTTAATTGTAAATGTCTAGCTATTTTTTGTAAACGACTGTGATTTTTCTTTAATTTTGAATTCTGTGGAATGGTAAAAGATGATGCACTATGCAGCCGACCTAGTGGATGACGTGGTCAAATGGGTTTCCACGAATCTGTGTTTTGTTATTTGGAATTTTGTTGTTAGTGAGAGGGGACTTTGTGATTGCTTATATGATATTTTTTAATTTTTTAATTTTTTATTTTTATGTAATTGATGTGTTGTCAAACGGTATTGTGCAGAATTGTCTTGTTCTTTAACATGTATTTTTTTTCGCAGAATGGGGAGGTGGAATCTTTGCTTGTGGGGTCTATTGAAAGAATGATTAATAAAAGAAAGAACGTGTTCTAATTGATTAATTAATAACCATAATATTAATAATAAAATAGGGAAAAAGAGAAAGAAATAAGATTTAAACAGTGTAATAAATAATAATAATAATAATAATAATAATAATAATAATAATAATAATAATAATAATAATAATAATAATAATAATAAAGTTTCGGAAGAGTCAAAGGTTCAGTCGGTATTAATTTTAATTTTCGAAATGTAGAATAAATGTTCTATTCGATATGAGTGACGTTTTGACCACAAAAGTAAGGTAGCAAAAAAAGGATAAATATAGGGTTAAATAAACTATATGAAGAAATGAAAGAAAAAAGTGGGGCGTGAATGGAATTTAATTTTTGTGGCAAGCATGTTAGAATTTTGGAGAGGTGTTGAATTACATGGGT
Organism: Euprymna scolopes; assembly: GCF_053919585.1. Classification (NCBI taxonomy): domain Eukaryota; kingdom Metazoa; phylum Mollusca; class Cephalopoda; order Sepiida; family Sepiolidae; genus Euprymna; species Euprymna scolopes. The sequence continues at coordinate 103,419,101 of NC_136493.1, read as the reverse complement.
AGTTATTAATTTCATTATTCTCGAGGAAAGATTCGAATTTTATTTTTTTTATCGTGATTTCTATTGATTTCGAGTAGAATCAACATGGAGCAACTTTGAGTATTTCATGTGTGGAAATCCGATGTTTTCCGTGAAGCTATGTGTCTTCAAGGCAGGTTGCGCTTACCGACTTTGGAAAAAAAAGTTTTTTTTCTGACATAGCAGTAAACGGAATGTATTCTGTCCAGCGTGAGCGGATCTAGTTGTAATCAACTTCAGGGAGCAAATGAAATGCCCTCTGACATGGCGTAAGGGGCAGAGGGGGTGCAATGGCTGATGTGGACATTATGTGACGAATCGCTCAAGAGAAGATGAATGAAATATGTATGCAAGTACTTAGGAAAGTAGAAGGCTACCCACCATATGGAATGTTAAGAGGTTTTTTGTTTCCCACAAAATACTAGTAATAAGAGTAGGCTTATGATGAATAGGATAAGGCTTGGGATGGCTTCTTTTTGTTTTTGCTTTTTTTGTGTGCTACCTATGGGAAGAAAAGCTGATCTGTAAAGCCAAGGACGATGATAGTCCGTATTGAAGAGGCAGATGGACCTCGATTTTATTATTCGGTTGATTGCCGAGAATTTATCGATCACGCGTAGTGTCGACGGGAGTAAAGGATGCTCCTGAAATTCTGATTTAAATTATGAAGAGACCATGGGGTCACAGGGAGTTGTTGACCTTCGAGGGCGCAAGGATTAGCGCCACATGGTATTATTGTTGATATTATTTTACTTAGTATATTGAATAAAGGTATGACAGTTTTCTTTGCCAGTGGGGTGAGCATATATATCCCATTCTTAGTAAATGTGGGAAGTAGAAAATGTATGCCTTCGCCATACATTTTGATAAAAAGGTGGGAAGGAATTTTTATCATATGAAGAGGCACCATTTACGTTTATCATCGAGGGACACCATTTAGGTTTGGTGTATAACATAAAAAGGATTCCGTGTGCGTATGATTGTCTCTAATATAAATGGTTTTGTGTTTGATTATCATAAAGGGAATCGTGTGTGTGACATGTATTTTCAGAACCTACCTCTGCTTCTTCGATGTTGGACCATCTGGAAATTTCTCATCCTGGAGGGAGACTTGATACCTATTTGACGAAGATTTATCACTCCAAGACGATGAATGGGTTTTATAGTTTTTATTTCACTTTCGCCAGAGGTCCTGCAGAAGGTGGAAGTGAAATCGGCCTGTGTGGTTCTTCTTCTACACACGTCAGCGTTGGTCTCCCCCCTCCCCAATGAAGAGGGGGAGACAACGGGAAGCCGCGTCCGTCTTCTTCAAAGCCCAAATCTAATCTCCAGATCTAGCCAACCTGACCACGTCACACATACGTAATCTGGTCAGCTGACCTTCGGTTCTGGTAAACGTGTCTACCTCCACGTTTACTCACCTCTCTCTCTCTCTCTCTGTAACATCTCCCTCTCTCTCTCTTTCTGTCTCTCTCTGTAACACAATTAATTAAAGCTAAGCAAGATTACATATCTACTGTGATCTTCAAACAAGGTCCAAAAATATTCGAGTTTACCATCAATCACAGGTTCTCATGATGAAACTCGTTCTACAGACTAGAACAAAGCAACACTAGAATGATTCTTTTAAAAAATGACTTGAACTACTGCATTAAATCAAGTATCAGCTTAAACGCTTCATGAGCTAAAATATATTGACTAATTTGTTAGAAAGGTATCACCATTTAGTGAGGTCCGCTGGCAATCTTGCGAAACGCCTGATCAGCGCACGGTAGTAAATGAACAACAGCGTAACAATCGTTAGTAGTAAAAATAAATATGAATTTAATATTTACGAGAACAGCTCAATAACTACATTGTATATAATGACAACCACATTGCAGTCAACAAGGAAGCATGTCACCGGAAAAAATACGATAACTAGATATGTCTACAATCATAGCTTTATTCCTGAAATTTACATTAACATTTGGCCAAGATATGAAATGGGATATATTAATTACATTGTTTGAAACTAAGGGTGATATTTTCTTTTTAAAATGTTAAAGCATTAATCATATATCGAACCTCATACGAGCGCTTTACATAGATATAACGATAGAGCAGTGGCGGAATCGCAACATCTCGTCTATATTGAAAGAGTTTGAAATGAGGAAAGGATATCACCTAATAGGTTTTTGGGTTTACTTGGGATTTTGTCAAGCAGCAAGGTTCGATTCGATTATTCCTTCCCAGATGTGGCAACAGTATTCTATTTGAGAAGGTATATGGTCCGTATACAGAAAAATGATCGCTTCAGAAGTGAGATAACTGCTGGAGCGATTAAACGGTGTAACTGTTCCTCCAGCGACCTTAGTAACAGTTTTGATTTCATTTAAATATTTAAAGTCTGAAGCTCCACTGATGGTCAATGAAATATTCTGTACGAATCAGTTAAGGTTGCTGAGCAGTGAGGATGTCGACTAAGGAAACTACGAGGTTGATTAATAATTGGAATAAGCGGGCATGAAATGTGTGAACCAGTTTAGGCTCAATCATTTGCAAAGAGAGCGAATCTGACCCAACAACTTTTGATTATAGAAAGTTATATCATTATGTAATAAGAGCTTAATTAGAGCTTTTTCTCATGTAGATCAATCGCGAGGAAAACTCGTGAATTTGCTGATTCAAACTTGTTGTTAGCGATGAAAAATACATCAAAAATATAACTTCAGGGGTAATAATAATAATTCTAATTTTGTTTATCAACGTCTCCACGAAGGGGATGGGATTCGTTTCCAGAGTATTTCCCTTAAGCCCGGCTTACATCCAGGACCTTCAAAAATCAAAGGTGTTCCTAGGGATGTTGGTGGTACCTACAATTGCAGAAGTTTGAATGCCGCCTAAAACATCGGGGATTTGTAGTTTTTTTAATTGCCCTTCCAGATAACTGGATACACCTCATAGTGTAAAAAACTACGACCATGAGTATTTGTGTTTTAACCACGTGTATACGCCTAATATCCCAGGCCAATGACGCATAATTGCTCCACTTCTCATGCTCATTCTCTATCACATTCCTGTCCCAGGGTACTGAAAAGTCTACAATCTGCTAGTTTTTTAGACCTTGTCAATGACGACATAGTCCGGACGATTATGCTCCAACTGCTTGGTCGTTATGACACTTTTGTCCCGCCATACTTCTACCTTTCCCTCATCACTTGTTCTCACTTCAGCAGGCAATTATTCAAACAATTTTCCAGCACACTTCGTCCCAATCCTCTCACATATCTCCCAATATATCCGGAGTCCCATGCGATCGTGTCTTTTGCGGTACTCACTCCGAGTCATTCAACTACACCCTGCTGCAAGGTGCGCAATTGACTCTGAGTTCTTACCACAAATCCGGCATCCTGCAGCAACTTCCTCTCCAAGAACCACTTTTTTAACAAGCGTGTTCCTAATGCCTGCTCTTGTGCTGCACAAAGAAAACCCTCTATACCCTTAGTCAGATACCCAGCTCTAAAGCATTGCAATGATCTTTATGAACCACTTCTGCTATATCCTGGAAGAAACTTCCATGCATCGTCTACCTAGCCAGTTCCTCTGCCCTTTCTCTATCTATAGGTCTCACACACCTCCAGTTCCGTGGTCCCAACCTTAAGCATCCACTCCTCACTTCTAACCACATGCTCCTTCAACGGCATCTCCTCGGTTCTAACAAAATCTTGTACACGTTTCTCAATCCTCTCCCACTGTCATTCCTCTTTTGATACAAACTTCCTACACTACTTCGAATGTAAAATATACCAAACATTGCTAACACGTTTCATTTCTTTGTTCATGATCCCTACACTTTCCAACAGTCCCAAATACTTATACCCTTCTTTCCTGATTTCTGGATTTGGCAGCACTATTACATTCGAATAAACTACACGTTAATGTCTTCTCAGTATGGCCCCACAAGTTCTACCAGTCTGTCCATTTCCTTTATGTTTCTACCGAATATTTTCAAATCATCCATAAACAGAGATGGTTGAGGCGTCTGTCACCAGATCCAAAGTTATACCCCAGTTTTTCTCTCTTCAATGGGATGCTCAGTGGCATTATTTTCATTACAAAAAGAAGTGGCGATAACGAAGCTCCTTGAAATATTCCACGTTTACACATGCAGTCCCATCTTTTCTGTTTGCTGTCAGCACCGTTTTCCATATTCTCCAATATCCCCACCACATTCTCAAAAAAACTTCATCATCAATAGTGTTACACGTGCCCATGAATGAGGTGGCATGTCAAAACCTTTCTGTAATCAATCCAAGCTACTCTCAGATTCCTCTTCTTCTTTCTCGCATCCTGGATTAATGGTTTTTAAATTAGTTGTTGCTCTTTGTACCTCTCAAACCTTTCCGACACCCCTTCTGTTCGTCAGGAAGAACACCATTACTCTCAAGATGTTCATAAATTTTCTCCGCAAATGTTCCAGTCAACAGTTTTCACATAATAATAATAATAATATTAGTAATAATAATAATAATAATAATAATAATAATAATAATAATAATAATAATAATAATAATAATAATAATAATAATATCGGTTTGTGACGGGCAACTGTTACATGGTATCGAATAATATTGTTTTATCGTTGATATGACTCAGGTTCAAAGTTAAATGATTTCATCTGTATGGGAAACTACTGAAGAAAAATCAAATTCATGTTGGAAAATTGCTTGATATATATGCGTAAGTAATTTAGCCAATTTAGCCAATAAGGGCGAATAATATTTTGACATAATAAAGAAAGATTGGATTCATGAAAAGCGAGCCTTCTTAAAGCTACACTGTAACCACCCTTATAAGAAAGTTCACGGGTCTTTTTTTAGTCGATGAGTCTGTTAATTTGGTCGAATCCGGTTGAATGTGAGAATCGAATCTCCCCACCCAACCACCCAACCACGCTATAGTCCTCGTGCACTGACACTTCGATTGTAAGAAGGGAATGTGAAACAATCGGTCGTCGAGAAAAATTATCTTTAAGTCATAGTCTTGGTAAGATGATTGTTAAAACAACAACAATAAAAAAAACAATGCACATATTTTTTTCTTTTTTTTCATCACTGTAAAATTATAGTTTTGTATCCGAAATATATTTAATAATAATTCGTTATAAAGGAACTCCCAAAGATTTACGACTGACTCAATTATCTGTTGCGTGCTGAATTCGTGACTAACTCAAAAATGAAGGATGGAATACTGTTACCACATATGGGCAGGAGCTGCTAGAAAAGACTTGTCCTGCCTTGATAGAGTTCAAAATAGGCTTCGTGGTCTAATTGGAGATGTCCTTCTCTCTTCGCTGAAACCTCTATCTCACAGAAGAGATGTTGCGTGTTTGTCTCTGCTTTATCGTTATTTTCATGGAATGTGTTCGACTGAGCTTCAATCTATGGTCCCCCTCGTCAAACTTTCACAAGAAACACTAGACTAGCTGAAAATATTATCAATAATTTTCCCCACTCTTTATCTCTGCCTAAACCTAAACATAGATTCCATGATCAAAGCTTCTTTCTTAGAACTGCACGCCCGTGGAATTGTCTTCCGTTTTCCTGCTTTCCAGCTGTCTATAATATGGTTGTCTTCATGTCGAACGTGAACAAGTTTCTGATGAGCCGTTCCACTTAAGTTAACAAATTTACCGAACTTCCATTACTATCGATTACTATATTGTCCTTTTGACTACTCTACACTCTTTAACCCTTATCCTTGAGTTGTCTATCGGCCTTGATAAGTGATGACGCCTATGTAAAAAAAAAATAATTGTATTTTATTTCTCATGCCTGTTATAGAGAGTGGTGTCATCGGCAAATAGATCCATCTCAAAAACAATTTTATCAGGGAGGTTATTTATGAATATCAAGAATAATAAATGTCCAGGGATTGACCCCTGAGGTACTCCCGATTTAATGTATCATTTTTTAGATGTACAGCCGTTGAAACAACTTGAATTTTTCTCTTACTAAAGAAGGATTTAATTACATTATGTATTCTTCCAGCGATACCATATGATCTAATTTTCCTTAGAAGACCATCGCGGCATACCCTGGCAAAAGCCTTAAATATATTAAAAGCTACTGTTCTACCTTCCCTTGTTTTTTGCAGTGAACGGTATATACGTTCAGAGACTACAGTTAAGATATCTGCTGTTGAAGCGGCTTGCCTAAATACATATTGTTTGTTGGTCAAGGGTTTGGCAGCTGTTAGGTGTTGGATTATGGCTTGATATACAAAGGACTTAAATAGTTTGGCGAAAAGCGGGAGGAGGCTAATGGGGTGATAATTTAGTGGGTAAGTTCTTTCACCAGTATTCTTGAATGCTTGTACCACAGAAGTGGTTTTCTAGCAGTCGGGACCGCAGGATTCGTTAAGGCATTTATTGGAAAGTTTGAAGAGAACTGGAACAACCTAAGCAGAACAATTTTTTAATAGCACAGTCGGGATCAGATCGGGTCCACATGCTTTAAAGGTGTCTAGGTTGTTTTTTTTTTATTTTTATTTTTTTTTTATTACATTTTCACCCCAAACAAGGCAAATTGCCACTTTGGTGTAGGGGGCTACTATCAGGGGCAACAACTACTGGGGTACTATGTAGGGATTTGGGCAGCAAGGTGTCGGTTCACGTTACACTTGAACTTCTGCACGTCAGTACTGTTGGGGAAGCAGGGACCTGGAATGGAATTCCAGAGTCTTGCGGTTCTGGGGAAGAAACTATTTGAGTAAAAAGATATTTTACATCTAGGGACTTCTACAGTGTGGGGGTGGGATCTAGTAGCCTGTCGGGTTTGTCGAGGGTGCTCGCGTCGTGGGGGCACAAGTGATTGCAGTTCATCAGAGCATTCACCACTAAAATACTTGTAGAACAGGCAGAGGGATGCAACATTTCGTCGATGGGACAGAGGCTGAAGCTTAGATGCCAGTTGTTTATGATAATATGTACCTGAGAGGGGGTAATTTTCAAATCGTCTAGTGTGGCGTCTCTCCACAAAGGAAAGTCGGGGAAGGGAGTGGTGTGCCGGATCCAGTGTGGAGTTTGAGGCAAACCGACTTGCAAGCAGATTAGCTTTGTCGGTTGCCGTGCATGCAACCTCATGATTGATTGATCGTCGGGGAATCGTTGACTGCCCATTATTTAGTTCAGTCTTGTAGAGATTCCAGAAATCACGGGTTCCTTATTTCTTCGCTTTTATGCGTTTTCTGGTGGTATCAGTGTAATCCGTCTTTGATGCCGCGACTACTCTCTTACAATTACGTGTAGCTTCTATATACTTCTGTCGCTTTGAACTGGACTTATGGCTGTGTAATCTGCGAAACGCATGCTGACTTGGAGCAAGCGCAGCTGCACAAGCGGAAGTAAACCCTTGAGGAGAGTGGGAGTTGCTATAGAATTTCCATGTGGGAACATGTACTTCAATTTCAGTTTTGAACAGTTCAATGGTCTTATTCGCACATTGCTCCGCTGGAAGAGAAAAGATATTTCGTCACGGGGCATCTCTAAGGAGTTCCCTGATGGCCTCCAAGTCAGTTTTTTTGTAATGCCCTGTTGTTTTGAGTAGTGCGTCTTCAGTTTTAAGTCGAGAATTTAGGGTGATTTCTACCATTATCGCAGCGTGATCAGCCTTACAGAGTTGGCTGTGAGCCTTTGTTGTACAATCATCGGGAACTGTTGTCAGAAATTGATTTAGAAGTGAGGCAGTTTGATCTTGCTGGTCTGGGAAACGTGTCGGAAATGTAACCGCCTGAGATAGGGAATGCGATATCGAGAAGCTATGTGTTGTGCTACCAGCTACCTCTGTGTAATTAAAGACTCAAAGTCAGTTACTGTGGTGGGCATTGAAGTCACCAAATGCATGTACTTGTGCGCTAGTATCGAGGGAGAGTGTTGTATCTATGCTGTCAGAGACTTTGTTTTGGAGGGTTTAGTCCTGGGTTGAGGGGGGGCGGTAGAGGAAATACAAGTAGCTAATATTATGTTGCATATTTGGCTTGAAGCACATAAATGCCTAGTCCTCTGATTCTAGTTTTATTCCTCTAGTCAGGGTGAGGATGTTACAATTATAAACTCCAACCCCATGCATATATCTGTCTTACGGCAGAGTGGGAGATAACCAGACATGTTAAAGTGGTTAAAGGGAATGGACGGGTGTAGGTTAGTTTCATTTAATGCTAAGATACTCGAAGTGTTTACAAGGAGAAATGATTCAACATCATCTAAGTTAGTTCTGAGCCCGCGGATATTCGTAAATGCAAGCCTCAAGGGCGGAGTCAGGTGGGTTGTATTTGAGTTTGGTCCTGGTTTAAACATAACTTTTGCTTGCGCTGTCATTTCATTTTATTTAATTTAAAGTTTCGGTTAGGGTAAGGAAGTGTGGGCTGCTGGACAAGTTGTAGTGCAAAATATGAAACTTTTTTCGATACATTTTAGAGGTAATACAATACAAATCCTAGATAAGTAAAATCAGTTACATAAAAAATATGTTAAATTCATTTTAAACAAATAAATCTAGCTGTTTTGCAGTATGTGTTAATGAAATAATATGCAAAGACAGCTAATGCGATTTTCATATCGCATATTATACAAAAGGAATTTTCCGTGGCTGTGTGTGAGTTCCTGCCGTATATACTCAAAAACGGCTTGATAAATTGTTATAAAATTTCACACAAATTAACTTTCCGTACCTGACAACGTTCTTAAATAAGTTACAAATCAAAATGACAATGTTCTTAAATAAGTTGCATATCAAAATTGTTTAATAATTATTGAGAATGAATAATTGAAATAATCTGATTAAAGTTGAAACCAAAGTAATCCTATTTAACTGACTAATATCACAAGTGCATGTGAGTAGTTATATTTCCACACAATCATAACGGTCCAACATATAAAATCAACGTAACGGTTTTGGATTTGTGAAGGGCGCGTTCAGAAGTAATGTTTCTGTTTAAAGCAAAATTATAGCATCATACTTAACTTTTTCTTATCAAACATAAATCCAGGCATATAAAATCAACAGCAGGTTCTTTGATATGACAAAAGTTTATTCGAAATGAATTTTCTGTTTAGAGCACAATTCAAGCTAATATTTGAGTTTTGTATTTTAAACATTCATTCACGTCAGGAGATATACATTGTTCATATAAAATCAGCATTAGGTTCAGTAAACTGAAATGCAGAGAACAATTAATTGTAGACTATTTACTACGGAGGAAATGTTAAGCTATCCCCTGGTGCCCCGCGATGGGCCCCCAACTAGATCTTGTCATAAATAAATTTGACATCAATTGAGTAATTTCACCGATTTCAATGATATTAAAGATAGAGAAATGTTAGATTTTCATTGATAATCATTTACTCGTGGGCTACGCTCAGTCACCCTTCTTATATAGGTGTGTTCATGTGTATGTGTGCTTATGTATGTATGTGTGTGTTTGTGTGTGTGTATTGTGCGGTGCTTTATCTAGACTATTACGTAATTATGAATGAATATTTGCACACATTGTACGTATAATTATTTCTATTAAGACATGTTTAACATCTTGAATCCAGTAACTATCAGGCGAGTGTATCAATCAAAGCATTACTTTTCCCAGTTCATTCATAATGAGTCCCGTGATTTTTTTTTTATCTTTTAGTCGCATTGAATATAAAACAAAGATTAAAATTGGTAGAAAAATTAATTATCTTTTGGCAGGAATCGATATATGAATAATAATACATAATTAGAAAATTCTGCAAGTGGTTCTGAATTTGTTGTTTTCTTCATATATGTCGAATTTTATATTATACAGAAATATTAGACATTTGTGATCTATATTTAAAAACGCTGAATTAGTGCAAATTGCTGAATATAGCTAACCCTTATTTAGGCTTGCGATGTTTAATGAAAACAAAACTAAATTTTGAACAGCTACGAAGATTAGATTAGTACGATAAAACGAGTAACAGTGTGTGTTATAGCATTTCTTTTCTCGACATAGGCAGCACCATTTAGAATTAGAGCTTTTAACCCTCTTTTATGACTCGATCGTAAAAGTTCGGAGGACGCATTGCCACTCAGGTATTTGTGTTCACACTGAAATCGACGAACCAATAACTTTAGCGTACTGATGTTAACTTGATCAGCTTTTTAAACATTAAACAGGCACATGTTAATGTTAACCTGTTAATCATTTTATGCATAAAGAGTTTTAATAGCGCATTGTCACTTAACTCACACATCTGTGTAAGGGGATCTTTCTTATAAGCTTAACTCGTAAATATCTGAGACAGTGCGATCAGAATTTCAAGTCAAGTAAGATTATGGCTTGTGTTTAGCATTTAAACACAGTGAGTGCTTATAGGTTTATTGGTTGTTTTTGTTTTTAATAGAATATATGTTTCTTTTTAAAGTCAGTTTCTATTTAACACATAATTGGGACCCTAACAGGTACTACCACTCCGGGTCAGAGTGGACCTGGCAGCAATGGCAATTAAGGGGTGGCTCCAAACTCCCCGAAGCCCGTAAGCTTGGGCTTTACCATCGGATATAGTTTAAGGGCATATCCAGGACCGAAAACTTATTGTATATTATTTCTATACGTTTGTTTTTAAATTAAGGGGAAATCATGCAAAACGTAATCTTAGCGATTAATTGCTAGAGCCATGAAAGTAATTCGAAAAGTGATTGCTGTTATAAACTTTTTTTTTCATTTCGTGTTCCACGCATGAATGTCCATTAATTAAAAAAATAAATGCTCAGTGAATTTTTAATGAAATCTAAGTATGCAAAAAAAAACACACGCCAGCATTAACTCAGATGAGTTAGATTGTTTTCGGTGAAATGTCAATGATTATCCTATGACGTTTTTTTTTCTCTGCTGAACTGGTACATATTACATGAATAAATAATAAAATATCGTTGTACGCAAAGTCTTGAATGTAAATTGTAAACAAATATTAAGCAAAAGTTTCACCCGGGCATTTTATGCGCATATGTAATGTAACTAAATACGCCCAATAAATAAATAATAGAATTGTTTTTTTTTAATTGTAATGTCACACCGGTTTATTGCGGAATATAAATGCAAGAAGTCCTGGCGCCTTTTACTTCGAGGATTATCATGTCATTTTTTTCATTCATACAAATTAGCGCAAAGTGATCCATTTATAGATGTGTAGCATTGTCAAAAGCATCGATATTAATTTCAGCACACGTGCGCTTCACACCGGTTATCTAATGCCGTTTTCCAAATATATAATACATTTTAGGTTGATTGGCTGCGCGGCAGATCGATAAAGTGTGTATAATAAAATAAATGCATATTTCTATAAAAGAAAGTTTATGAAAAATTAATGAGTATTTCTAAAATTAACAGAGTTAACGTTTATAGCAGAAAATAACAAATTAGTACAATCAAAGTTGAGTGCATGCTAGGGTTTATTATGTCAACTATTTAAGTAATATCAAATTTCACATATTCCGGGATAATTCATTGACGTTGATACATTAAATAACGCACAACACATTATGAGTAAACCCAGCTTGTTTTTGCGAACGTTTGAAGGGTGCTTTAATTAATGTTTTATAAGTACATTCTAGAACCACATGCTGCTTGGCCTATATTTAGTTTTTATTATTATTTTGGTCTCATATCTTTGTTGTCGAAAGTAATACTAATCTTTTTGTATATATAAAATTGGTATTTAATACAAGGAACATAATGTTAAATATTTAAAAAGGCAGATCGCCTTTATATTCTATCATTAAAATGTTTCAATAAATAACATATCCACTGGCGCCTGTCATTAGAACAATAAATAATGAATGGAAAGTAAATAATAATCATTCCATGTTATAGTGGGAATTTGAATAAAATACATACATAAGTTTACAGCAAAATCACGTTGCCACACTGGTTCTCGGCAGATCACCGAAGTTAAGCAACGTTGAGCCTGGCCAGTACTAGATGGATGACAATTTGGGAAAGCTAGGCATTGTACGTAGCTTATGGGAATGTTGGGCATGAGACCAGCACCCTCACCCCGTAGAAAGAACTCAGTCGCTACACAAGCATTTGAAATTTGTAAATGCGTTAAGGGTTAAAGTCTATGTTTTGTTTTACATACATAAGTATTACCAGCTTAATTAAAAATCACAATGAAATAAAATACACCCTCGTTAATAATGAAATAGCGACTCTTATTATCGCACTTATTTCAATCGTCTACTTGAGATTATTGTCGGAAGAATTATATTATGTGAAGAAGAGAATATTTCTTCCTTACAAATCTGTGTCAGTATCATTTTTCTCAAGCGATGTCTGCAGTAGCCTTGTTCATTAAAAGAATAACTATCATTAACATATTTCTTCAACTTCACTCACTACCTACCACGTAATACGACGTCCTGTTTTGCTACACAGAAGATAAGGCTCATCTTAGAGTAAACAACACGACGCATCCTTCCGGAGTCAAATGACCACGTGAGTTTTAGCCAACGCTGTGGTAGCGTCGGTGCTCCAATAATCAATGTGATTGGGCTTAGAAATAACCAAATGTACAGAAGCTAGAATAGGACAATTGAAATGATGGCGGGGGGCAATTTGTTAAATCAATATAAAATTGGAAGCAGGAAGGTGGAAAGCAGAAGAGTGTTGATAAACAGGGAAAAACGAGTAAAATAACTGAAGAAAGCACTGAATGAGGAGGAACTGACATTACCGGAACCTGGGCAGCAGAGAAACACATTTCTAGAACATCGATCATGAGAAAGGCAAGAGCGACGGAAACGAACATTTATGTCATATTGAAAACAGAGACTTTATGTTCGGGGGAAATAAGAATCATAAAACCAGGACAACATGGGATTACGAAAATGGGAATTGTAATGGCAGGCATATGCTATCTCTTGAGAATGGAACTGATGAAGGTTTTGAAGAAGGTAACACTATAGAAAGAAACTGCAGCAGTAGATTTGGAGAAAGGCTGCAGATAGCGGTTGCAAAAATAAACTAGAACAAAGGAAGTGCGATAGAGCAGATATTTGGAGCACTCGAGGTTAGCAATTGTCTGGGGAGACAAGCAAAAACTGGCAGGTAATACAATAAGCTGACGGGACATACTAGAGTGGAGACTGCACAGGAAACGAATTTTGTAAGATAGTTTCATAATATATACTAAAGTTATGTAGGGCAATATTCTGTGGGTAGCGATTGAGACAATGCTGCAAACTGGCGAGCTAGCGAAAAATGACAGCAGTATTATAACACGCATTCGTTTTATACACCATTACTGACCACCTCTTTAAGATGCTATAATAAGTTAAGATGCGTTTGGATTGTTCACTATATCTGCAAAGAAAAGATGTGTTGATTTTAACTGATAATAAAAAAGCAATATTAACACTCCTAATTTATTCCTTATTGAATTTTGAGATTATTCCGAAGAAAATAGCTTCATCGAGCTTGACAAGTGTGTAGGGTTCAACAGTATTTTATCAAATATTTTATAAAGTTTAATTATTTTCCCAAGTCATCAATGAGTAAGCCTACTCAATATAAAATCATATAAGATAAAATGACACTTCGTGTTATCTATTATCATCAATCAACTAATTTATTTTGAGAGTTTTTTTTTCATAACCTACGATGTTAGCAAGGGTATCTTGTCAAACTAGGGGGATTTTTCTAATAAAATTAGAAATGTACAGAATTTCGCGCGATAATCTTTATGTAATTCACGGAGTTAGCATACTCTCTTTCCGTCTATTACGACTGGGTATTAGTCCTGATTTATTCGCAGTTGAATTTTGTGAATAAATAGATCAAGCAAGAAAAAAATGTAGGGTTTCATTGAATTTTTCTAAGTATTCATCAAGTTTATTATTTGTTAAGGAGTTTTAATATTTGTGTCAAGGCAGAAATTGATAAGGTAATCACGGGCTAATAATTCCAATGATTAAGGATTCGGATTTTTCGATGGACTTTATCACAAATAGAGTTTAATGGCACCATTATTACCTCTGATTTTCATTATGTTCAATGGAAATGTATACGCGTTCAATATTTATATTCATGCCTTTTAACCGGACAGTGTTTTAATTATTTTAGATTTATAAAAATTAAACATCAGTATTTGGATTTACATATTCACGACTTGGAAGACAGTTGATTCGTCGAGCAATAAAAGATACATTGGACAACTAGCACGACGGAGTAAAAGTATTGTTCGCATTGGTTCAAACAGGTTAAATTCATTTACAAACAAAGACCGATTATTCGTTAGAAAGAGCGATATATGTCCCCTATCGTTATTTGTTGTGTTATGTCTTTTAGTTTAATTATTTCATTATCAATGATTTATTTTCTAACGTATGATTATACTTATATATATATATATATATATATATATATATATATATATAGATATATATATGCATGCAAATCAAATAATGTAACTATTTAAATACACAAATATTTATTCTAAATAATTGTCCCAGATTCCACTAATATAATAACACTCTTCAACACTGTAAAATAGACAACACGTGTGCGATAATTCCCATATTGACAATGACATGGATGATTTATTCTTGACTGTTTTTTTGTCTAAATAGGTGGAGTTATTTGCTAACGTGTTGCTTTCATTACTTTTATGAGGTACCAGTGATACGACTGGTTTACCTGTCGAGAGATTTAATCGGGATAGTTCATTGATTAGGAAATGTTTTAAAGAAAAAAATGGAACATAAAATGTTTCCAAAACAAAGAGGAAGGTGACAATTAATACAATACGATAAAGAGAATAAATATTTAAGCTGACGATAATGCGCTTTACAATTATTAGCGATACTAAAAAGTATAGTTTATTGTACATATCCTTGCTGCATTATGATGAGGAAATGGTTTAAAGAAAAGTGAAACCATAACATGGTGGCAGAACAAAGAGGAATGTGATACTTAACAAAATAGGATGCAGAGGGCAAATCTTTAAGCTGCAAATTCGGTGATTTTCACTTATTAACGATAATAAAAACATAATGTATAGTAGATATACACGTTGCATTGTGCAGATAAGTAAATGTCAGATTTGTAGAAGAATAATTTTCTCAAAAAGAAGATCTTAGAAAGCACGTACTATTGTTAAACCCTTTATTTGTTACACAGGGCGAACCTAGTAGAACACCTATTTTAATATATTTGAATTTCTCACAATATTGCTATTAATAAAAAATTTAACTTATTGGAACTTTTGATTTACGCCATGTTTTCGTTAAGTTCAAAAATTTGTAAATCCTGAAATGTAATTTGTGTATAATGTATTTTAGTATATTGTGTTGTAATATATTAACATTCTGAAATATACAGTTAAAAAGTTAATCAACTTGAAAGGATTGCCCTTTCATTACGTTTTATAACAAAGCAAAATAGTATGTCAGGAAGGAATACGGAAATTACATTATGATATAAAAACACGTATCGTTAAACTATCATTTAAAGTATTCTAAAAAATATTTAGTATTTTTAATATAAAATCATAAAAGACGAATTGAATAAAAAATATGCATGTGTTGTTTTCATTCATCAATATACTGCGTATTTAAAGCGTTTGTTTATTTTATCACGTTTAAGTCAATTTAACCTATGACTTGTCTCAATTGTATCGTGTCAAACGCGGAGATATTTCTGTTGAACTCTGGAATGCATGGAATTTCGATCGATAGCTTTTTTTTTTAAATTCTGGGGTGGGGCATATTCTCTTTCCATTTCTAACGGCTGGGTAAAAGTCCTAATTTAATCGTAGTTGCATTTCGGGTTTCGTCCATGTACAGAATAAATGAATCAAGGTAGACATTTATAAAAAAAAAAACTGTGGTCTGAATTTTTACAAGTATTTTATGAATTATAGTGGGCATGTCTTCCATGAATGCATAAGCCTTTAACTTATTATTGTTTTTAAATGTACAGTTTTATTACTTATAATGTGACATGAAATACAATTACTGAATCTTATGTATATATATATATATATACACACATATATATATATATATATGTATATATATATATATATATATAAATATATATATATGTATAATGCGTTGCTATGAATTTGCTGCGTATTTTAACACATTACGATTCCAAACATGAATTAGATTAGGAGTTAGATGGAATGATACGTTGCGAAAAACACTCGTAATCATAAGAGTATCTGACTGATAAAAAAAATAACAATGATTTGTCGTTTTTTCCTGAACTAAGGAAACTTTTCTTGTTTTATGAATATGCTAAACTATGCCAACTTTTAAAAATAATACGAATCAGATTTATGGACAATAAATAGTGGTAAAATTTACGTTAATCAACCAGAAATGTTTTGTTTTGAGTTTCTCCTGATTAAAACGTTTATAATACGGTTTTAAGTTTCTTTTATGGTACAAGCTGTCGCATAAAAATGAAGTAACATAGAAAGTAATATTAGTTTCATTTTATTATTGCTTTCTAATATACGCTAATGAAGTATCACAAAATAATCACGGCGAATCGTTTATTCTTGCAGTTGGTATCTATGTTTTTCTATTTCTGTTCACGCCCGTAATTTTATCTTTCCTTGAATTCAATGCATCAATGCATACGAATGCAACCGTACCTCGCGATGGGTGTGCATACATGTGGATTCGTAAAAAAAAAAGAATGAAAACCAACTTTTTCTTTGTCATTCCGAGAGTGTGTCAATATGACGTCACTGATTCTATCATCGAGATGTCTAACTTGATTTGTTCTTCGAGTGGGAAAAAGAGATCTGGAGGTGAAAAAAAAAATTCTGAAACGGTAGAGAAAATGTTAGAAAAAAGGGGGAACACAGAGTAAAATAGGCAGAAGTATTATCTTAATTTCCTCGCGTTGTTTTGTTTTTTGCTTGTTTCAGGGTGATTCTCTTTCCTTAATTGTTACCTTTTTTGCTATGTTCAAGGGTGTAGATCAGATCTAAGTTCTTATCAAGTTGCTCCAAGCAATCATACTGGATAAAATGCATTCAGAATAATGTAAGACATAAAAACAGAGAAGGTGAAAACATCGAAACATATACTGACTTTAAATATATAAAATATATATATATATATATATATATATATATATATATATATGTATATATACATATATATACATATATATACATATATATATATATATATATACATATATATATACATATATGTGTGTGTGGGGGTGTAACACTTTAAAGCTCACCTGAGGAAAGGAAGATTGGAGTTTAAAACACTTACGAAATGTGTATTATTGCGTTTATATTCTGTACTTTCTGAGTATTCTCTTTTCGTGTATTCATATCTATTCCCGTAAGAAATAATCTTTTAATATATATTAGGTTATAACAGGTTGGATTTTCAGTAGTCCATCAAACGGCAGAAATCTGTGGACGCTCGACCGAATGTTCAGTGTTATTGAAATATAAACAATTTTAACAGAGAAAGAATTTTAGAAAATTAATATTTTAAACGATAGCAAATTTAATGAGCTGAAAATGGTAGAAAATGAATATCTGACAGAAGAGGAAAGTTTAAGCCGCATTAAGATATGCATTAATTTACAAAAGTAATAACTTCGAACTTAGATCAGTGAAGAATAAAGGATGGGGTGATAAATGGAGGGAATTGCTATACTAACATAGAAATTGGTACCATGTATAAACATAAACTCGGGCAAGGTAACGATAGATTTGTGTGTCGATCTGCTGTCAATTATACGTTCTAGGGGAAGGTATCGGGCTATATTGCAAGGGGTATAATTGCCAGAGACATCTGAAAAATACGAGAGGGGTGATACGTGGGAACCGTTCTATAAACTAGATCATGTTTTTCCTGGATTTGTGATAGGGTATTTTCTTCCTTTAAAAAAGGCTGAAGTTGGTGGTAGCTATAGGAAAAAGCATTTCAACAGTTTAGTGGTGTCCACGTGGCACGTTAATAGTATATATATATATATATATATATATATATATATATATATATATATATATATATATATATATATATAACTACTTCATTTCTCACATAAAATTAATATGCGAAGATATAGATTTATGCGTAAACTTTAAGTATTTACTTCAAAAGTGATCAATGCGTAGGTAGAGCTAGTTAGTAATTTATAAAATATATTTTATAAATTACTATATATATATGTATATATGTATACACATATATATTTATATATATATATATATATATAGATAGATAGATATATATATATATTGGAGATGGTATTTAATAAAAACTGAAGATAGTGCTCAATACTGTTGTAGAGCAATTATGTGTTTTACTTTTATTACTGTATCTTTCTGTTAAGTTACATTATTGGTTCGGCTACACGGCCTTGTTTTTGGCCGTCCGTAGCGTCCTCAGACTTTTACAGAAATGTTCGCTAACATTTCTGTAAAAGTATGAGGACGCTACAGACGGCCAAAAAACGGTCATGTAGCCGAAAGAATAATGTAACTTGACAGAAAGAGGCTGTAATAAAAATAAAACGTGTATATATATATATATATATATATATATATATATATATATATATATATATATATATATATGTATATATATATATATATGTGTGTGTGTGGGGTGTTTTATAGAAACTGAATCGACTATGATAATATTTGCATAAAGTGAGCTGTATTTAAACTTGCTTACACATGTCAACCCAAGCCCCACACGGAAGATGAAAAGAAGTATGCATTTAATACATATATTTAACACGATTAGTTATGTATGAATAGATACACCTGTTCTGCAATGGTTACGCGTTTCGTTTATATATACATGTTATGTACACATTTTCAGCATGTAGTTTACAGAGTTTTCATTATTTAGACGAACAGGCGTACCTAATATATATGATAATCTGTTATTTTATTAATATTATATGTGCATACTATTATGTAAACTATAATTAGGTATCCGTATAATCGATTATATCCCTAAGATGACAGGAATAAATTTATTGAGCAAAATTAACAGTTTCACATTCGAAGGCTATCGAAATGTAATATTTGACAGATAATTGAATGTCTGTAAAAATAAAAACGATGAAAGAAATCGTGCCAAATTCATGGAAAAAATTAAACAGAGTGACCCGATGTTCTGAAATGTAAAAAAAAAATCCCTGAAAATAGTTAGAATATGTAGAAGGTATGAGAGGTTCCATACGCTATTTTTATCTATGATTTCATTTCGATATTCTTTGTACTTGTAATGGAAATATAGACAATCAAAAAATTACGGCACTGCTGGAACAAAGTAAACAATACCTATTGGCATAATACCTGAAGAGAACACACACACACACACACACACACACACACACCCACATAGATATATGTGTGTGCGTGTGTATATATATATATATATATATGTATACATATGTATATAAATATATACATATATATATATATATACACACACGTATATATATGTGTGTATATATATATATATGTATATATATATTTATATATTTATATATACACATATATATATATTTATATTTATAATCTTTTGAAATGTGTACGACGTTTTGATACGGTAAACTAACAATAAAAGAAATTATTTGTAAATATCACGAATTATATATATTAACTATAAGCATGCGCTAGACAGCGGCCTGTCAAAATGTGTATTTGATATATTTTCATTCATGCAGAATTTGTTTCTATTATAACATAAAAAATGTCCTCTTGGTGAGTACATATATATTACGGACATAACAAGTTTAATAAAAATAATATAAGTTCTGTCATGTAAGATATGCACCAACATTTTTAGCCCACATTTCGCGTTCATTAGCTTTTACATTAAACTGTCAAATAACAAAAAAATAATAAAAAGGTTCCAACTGTTCGCTGTAATTAATTTTTGTGTGTTGAAACTAAAAAGAAGTATGTACTTTGACATGCTCATTTTGCATTTAAACTTGTTGAATTCTGTATTCCTTTTTTATCTATCGACAAAAATTACCATTTCTTGTAGTGTTATGTCCCGAGTTGTTTAAGAGTTTAGCGGTTGCATATTTTCATATAGAAAAACCGACATACATAGATCGTCTATATTATTTATATAAATGATACTCATAATACATACATTAACTATGAAGCAGTTCTTGAGACATTTCTGCTTGTTTAAAATACATGAACTTACAAAAATAATATCTAATATTTATATATATATATATATACATATATATATATATATTCAAATACAGTGTAATGAAATAATATTACGGTTTAAGTAGTTACTTTTATATGTCTGTTGCTTGCAGCCAAAAGCTTTCGAATATGTGCATAGTGATGTACTCGTGCAACTTGTTTTCTGATTTTCAGTTTTGCTAATATTCATTTATCGAGCTTCTGTCTCTTGTTTCCCTTATTACAATTATTTATTCGATGACAAACCGATATATTTAATGATGAAAAGTGTCATATATTGTTTGTGGCCGTCTACATAAAGGGAAAAGTAAACCAACACACAAAACTTAGGAGCAGAACGCGTAATTTATACGTGTGCCCTTTAGCGATTTTTACGTTCATCATAGATTCTTTTCTTGCTCTTTCTGATTTTATTTATTTTCAGAGAAAAAGGATAACGGTTAGCTTTTGAACAACACTGGTATAATACGCGTACATCAAAAGAAAGCTATTAGTATATATTCCGCGCAAATGATATAGAGAAAAATGCCTATTAACTAATATAAATAATAATTATGAATTATGTTTATTTTCTATAAATAAAACATCGGCACATAAGAATAGTGATAGAGCAGTTTGTTAATTTGCCATAATTAACTTCCTGGAAGCATTGTCACAGAACGAATGAATACAACTATATATATATATATATATATATATATATATATATATATATATATATATATATGTAAATAAATATATATATATAAATAAATATATATATATATATAATGGACACAGACACACACACACATATATATATGTATATATAATGGACACAGACACAGACACACACATACATATATATAATGGGCACAGACACACACATACACACACACACACATATATACATACATATTTACATATATATATATATATATATATATATATATATTGTATAATTCATTTTTATAAGTCAACTGAATAAAAGAAGAGATTATAAGATGACCCACATCATGAATTTTGGAATATAGTTTTTTTGTAATTTATTCTCTATATTGCTCTGTAACTTAAATAAAGAAAGGTATATATTATAGGAAACTATATTTCTCTAAATATATATATATATATATATATATATATATATATATATATATATATATACTCGATGGAAGTATATACAAACATTTGTCAGTGCGAGTGTAAGGTTACACTTATAAGTCAAATTTGGGCTGATCATTATAAAAAAGGAGTCACTATTAGATGGATGTTTATTACAATTTTTCACATAAAAAGAATGCCACACATTAATGTTGATAGGCCCATCACGTTTTCACAGGATGCACATATGACGGAACTTTGTTGTGAATGCAATATTTTTAGCAAGCATCTTAATAGACTTACGTAGTATTTATGCCATGGCAGTAAATCCTATGCTGGCAATAATTATAAATCAGCTATTTGATGCATTAATATACCTAGATCACAATCATGAGATAATGCGTGACCAGTTCTTTTTTATTATGAGTTGCAGCAATCTTGTAATGCCCATTATGTTTAGCATGAGTAACACAGTAATATTGTAAGCATGTTAAACATATTGGCTGTTTTTTATGTATCTATACGTGACACTCTTGGATACAGACAAATCATGCGTTTTATTGTATTCTGGGTCTTTGTGTTCTCCTGATGTGGGTTAATATTCTTTACTTGGATATTTCGATGCATCAGTTCATTTGTTTTGTTTGTTTCATTATTTCGGTCGTCTTAGATTTTTACACAAATTACGATGCATGCCTATGCGTTTCGAGAGTTGAAATTTAGTATTGGTTTGAATTAGTTTCCTTTTTTGTAGTTCTCGTACACAGATAGCTTACTCCTCAGGCGACACTCAGGTTCAAAATACGCATTTTTAATTTCTTTTGTGTCGTTCTTGCTTCGTTTATTTTTTCACAGTCTATTTCAATCTCTTGCTCTCTATAAGCGAAACGCATTTCGCATTTTCTTCATGCAACGCTGAAACTCTGAAACTTTAATTTCCTGCATTGTTTTTTGCACGGTATTTTTTTAAATGTGTTTAACGATTGATATATTTGGCTTTGTTGTATTTTAAATGTTTCAACTCATCACTGTTTTTTCATTTGTTCATCGTTTTATTTGGTGTCAAAAACCTTTAGCTACGATACGTCAACTTGACATAGACGATTTGTGCCACTATTTTTCGGTTCACTTTTAGTATTCAATCATAAAACGCACAAAACAAATTGATCTGCCACAATTGTGTACTCCATTTTTTCTTGAAATTATTGGCCTGTCACGTTACACAGACACACATACACACGCGCGCGCATACAGACAACCCCCCCATATATATATATATATATATATATATATATATATATATATATATATATATATATATATATATATATATACATTTAAATATTTATTGCGGGTTTAAAAAATTTTTTATTATGGCTATGTAAAGACTAAATTTAAACTTGTTCGAAAACATTATTCATTTAAGATTGTGAAATTAAAAAATAAAAATGAATGTGTCAGTTGACCGATTTCGAAGCTTGCTCAACAGAGCTAAAATCGAGCTTAATTACGTTTTAAAGAGAAAAGGGGGGAACAATGAATCGGAGATTAAAAAGTAGGGGGGGAATATATGTATAAAAAGGGGGGCGTTAATTATAAAAAAAAAACTAGATTAAACCCTAGGAGATTCTCTTTTTGTTTGCAAAGAGAAGGTATCAGAGTCTTAACATATATAGTTTCTAGAATTTTAAGATGGTAAAGAGAGTGCGACTTACTAAGGATGGAACAAAAGTCCGCACTAAAATTCAAAGCGCAGATACGATTATTTATAAGGTGCTCTCCTATAGATGAACCCTGGGTATTGTTACAAAACCTCCGAAGGTAGGTAGTTCCCATTTCGAATTTTGGATGGAACATGTTGTTTTACCTTATTATCAAATCTTTGAGACGTCCACCCGATATATATATATATATATATATATATATATATATATATATATATATATATATATATATATATATATATATATATACTAAGATACCGAGGCCTTCTCTTTGCAAAAAAATAGAATCCCTTACGGCTTTATCTAGTTTCTAATAAATAATTAATACATCCCACCCTTTTTTATAGATATATCCACCCTACTTTTTCATCTCCGATTCATGGTCCCACTCTTTTCTTTTTAAAACGTAATTAAGCTCGATTTTAGCTCTGTTGAGTGAGCTTCGAAAGCGGTCAGCTGACACATTCATTTTTATTTTTTAATTTCACAATCTTAAATAAATGATGTTTTCGAGCAAGTTTAAATTTAGTCTGTACATAGCCATAATATATATATATATATATATATATATATATATATATATATATATATATATATATATATATATATATATGGTAATTAGTTAAAACCTGAATATCGTCTTTCCAAATAATAATATCTGCTTCTGTACAGGTCTGGCGAAGTTGCTTGATCATGGATACGATTCGGTAACAGGAGCATGTGTAACTAAATAGATAAAACGGTATATATATATATATATATATATATATATATATATATATATATATATATATATATATGCTTTGAATCGACCTGTTACGCACACCATTTGAAAAGTGAATTTTTTTCCAAATTTAATAATGGAATACGTCGCATGAATGCAAGTAAGACATTTTACCATACAGCTGAATAAGTATATATGTAAAAAAAATAAATAAATAATATATATACATATGTACTTATTGATTTGTAAATCACCACTTGTTCTCGTTTCCTCTTACCAACAGCGACTATAATTCATTCCTCGCTTTGTGACAGCCTTCTAAATCTCTTTCACACACACACACACACACACACACACACACACACATATATATATATATATATATATATATATATATATATATATATATATATATATATATAAATAAACACGCGTTACTTACAGGTTATAATTGTAATTTTATCTGAACTGATTAACTATGTAATGAGCATATCGAACATATAAAGCATGCATATATTTTTACATCTTATAACAAACAGAAATCATTGTCGTCTCGTCTACACGTATTAGTCTTTGGGAGATTGTATAAGAAACAATAAAGATAAATACATAAATGTCGTTCTATTGTACATGTGAAAATAGTTTGAAAGCATTAAACTCGCCCAATAAAAAGTCGAAAAACTGATTTTAGCAGATTCGGAATTAAATAAATTGTTCTGATATATATATATATATATATATATATATATATATATATATATATATATATATATATATATATATATATATATATCATCTATTAAATTTATGAAAATGATTCTCCAACTAACCTATATTTACACATTTAAGACATTTGGAAACATTATAAAATAGAATATACATTTTAAAAACCTACTAAAAATTATTTATTCAATACATATTTATAAAAAATAGAAATATTTTGAAACTAGCAAGTTTGGATAATCGCATTAAAAATAATAGAGATTACAACACCATAATTGTTATTCGCACTGACTTCATAACAATAAAGTTAAAGTGATAATTCACTTTCCAAGTCCTTTTAAAAAAGTGATAATTTACTTAAAATATAGCAAACGTATGTTTAAACTACAATAAGTACGTCTATTAAATTAGAAATTGTTTCGTTCAAATCCAGATAATAAAATTTTATTTTTATATGAATATACTAGTCGGTCGTAGCTATAGCTGTGTTCGTATCAATCTTAACAGAATAGTTGTTACCCTTGAATGGAATGAAGTGTGATCAATCTAGGATTTTGTTTTAGTGAGTCGGCAATGATATTTTGAGACGTTGAGACGCAGATACTAAAAAAAAAAAATTATCGTCGCACATCCAACTCTTATAATTTGCATGATATCAATCGGAACATTCGAGTCAAGATCAAAGTGTAGTATCTCTTCCTCAGATGCTGGACTTCAATTTCTTGTTCTCTGTCAGTGGAGGAGAAATCCTTCACGACTGGGACAATTTTTATTTTTGTACCTTTTCTCCACGTTAAAAAACGACCCTGGTGTCTACCGTGGGGAGGCATTGTAAATAGAAACATGTACAGTAAATCTGATAAACGTTCCATTGGATGCTTGTATCATTGTTCCATTATAATTTCTCTAATTAAATTCATTTTATACCCGTGGCAACTGGCGGCGAGGGATGTTATTTTTTTAGGAGCGAAAATGTGTCACGGGATAAACAAAAATAAACATTATTTCCGACATTTTCTACTTGGAAAAACCTGATGAGCGTTAATCTGGCCAAAAAGAAATATAAATTGCAATGTTCAACAGGTAAGGGCATTATTGTTATTGATGCTTTGGAGAGGTTCTCGAAACCTGATCGATATCGGCAGAATACATCGCGCAGTCTATCACGGAATTCCAAAATATACGTCTACGTTCTGATTGTGGTTTTCGTTTTTATAGATACTCTTCTGTGTTAAATTAACAAAACAAGCTTACGTCTTTAAAGTCAGCCTTTTCCACGTGTTCCGGTGTATACAACTATGACATTTGAACAGTGATCTCGCATATACTCACGAATCAACTGAAAAGGCAACCAAGCATGCACCAAGACACTTAATATCTGTTTGACGTTATTATAGTCAAATATTAACAGAAGCTCGTGCATTGATTTTACTGTCTAAACTCAAGAAGATGCTGTTCTGGCGTAACTTCAAACTTTTGACGAACCATAAACCACTACTTTAATATTTGGCTCAAAGAAATGTATCCGGGATATGCAGTCAGTCGATTTCCACAATTGGCAACCGTTCTATTGGGATATGATTTCAGAATACAGTACGGCAGAACAACAAAATTAAGCTATGTTGATCCTATATCACAACTTATCATAACTCAATTAGTTCCGGATGACGATAATGTAATCGCTGATATGCTTGTCCATAACGATTTTCAACGCACGCTTGCAGATTGCATTCTGACGAATCTAGTGATAAAGTTTGTCATCAAATACGAAACAGAAAACGATTTCCTGTCCCGAAATATGCGCAAATTTCTGCGCATTCCTGCCCTCCAAACTTTACGGTAAACTTCCATCAGTCACAATGGCGCTGTGGCTCTGTTATTGCCAGTAATAATTGTCATGATCGCAAGTCGAATTGTTGTAAAATCTAAGCTTATATAATTACATCGGGGGTACCAAGTATAAACGAAATGAAATTTATAGTGCACAATATGGTATTAGCCTAACATAGGCTAAGATATTAAAGGCACCGTCAAACATTGTATCTAATGGACAGAAGCGCAGAAAAATTCCCCGTTTGTGGATATCTACTGGGCACAGATCAACACTTAATCTACAATAACAGTATTTAGACTGTCTGTAAAAAACAGGGCTTTTCCGAGACGTAAATTTCAGGCAATGCGTTACACCTCAGGCCCTAAACATTCCAATAATTCTTTAAAATCTCGTGCGCAACGCACGTTCGGTCACCACCGTATAACCAACAATATAACAGATACGTCCGACAGGTTATTATATAATTTGATTTTTATAATTTTTCATAATAATTATTATTATTTTTATTTCTGATTTCATTTTAATTCTTACGCATTATTATTATTATATAATCTTATGATTAATAATATATATTTATTTAACATGTCCCCTGTTTGTTTTTAATATAAGTTTATTTACTATTATTTCATTTTCCTTTTTGTTTCTTCTTTTTTTATTCATTTAAATGCCGGTAACTAATATTATTTTTAAATATCACGTGATTAACGTCATGATTCAACGTTGCTGAAAATGTTGTTTTGGAATGTTATAAAGGACCCTACATTTGTATAAGCAATATCGGTTAATGAGGTATCTAGTTTTTTCTAACTTGCTTTACAAATCTTTAGCGAGGAAAATATATAAATGCTTAAGTAGAACCAAAATGTATATCTAATCTGACAAACAGAAAAACCGCACTCTTGTTTCTAGCGTATTTTCCTACATACTAATAAGTTGTTTTTTTTTTTTTTTATCTATGTTCTGTATACTTGTATTAAGTCTAAAATTTCCTACCTTATTCTTGATTAAATTGCATGCAAAAGAATAACTCTAATATAATTAAAGAGACCCCGACTAAACACTGTTAGATCGAATTCCATATATTAACTATGTGTGTTCTAAGTAATAATATGTCGTGTTTGGGGGAAAAATGAGTTTAAAAATGTAATAGACTATATATATATATATATATATATATATATATATATATATATATATATATATATATATATATATATATATATATATATATATATATATATAGCAAAACACATTTATTCAGGACCTGCCTGGGTGACCGGCGTTTCCCGTGTTTTTGAAAAGTGTGTTGAGCATAAAAAACGTGTTTGTATTTCTCTACACATAGATTCGAAAAAGTTGTCAAAAAAACAAATATATATATATATATATATATATATATATATATATATATATATATATATATATATATATATATATAAATGTTATCAAAGGCAAGATAAGTTACTTTTCTACGAAACTGGATATAATTTTCGTATTTTTATTCAATGTAACATGTTTATTCGGCTCGAAAACCATACACTGTTTACCCATGTATTGGAACATTCAAAATAGCGCCCCACTCTCTCTTTAACACGGTAAGTTCAAGAAAAGGTGTTATAAATAATAAACTAGACAAAACAATGTTAGAAATTCGCTCAATATATATTACCGTGACATAGGTTGACATATATCCGGTGTTTTCTTAATAGTATTTTGTCTAGTTTATTATTTATAACACCTTTTCCCAAACTTACCGTGTTAAAGAGAGAGTCGGGCACCATTTTTAATTGTCCAATACATCGGTAAACACTGCATGTTTTTCGAGCTGAGTAAACATGTTACATTGAATAAACACACAAAATATATATCCAGTTTGGTAGAAAAGTAACTTATCTTGCCTTTGATAAACTATATTTGTTATATATTTGCTTTTTGACAATTATTTCGAATCTATGTGTACAGTAATACAACCCCTAAAAAATAAATAAACAAAAATAAACAAAACGCTAGTATCCAAGCAGCTGTACCGCGAAAGAGGAAAAAAGTGCAAAAAATAACGTGACGTCTTTTCTGTTGCGCCCATCGCAAGACTGGAAGGGACGAAGGTATGAATTAGGGCTAGTAAATCGAAAAGAAAAGTTGACTTTCGATTATATCGGCGAAAGAGCGACTTCTCCTATTTGAAAAGTGCCCAGTTGAGGGTGATATATCATATTTTTTTGTGTAGGGCAATATCATGCTGACAAATCTGTTCCCGTAAGATCACCAAAGTTAAACAGAGATCAGCCTAGTCGGTTCTAATGTGAGCGTCTATGTGAAATTATAAGATATTATATGTTTTCTACGCACATTTAAGAATGGTTCTCAGTCGTCCTTGACGTCTTGACAATTTCTTCGAAAATTGCACAAGCATAGGCTTACAAGGTATCCTTTGTTTGCCAGAATCAAAACAGTGAAAGTTTTAATAAAATACTCCGCTATATTTTAACATTGTGAAATAAATTATGTGTAGAATGTCTGACGCATCTAATAATTGTTATGTATAAACACCGAGATAAGACAATTTATATACCACTGTTACTCGATTGAATTTTTTCAGGTAAAACTTTCCCACTAACATTACGTTCGATTAAAAAAAAAAATGTTAAATTTCTTCAAGGTATGAATAGATTTAATATAATATATACATTCGTCATAATATTTCAAATGAAATTTAATTACGCTCTTCTTGCCATATGGACACTAATACAAAGATACATATAATTGCCCCGATTAGTGATAATCGTTTAAGAGAACGTCAAACAATGTAAAAACTACAACCAATCTATGGAGGCATCAAGTTGCCAAGACGTAAAAACAAAATTATTATCCGTTATCGTTATATGCATAATTGAAAAATAACGTCTCTCAGTAAACAGAAGGTTACAGTGTTGCATATTGAAAATGTATGATGGGAAGAAAAATTGTAAAAGTGTTCATAATATTGTAATCCACATAAGATGTTAGACTTCAATGACTATCTTCTTTTATATTGTATCCAACTGAGGATGCCATAATTATAAATATATATATATATATATATATATATATATATATATATATATATATATATATATATATATATAGTAATATATAAAATATATATGGCGATTAAGCTACACTGAATATTCGGTGTTTCACCCACTAAAGGATTCGTTAGGCTTATGCGCATAAGCCGGACGAATCCTATAGTGGATGAGACGCCGAATAGTCAGTGTAGCTTAATCGCCATATATATTATATAAATTACTAACTAGCTCTACCTACATATTGAACACTTTTGACGTAAATACTTAACGTTTAAACATAACTCTATACTTTCGTATATTAATTTTATGTGGGTAAAGTAAGTAGTTATATATATATATATATATATACATATATATATATATGTATATGTATATGCATATATGTATGTGTGTGTATATATATATATATTATGTATATATATATAATTGCATAATATATTCATTAATTGATATAATAATAAGTGATTGATTTTGCGCTTCGAAACATATACTGTAAATAATTGTATACGTAAACTAATTTAAAGGAATAAATTATACGATCGCCACCATCATTACTTTTGGAATATAACTTTTTTTTATTAATTCCATATGCATATTTATTATTAATTTTCTTCTTTTTTCTTTTTCTTCTTGTTCTTGTTCATGTTCTTCTGCTTCTTCTTCTTCTTCTTCTTCTTATTATTATTATTATTATAAAACATATTTTAATTTAAGATTATAACGTTTATGTAAGAATGGCAACGTCAGATAGATTGCGAGAAACAGGGAATTAAATAAGGCATTTTAAAACGACACTAAACCTACAGTCTATGTCCTTGTACGATGTTGCCTTACAGAATATAGTGTAAATCCCGCCACACTTCCTTACTACTATCCTAGTCGGGTTTCTCTTATTTGTTCCTTATTTCCTGTCAACTTACGTTTCTGGGCGTGTTAGCATACTTTAAGACACTATGTAAACTTATATTGTTATAGGGGTTTGTTGATTTACCCACATTCTTGTTTCTTACATTAGGACCTTTAATAGAAACCCAAAGTGTGTATTTTATTGATTTTTACTTTGTGTATTTGCGTTTTTTTATAATTACATAAAAGGTGACCTCGAATTAGAGAATGTATTCTTCAACTGAAGCAGTATATGCATTTATGCGACTAATTATAATTTTGTTTACATATATGGAATAAAATAACACCCTGTACTTTTTATTAGGCACTACTGAAAACCTCGTTTAAATTCAAGGGTTATTACTTTTGGATATTTAAAATCTGGAATATAAAACAGTTTCCTGCTCACAAGAAATACATTAATATTTCTAGGCACGCAATAGCATACGTGAGTAAATAATGACAATAATTAATGCAAATGAGATCTAGTCTACAGAAAATTTGAAACATGTAGAGAAATATGATTTTAAATTATGTGTAAAAGAATTGTGCAAATGATTTATATGAAAGCAAAAATGTATCAGTTTTAATTGCAGCGTAAGTTAATTGTGTATATCAGTTTTAAATAAAAACTTGCGCTCTGATTCTGATACGTACAACAATGTAATAATGTCTATGATGCTGGAGGTGTAGCGCGGATGTTAAATATTACACAGGATGATAGTCAACTCTACCCTGTTAAATAACCTGAATAGTTACAGTAAAATATATAATATATTTTAAATATGAATATTTTAATAATAGAAAACCACGTTTATCCTTTGTATAACACGAATCTAGCTGAAGGCTTTTTAATCAGAATATTAATAGAAATTATTTTTAAAGACAAGGTGTCACGAATAGATAGTTTGTTTGATTTACTGGGGATTTGGTATACTTATCATTAGGGGTTTCACATAAAACTATACGACTGATTGTGATAAAAAATGTGTAAGTTATGTAAATGAGTAGTAATTTAGCTATATTGCGAAAAATTTCAATGATGATTCATTAAAAAATAATGATAAGTAATAATTTTAAACAAATCTACAAACATCAATTTAATTAGTTTGTACATACTTACTTAATAATACGGAAAATAAAGATGTTTTATAAAGTATTCTCGCAAAAATCAAATGTATGGGAAAGTAACGGTATCTGAGGTACGATCGAATATTGATTACACACAACAATATTACTCACAACGATTATTTCCGTATATTGATGCCTCATTTGGGTCAGAGAAAAACTTGGCAAATAACATATCATAATGAGAATAGATAAAATCAATGTTTCCGGATGTGTCTGCTGCGTAAAAATGTACATTAAGTACATACGTTTTATGTGCATAAAAACAATGAATATATTTACTCTTTTAATCAATATTTATTATTAATTAGCAAATAATCGAAAAACTACAAAGAACTAAATCGATTATAAAACCTTTGAGGAGAACAGACTGTAGCAGTTATAATAAATACGTATTGATTATATACATACTAATAGAATAGCTATAAAAAATATAAAACAGTGATACATAAAAGCTAAATGTTCGCTCAGGAGAAAACTTCACTTGCGTCCTCGCAGTGACATTGTACTATGCATTGTTTTCGACATAGAGTTGCAGAGAGACTTCTGTTTAATTTATTAATAATATTTCCCATAGTAGGTTTAATTAAAGTTAAAATACAAAACATAACGCTCATGGTCGCAGGCTGATGTAAAGATATACATATAATTAGTTAAAGTTTATACTTTTTCGAGCAATTTACTGTTAGTTTTATACGGCAGGGCATTCGGCTTTGATAATTCTTCTCAAATCCACATGAGACGTTACTCTCTCATAGTATATAACGTCTAGTAAACATCTGACATATTTTTCTTAATACAATTATTTTTCTATTCTAAATTTTCGATAATTAACCATGTCATATAAAAAAAAAACTATCTAAGAACACCCAGGAAACATAATATGTGCGCGCGTACAAGAAAAAAGAAGTTTTGTTTCATTGGAGTTTATGGGGACTGAACTCACATACATAGAAACCCCACATAGACAGACACGCGTGCTTTTACATAAAAGAAAAGAAAATTGAATTGATATGCGACACAAAAATGTATACACAAATGCTAAATATTCTATAAATGTTAGATGTCAATACTATGTGAAAAACTTTACTTTTTATGTACAACTTTTTAATAAAATGTTAAATAGTATATATACGTTATGGCCAATTACTGCGCCGAATAATTGAAGCCGCAACAGCAACAAACAAACAATGTTGCATATTCTCTTAGTACGTCTTTTATCATTAAATTATTTATTAATGCACGGTTTTATATATGTATGAGAATACCTCTTGATAAGATAACCTAAAAAAAAGATTGTTAAACGGTTATAAATAGGGCTATGACAACAGACTATTCTTATCATGGTTATGACTCTCGAGAATATCTCCGAAACAGGCTCATTTAATCAACAGAGCAGCACATCTCTCTTTATTAAAGCATATAAGATATAAACGAACACGCACTGTAGAGTCAAAACACTCAAAAGAATATGCTGTTGTCCTATCCCTATTTACAACTGAGAGTTTACGAGTGTTATGAAGTAAAACTTGAACAACAAATTAAAACTAATTTCCTCACACTCGGGTGATGTTTTTATTATCGCTGAATGTTGGTTTATTAACAGCAAAATTTATAATAAATCGGACTACAAAACCGGTTCATAACAGTGTTATTACTAATCAGTATATAGGATCGGCCTCATAATTGTTTTCATCTAATTCAGACTGTTTGATCTGTGTCTGTGTAATTTGTATTTAAAACCTTAGTAATAATTGATCGGACCATGAAATTCAAGGATATAAAAAATAAAAAAGAAAAACAATTTGCAATAAATATATGAATATCAATGAGGGATAAGCCGATGAATCATCACTACATAATGCAATCAACGGTTATACGCATTAGGAACTGGTGGGGAAAACTAGTGTTGTCTGAAAACACAAGAGAAAATGATTAAAAAAATCTATACGTGTACGTAGTCAGTCTAATCAAACAGCCAATTATCTGTCTTTTGACTCCACAGCATTTTGTTGCGATGTTTATATATTAAAACGAAGGAAAATCTGGTGAACGGGGACTAAAAAGTTAAAATATATTATAATATTCTGTAAAAACATTTCTAATTTAGAGCAATTTTATCACGTCACTATCATGTTCAGATTGAGGTCAATCCTGTGTCTAAAATCTAGTGGTCACTCCCTCTCAGTTGTACTTCAATTTTCCAATTTCGTTAACTAATAATAAATAAGTACTAATTTAATCATATTTTACTGAGGATGTGCGTCCATATTTTGTTTGAATATTTCGCATCGAAAATAACCTAGAATAATCACAGGACGGTTTGTTTATATATATACATATATATATATATATATATATATATATATATATATATATATATATATATATATATGTGTATATATATATGCATTCACACACACGCACACCCAGACACACACACGCACACACAAGCACACGCACACACACAGACATATATATATATATATATATATATATATATATATATATATATATATATATATATATACATGTGTATGTGTGTGTGTGTGTCCGAGCACACATTGTTACAAAGAGGACGATTTATTATAGCCTATAGAATTTGTTTTCAAATCTCTGTGTAAAAAAAAGAAACATAATTTTCTAATCAATTCAATTGTAAGTGCCACTTACAATGTAGGAAAAAGTATAAATGCACGCGGTGTAGGATAAAATCGTAAAAAGACATACGGAAGAGGGGGAAATTTTAGCTATTCCTCTGTAGGTTATAACGATGATGAAGGCTCCAAGGAATTAGTGTGATGTTTTCTTAAACGAAATTATGTGTATGAAATACTTTTCTATATTTAAATATGGTAATGATTAATAGCATGAACATAATAAATTTGTATGTGCAACCTGTTGTTGTAATGCTTAGGTATATAGGTGCAGAAGGAAAAAAACTGCACCTCTTTTATTATATACAAGATATGTGCTAAATAAGTTTTAAATTAGTTCCAGAATTTAATGTTTTCTGCTTATAAATACATTTTGTTTTAAAACGCAGTGGACACTTAGGTGTTTATTTTATGTTGGAATAGAAGGTTTAAGGAGAACTACACTAACCAGTGACATTCTTTTTTTACTATCGGCACCCCACTAACATGCATAACGCATACCCAATTCATCAGTTTTTTCCTAATATTTGCCTTGTTTGTTTTAAGAAAAAAACAGTGGTAAACACCAAATACATTCTAAAGCTAACATACATATATATATATATATATTGATTGTAGGGTATATTTATGAAAATCCTATCGACTCCAGTTAGACCATAATTTTATTTTTGTTAATCAGATGAAATTTTGTCCATTGATTGTAATTTCTCGCCCCAGTCAATTGTGTAATGGAAATAGTTCAGTCAGAAATGCCGAAGAGATTTTAAAAAGTCTACTGATATGAGGCTTGCAAAGGGTAGCCTACGAATACCTGACATTTCTAAAGCGGTCTATAAACCATTCTGTGTCATGGGTCTTATACAAATAAAGTCCTGTTTTCCATACTTCATCTAATTTTATTTTCCAGATTCTCGACGTCGTTACTATCCCGTCTAGAGTATGTTGAGTCCATCTAACGCATTAAACTCCAAACGCCAAGTACTTCTAATATCAGTTGCACAAACGTAAAACGGACCTTTCCAACAATGTTTTTTTGCGGGCGTATACAGAAGTTACGTACTGGGTTACGCTGGATCATGAAACTAAATGTTAATCTACAATATTACAACATTCAACACTCTTTAGTAATTTAAAAATTACTTATTATATCATTCTCACATTAAATATGGAATATTATGTTACACTCACCCAATTTTCTGATTTTCTTAATTGTTGATATTAAAATATTAAATATAACCCTCAGCGTTGCCAATGCTTGACTGTCTTTATTACATATATTTCAAGCTAGTTAAGATTATATTGCAGTGCACAATATGAATATATTGACATACTATGGCAAGTAATAAAGCGTATGTGAATCTGCAAATCCCTTACGTAAAGAGGTTATCAGATTTTGGGGAGTTAAGATTACTTATCATTGCACCAAGCTGTCTACACTACACCGATATAGTTTGCTTTCGCATGTCATTTGCTGTCAGGGAAGCCTCCGTATCATTCTAAATTCATGTGTATTTATTCATGCACCTGGAAAATTATATTATTTGGGGAAAATCATCGGAGAAACTTCGTATTGAAACATACATTTTTATTTATATATATTTTAAGCGCACTTGATATAACTAAGCAATTATACATGTACCAGCTATTTAAAATATATCATGCATATTACAATGTCACGCCGTAAAGTAAAGCATCCAAACATTTTTTTTTACACGGTGGGCACAACTTATCAAGGTCCGGGAGCCACTCAGAGATAAGGGTTATTGAAAGCACAGTACGTTAGTGTGGAGATTTAATGAAGTGTTTACTTAAGAGGGCGGTTCATTAGGAATGTGTTAAGGTTGGACTTGAATAATTCCAGGTTGTAGTCAGGTGGGAAGCAGGCAGACCGAAACAGAGTTCCACAGGCGTGCAGGTCTAAGAAAGAAGCTTTCTTCATGGAATCCACGTTTGATTTAGGCACAGATAAAGAGTGGGCGAATTTTTTCACAGTGGATTCAGCTAGACGGGTGTTTTTCGTGAAAGATTTGCGAGGTGGGAACAGAGATTGGAATTCAGACGAGCACCTGCCATGGACATAACGATAAAACAAGGATAGGCTCGCAACGTCCATTCTGTGGGTGAGAGGTTGCAGAGTAGAGAAAAGGGCACCCCACTAAGCCACGAAGTCTATTTTGTACTCTGTCAAGGCAGGATAGGCTGTGTTTAGCCAAGATATGGCAGCAGTATTCCATCCTTGGACGTACTTGGCTTTTATATAGATAGAAAATTGCATCAGTAGTGAGATATCTTCTGGAGCGGTAGAAGGATCCCACCATCTTTCCAGCGACCTTTGCAAAAGACTTTATGTACGTGTTCCATTTCAGATCAGGAGTAAAGGACGCACCAGAAGCTTGTCAAAACACGGGGCTTCTCCTAGATTAGAGCCATCCATTTCAATTGATGCTAGATGGGGATCAGAGCGTTGATTATCTAAAATTTGTTTTTAAAAAAACATTTATAAAAAGTAAACTTCGTCTATCGAGAGTTTTTGGTATGTAGCACAATTATTCACGTTGTGGGTGTATTGTAGAATTACATGTGCGTTTCTAATTGTTAATGTACTAAGACTTTTATTTGATGAAATCGTTGGTTTTGTCGGTCTTATTCTGAAATGATATAACTGTGCAGTGTTTTAATTGTAAAAAAATTATATTTAAGTAACGAATGTTCTTCTGATAATTAAATTATCTCTATAGAATAACTAAAAAACATCCGATAAACAAGTCGATTTTATAAGCTTAAGTATTATATAGCATTCCGGAAAAGCGTGAAGACAATTTACACGTCTTTAGAATAGGCGTACTAAGTACTATACATTTTTTTCCTATTTTTGGTTCGTTCATTCAACTGTTCTTTCTTTTTATTTTACTTTTTTTTTCTCCAAACTAATCTTTCTCACCAGTATTTTTATACCTTTTGTACTTTTAAGTAAATCTCACATGTTTTCCTTTTGTCATTTCTCTTAACCCTAGATTATCTTCGTCCACCATTCTATTGTACTCTTGAATTTTTATACTTATTATTTTTATTCTTCTAACGCATTCTTGTAATCCTTTATTCAATTTTGTTTTTGCTGTTGTTGATTCTCCTCGCAAGTCTTCCTCGGCATCATCCCTTTCCGTTCTTAAACCATTACAGTGAATGTAATCGACTAAGAAATAAACAAACAAAAAATCTCCGAAATCGAAAAGTCGCCCAGGGTGAAAAAAGTTTAACACCGTATTTTCTTTTCTTTTTTCCTTTTTAAACACATTAACAAAATAGTTTCCTCAGATTACAAGACCGTGCGTATTTCCGGGTTTATTCAATTAATCTTTCCTATTTCTTTGTGTCGGTATTCAAGTCTTTCTCAAACCAGAAAAATCGATATAGGAATTAACTAACAGATATTACGGATATGCAAAACAACTAATAAACATTTACGAAAAAAAGAATTTTCTAAGATCCATTTATTCGCTCTGAAACTTCAAAAAAGAAAATTCTATTTAAAATAAAAGCTCGACACAAAAAATTACAGTTTCTCATCTAAACATGACAAGCTTAAAACGATGGTATTTTAATTAATTGCTTAACTTACCAAAATATTCTATAAACTAAAATCCTAACATCTAGCGAGCATGGTACGGTGATTTAAAACATTACATATACTTATGTATACACGTTTTACCAAACATTCAACTGTGAATTACCCATAGACTTTAAGTTTCATATTATCATTTTTCACGGGACCGTCTACACCATAATATATCTAAACCATATTTCATATTTAAGTTTATGAGGCAACGGAACGTGTTGTTTTAGTTTTAAACATAATAGTTCTACTAACATGTCATTCAGGGGGTAAAACCAATGTGTGACCGTCAAACTTATAAAGGAGTATTGTAAGGGGGGTGCTTGAAATTATTCATATTATTGTTGAAACATCGAATGTTTTCCATGAAAAGAATTGATGTCAAATATAATTTAGAGCAGGTTAAACTCTAATGTATAACTCTCCCGAAAATAGTAACAAAATAAAAATACTGCAGCAGAAACATATTGTATTCAAACGTAATGTAAAACAACTTCAATTATATATGTTAAAGTATTTGATTAGAAAAAATTACTCCGTAGTATGTGAGCAAATTATTTCAATATAAGCTATCGTCACATCGATTAATTCTATTTAATCAGTAGTTATATTGTCTTAAATGTATAGTAATTTAATAAAAATGTTAAAAAATTCAAATAGTTTAATTTCCGACCCCATAATTGATAAGTTGATTTTGTATTATTATTGTATTTTTAATTTATCGGCGCAATTTCGATAGATCTTCATATTAAATTTCAGGAATGATTGAAGTATGATTACAGTTTATAATGTCTACTTGCATGCCGACGTATTACAGTGTCTTTTAGGTGTGTGGCGTATGACTAGTCATAAATGGAATACTATGTTGCCACACAAATAAAGTAAACAACATAAGTATTTGTCTGAACGCGGTAAGTTCTCACCTGTAGTTTATTTAGAGATGCCAAACTTGTCAAACTGCTAATTAATTTAAAATGATAGACTCCCTTCAAGATTCCAGAGAAACTGATTTCCAAAATAAGATATGGGTTAATTTCGACACCATGAAAACACTGAAATCGGATACTCCATACCGTTTGAAAGTAAACGTAAAAGCTCAGACAGGTTTTTTCGACGTATATTGATTTAATACAATATATACATTTGGAATTTTGTAAATACTAATCATTAGTATAGATGTAATATTAACTTTATGCTAATTACACACGCCACAAATATATGTAGCGTGTATCCATGTAGAGACTGTTTCATCGTGGACAATTTTAATTATTATTGGGTAACGAACAGATGTAAAAATTACAAGTCGAATATATTACGTATATCTCTATGTTTTAACAGCAAACTACGAGGGGCGTGCAAATAAGTAATGCCCCTGACACACTTCTAATTGTCTGATCTAGCTGAAATTTTTGCATGGGTAATATTCTCTACGGGCAATGTGGCAAATTACAGCTCTGAACTAATTGTGGTTTCTCTTTTACTGATGTTTGAAATGGAGCCTGTTAAAAGTCGAGCAGTGGTCCGGTTTTTGTAATTGAAAGGACGCACACCACAGGAGACTTTTGATGAAATGAAAGCCACTTATGGTGATAATGCCGCATCATATGCCCTTGTAAAACGCTGACATCGTTAATTCAAACATAGCCGAAAGTCTCTGGAAGCAGCTCCCAGAACTGGTCGCCCCCTTCTGCCATTGTTGAGGCATCTGTCCGTCAAGTTGAGGCTGCCATTTTGGAAGATCGGCGCATTACTATTCGCCAAATAACCCAAGAGGTCAAGATTAGTAGAGTGCCTGTGGAAACTATCATTCATAACCATTTGCAAACGGATAAGGTGTCTGCCAGATGGATTACCTTGTTGATCACACCATTCCAGAAGCAATAACGCGGTGAGTGCTCGAGGAAGAATTTGGAGATGTTCCAAGGAGATGCAACTAAGTTTTTTAAAAGACTGATTACACAGGATTAAACCTGGGTCCATCACTATTATCCAGAGATCAAAACCTAGTCTACAGTGGCAGACCAGAGTCCTGCACATCGTTACAGACTCCACATGTGTGTATCGGTGGACGACAGATGCCTTGAGTGGAAAGGCACGATTGGCGACGAGGCATCAGGCGAAATGCTCATACGGAGGCGGCTTGCTACCCTAACCGAAACCATCGAGGAATACAACCTGGTCGTGGATGTGACGCTAGTACAGTCCTGTCAGACTCGCGCGGATCGGCTGACTATAGTACCGCGCTTTTGGCTGAACCTGCCGAAAGAAATGGAAGAACCGGCACCTGTGAACCGCGCCGCGCTGGGGCGTCGATTAAAACCAGACTATGTTGCTGATTTCCATTGCCAGAGTGGGCACCCCGGTGTAAACCGAACTCTCTAAGTCGCTAGACTGGTCCACCCCTGTGTGTCAAAGAAGGAGGTAGAATCAGTGGTGATGAGTTGTGAAACCTGCAAGTCGATCGATCCGGCGCCTGCTTTCTGAAAGAAAGGGAAACTGAGCGTAAAGAACAATTGGGACAGGCTCGCGGTGGACGTGACCCACCAAAACGGCGGGGATATTTTTACGATGATTGACTGTGGACCGTCTAGGTTTGCGTTGTGGCGGCCACGTAACCGACAAGATGCGACCGCCGTAGTCCGGGAACTGGAAATTGTCTTCCTTGAGCGTTGCCCTCCTTCCGAAATACTGACCGAAACGGCATCGAT
The DNA here is from genome assembly GCF_053919585.1 of Euprymna scolopes. NCBI lineage: Eukaryota > Metazoa > Mollusca > Cephalopoda > Sepiida > Sepiolidae > Euprymna > Euprymna scolopes. The sequence goes on along the minus strand of NC_136493.1, from coordinate 103,378,712 downwards.
TTTGCTGGGGAGCAGTTCAAGCAGTTCACATACGGCTGGGGTGTACGACTACGATTTCGGTTCGCCCATGTTCCTAGCGGGAACGGGATCGTGGAATGGAACCACCGGGCCATCAAGACTATTGCAGCTAGGAAGTGGTGTACAGTGCCTGAAGCGCTATACTGGTACAACGTCACCCCTACGGACGATGTCTCGCCCTCTACCGCGCCGGCTGAGGCGCTGCCCCGATGCACAGTCAGGGTGAAAGGGTTAGAGTTTAGCACTCCACCCGAGCCGAGGCGACACGTGATAGAAGTGGGAGACGTTGTCTGGGTTAAGAACCCCCGCGGCAAATGAACCACGCGCAATGGAACCGGGCATGTTACCGAGGTGATCAGCCCGAAAGCCGTGCGGATTGATGGGGTGCCCCGACACGTCAGGGACCTGCGATCGGCATCACAGGTGCAGCCGCCGCTCGGTGACTAAACTGAAACGAGTTCCACTATCAGTGAACAATCATTCTGGTATACGCCGGCTTCATTGGGCGACGACAGCTCTGAAATTAGCAGCCTCCGGTTCACTGCTCCCCAGACCGCGGACGGGAGCTCAACTGAAGACGAGGCTGCCCCACCGTAGAAGCACGTTAAGAAGGAGGTCGCCGCCTCACTGCCCCCTCTCTTATAATGATATCAGGGGGTGTCAAAAGCTTTGAAAATGAGGGCTTACCGTTCAAACGACCTAGATGTGTGTGTACTTTGTCATCGCTGCGAAGCTAGGATAAGAAAAGAATTCCAAGATGGCGTCGATGGCGTTTGGAAATGGTATGATCTCGGAAACTCTCGCAAAATCTCGTGCATATATGAAAATCAGCTGGTCTTCGACAACTATAAATTCAGGTCGTTTTGGAAGGAAATGCGGGAGGACATAACGGCCGGTTGGTAATTGTGTATGCTGGATCATGTTGGTGGCGTGTCACCGTGTCTCTGTGTGTTCGAACCGCTTTCCTGTCACGTGCACATTGGACTTTGAATTGGTTTACATTGGACTTGCACATTGGACTGTGAATTTGTTTAGATTGGACTTCATATTCACTTCATGAGTATCTAAAAAGTATACATGGATATATCTCGCTGTTCCATCCTTACTTGGTAGTAAATATCTTAGTTGATGATAGATTTGACCTTGGATCTATACAGATGGATTCCAACCTTGAACAAACGCAGCTTTGTGACCAAACCTGGCCATGGATAAGAGAGTGTTATATGCCTTAATCCTTGACAAAAAAGGTTTGCTACGTGAAGATTGCCTAGTAAACAGAGCATGTAAAACTTCAGTCAGAATAAGAATTAAATGTGGTGTAACAATTCCATTTAAGCAACAGAATCCTGTCGATTCTCCTTTAAATTCTTTTGCACGACACTGACAAACATGATAGATTTGTCCTATTGCAGCCTTGTGGCATGAGTCATTCTTGTCATAGAGTAATGCAGTACGTAATGCATTTTGCAGTTCGTAAATTTTGACATCTGGTTCTATCAAGATTCAGATACAATTGTCTCTCTTCCTGTAACTGGTCTCTCTTCCAACCAAATTATACGATTTATCCTGTTTCTGATTCCTGTGACTGTTAACGAAGGATTAATTTTGACAGGGCTCTACTGTAGCTGTCTAGATAGAAGTTCTCTTCCAGCTGACTTCGTGTAACTCTCTCTGTGTTGGGATTTGCGAGGAGAGTCGTTATTTTCTTTAAGAAGTGGTCTATTTTTGCCGGTACATTCTCTGTCTCTCTATCTTTGCCTTTGCAATGAGAGTCGTTTTTTTTCTTTTCACTAAAGGTCTCATCTTGGTGTGACACTCCGTGGCTTTGGAATTGTAATCTTTAATCCCAATTCTCAGACCGACGGGGAAGCTCATCCTTTGAGAATGTGAAGTTGTAGAAATACTGTTACTACTGTTGCGCTTCATAATAGATGGACATCTGAGAAGATTCATGAGGGCACTTTACTGGGTGTTGTCGTAAAAAACAGAAATCTTGGAATTCAGTATAATTACATTTATTTATCGGTCGCACTCGCCGTGCATATGTTTGTTTAGCGTAAAAAATGTAAATAAACAATACAAAATTAAACTTTTTTGGAGAAATATAAATATATATCTATTTATATATGGAGAGTATAAGGGAAAATTAGCAAGGACGATGACAACAAATGTGAAAGATACAACTGGTGAAAATGCAAAACAAAGTTGTTTCTGTTTGTTTTTGTTCTAAGTAAAGACTCCTAATAAGATGTGATAGTTGGTTTCTTTTATGTAAAACCACACTGATATAAAAATCAAAATAAGGAAATTGTGCTTAGTGTTAATGGACGATAAAAACACGAACATGTATTCAGCCAAAGAAAAAAGTACGTGAAAACTTATCCGACAGAAATGACTTATTGTGCTTTTTTTCAAAGCGAAAGGTAAATTGGATTGTTTGTTTATTTTTCAATAAAAACCACTGGACAACAAACGTAATTGCAAAATCACGTTGGAAATTATTTTATTTAAAATAATTCCAAAAAATGCGTGAAAGTTTAAAGAAAAAAATAAACAAAAACAAATTTTGCACACAGGGAGGAATAACTCAAATCAGTTTGTAAATAATCGAGGTTAGTAAACATAAATTGAATAAAATATATTATCAATACAAAATAAATTTAAATAACAAACTTAAATATAACTGTTAAAACAATTCCCTCACAATACAAAATTACAGCCACACAGTTAACATCCATTTTCCGTAATTCAATATGCAAACGAGGTCACCTCTTAATCGTATATTTTGCAAAAATCATACTATATATAGAAATTAAAATGGTAAAGTAATGCCCCTTTATATATATTAATCAAATTGTGAACAAACAGACAAACAGACAGAAATGCCAATATATATATATATATATATATATATATATATATATATATATGTACACCCATACACACACACACATATATATGTGTGCGTGTGTGTGTGTGTACGAATACAACTCGGCGTTTCTACTTTTCTATAGGCAGGAGATCATAGATCTCTAGTTCAATGTAAATAATATAATATGCATAAAACACAAACAACCAAAATGATGGTGTAACATTTTAATAAACGTCAAATAAAGATGGAGAAGCAGTTTTTTGCTAACGGAATGAACGCGTCTAAAATCCCGTTTTAAAACGATGCATAATAAATAGGCGGATAGAACCTCATATGAGGGCATCTAAAATAAGAATATAGAAATAATGTATATATATATATATATATATATATATATATATATATATATATATATATATATATATATAGTAATTTATAAAATATATATGCCGATTAAGCTCCACTGAATATACGGCGTTTCATCCACTCTAGGATTCCCCAGGCTTATGTGAGTAAATGAAGTAGTTATGTATATATATACATATATATATATAAACATATATAAATGAAGTATATATATATATGTATATAACACATATATATATAAATGAAGTATATATATATATATATAAAACATATATATAAATGAAGTATATATATATATATATATATATATATATATATATATATATATATATATATATATATATATATATATATATATATATATATATATATATATACGGGTCAATTCCTTATAGAAAGAACCATAATGACTCCGTACCGGCGAAAATTGCACGGAAATTACATATAATATGCAATGATCTAAGAAATGAAAGAAGCGTGTAGGCGGGGCATTTGGCCAGAACAACGGTTGAAGAAGCATCAGTTTCGCCCGGATATGAAGCAGAACAAATCGATACTCGAAAATGATCGCAGCACTTCTTTATCAATTTACCTGCAGACATAGATATATCAATAATTCCATCTTTATTGGAAGCAGAACCAGAAATATCTTCCCATAATATTGGCAAGCTCTAATAAGAATGAAGGCAAATGGATAGCTACGAGTTAAAAAAAAAGATGTAAACGGTGTTGCAAGTAGAGATTGTCCTTAAGGAAAGATTAATTGGTGTGTAAATGTTAAACATTGGCCAGAATCTAATTATGAATAAATATATTAACTACTAAATAATATATATATATATATATATATATATATATATATATATATATATATATATATATATGCATACACAGTATACAATTATATTTTTATACTTTCAGAAATAACAGATGTTTAAAATTTCAGCATGCTTCATGCCAAATATCCTTACTTTAATTTTGTTCAACATTTTATAATGAGATTTATTCTTAAAACTGTTCGTGCTTTATACATTAAGATTCATGAATCTAGATCGAGCGCTATAAATGCATGTTTACCTTAGTGAGTTGTATTAAAATATTTAATTACAAATGTATTAGTGTCTGAATATTACGATATAATTATATTAGCATACACGATACATATGTTTGTTATGCAGAAGGGGTTCTAAATTTTAAACGAAATTGTTTACGTTATTAACTGTATTACTGGAAATACTTTCTGTTATGAATATATCGGTTTTCTTTCATATACTTATAATTTGTATCGCCATGAAAGACTTATAAACTGTCCCAAAAAGTATATATGTAACAATGTTTTTTTTTTAATTTTTTAAAGTTTAATTGTAATCATGTATACAATATTTTGATTGTAGAAATTCCCCTACTGGACCACTTTACTGTGCGTTTGCAATACTACATGCAACATACACATTTATAACGTATGCATCATCATCCCCCGTCTTATTCAACTTTAGAACGGCGTTTTACTCACATTTATTCTTTATAATAAAATATTAACTCCCCCTTTATTTTGCGCATTCTATTTTTTAAATATTTCGACCAGGGCCACGGAAATGGCCTACACTGTCAGTTACTTGCCAGGGAGGGCATGTGCCACCCACAAAACCGTAGTGTAATTCTTTCACAAGGAGAGATCATGCGTCTACCGGGCAACGAAGTTTAACGGGTTATTTTAGTTGTATAATTAATATATTGTAAAACAGGGAATATTTTTAATGTAAAATGAGTACTGCCTAAACTTTCTGGCAAAAATATATAGTAAACCATGTATTAAGCCATATACTTAACTCGTGAAACGAAAACATCTTTTATGTTATAATTAGGTAGACTACAAAATTCATACTATATAAAATAATTGACATTATTATAGATTAGACGTCAAAAGTATTTTATTTTACTTATCATAATTCGAAATTAAAATATATGTTTAAATAAATAGCAGGATTGTATATAATTAAGTAATTAACATAATCTAATTCACTAATAAAATATTTTTGTTCATAAATATTGAATAAAAAGCGCATGTATTTATTGCGCATTTTAAATTAGGATTTAAGCTTATTTTTTTGACAAAAATTGCAAAAATGGGTAGATGTCTTTTTTATTTATATTACTTACTATATTCCTTCTTTCTGGCTTGGTTCTGAATAATAATTGTTATTTAAGTACGGAATTGCATATATCGTACACCATATTATGAGATATTGTGTTTGTAATATGCGGTATTTTGAAACATCTTGTTATATGTTGAATCTATTGAAGGAGGTTTATGATGAAATAAGCTATTTTCTCTGTAATTAGTAATCATGGGTGACGTGGTGCGCATATCCTGTCAGTTCTAACCCTGAATAATGATCTTTTTCTATAAAAAGTTTCCCACTAAAAACGATTCTGTATTTTGCCGTTACGGATAATGAGCTTTGTGAATGTTTCATTTTGTATGCTATAAGATGTCAAAGATTAAATAAACGGGCAAATTTGTGAAGTGATCATATATATCACGTAGAAGAAGGAAACACATACACGCACACACACACACACACATATATATATGTATATATACAGTGTTATTTGTATTTTTCTGAATATTAATTGGTTTATATAATTCAGTAATCGTTCACATACCAATAAATGTCAAGTCAAAAAGTAATGACTTAAACTGTAAGCAACAGAATTATCATATTTCATAATTAAGCATCCATGTACTTTTTTAACACAAAACAAGACGTCAAAGACTGGGATGATAGCAACAAATAGTGTATTTCATTGTTAGTTTCAATTGTTTCAAAACCATTCGGACAAATGACAAACATTGTGTCGTTTGAAATTTTTCACAAGAACAACCTTTCTTCAGACTTATTGAATAAAACACTTTAACAAGACAATATTATGGAAAACGTTTCCCTTATAAGGAAAAGGAAACATGCGAAACTAGTTTACCCGTTTCGTATACTTGCAAAGTATTTGTAAATATGTATACATACAATTACTTTTTCGTATCTCTATTTAAAAACACTTTCAAACAAAATATCATACGAGGTTACCACTAATTACCCATTTTCATTTACTATGTTTTGTTAATAATATTCATTGATTTCTTTAATAAAATTTCTATATTTCTTTATTTAATTTAGCTTATGTTTTTAAATATTTTTATTTTTTAATCCGGACTAATCAACTAAGTAGAATCGTTACTATTTTATGGTAGTTTACTGTCGGGAATTTGCTTCATTTATTTACAAAAAATATCGGGTAACCTATTTATGTGATTTACGAAAAGTTTTCGTTTAAAAATTACTCAAAGCGGAAATAAAGTGTAACATTACTTTATACTTAGTTAATTCCCATTCTTCATTTAAAATCAAGTATCTCAATCTATAATCTATTTTTGTTTTATCTTCTTTTGTTCCTTCCTATAACGATTTACGATTACCGGATAATTTATATGCAGAAAGGGAGATAATTCTGTAAGTTCTAAATTCTAAATATTTAGTTTAAATTAAAATTTACCAAAATCCTAATACTTATTCTCGACGATAAAAGGGAAGTAACTGAGGCCGTTCGCTGTTTCTAGCTTGGTAATTTCCTAAAATGAATTTATGATTTATTTATTAATTAAACAAATTTAATTAAAACTAGGAAACTTATCCAAAATATAAGTTTGTAATGCATATCATAACCATGATACTAAACATACGTTTGCAGTTCAAGCATAATTATCTGGGGTTATGTGTGGCTTTAATACAAAATAACAATTCAGGAATAAAGTTCTTAAATACTTATCTAATAATAATGCATATCCCAGTAATAAGTATTGCAATAATAAATTAAATACTTAGCTACATGAACGTTTTACTCAAGTTGAAGGTTACGTTTTTCCTTAGTGTTTTGAGGTAATCGTTGGGAACAAGAATACTATTTTAAAAGCTAGGATTTTTTAAAGTTTTACTGATCTAAAAACAATATAAATTACTCCCCATTCTTTGATTAATAATTCTTTTTATTAATTACATATTGCTAAGATTTGTTTAGCTATTTTATTGATTTGGAAACAGCATCAGCTATTTCACCATCAATAAGACTAGAATTTTCTTAAATCACATGAATAGGTTAGCCAATATTTTTGTAAACAAACAAAGCAAAATTTGGATACGAAACTAATATAGAGTCGTAACGATTCTACGTAGTTGATTTGTCCAAATTAAAAAAATATATGTAAAAAATAAGCTAAATTAAATATAGAAATATAGAAATATATTTAAAAATATCGATGAATATTATTAACAAACATATTAAATGAACATAGAGAATTAGTGTTAATCTCGTATGATTTTTAGTTAGATTTTTTTATAAAGATAAGAAATTAGGTAAATGTATAAATCTTTTAAAAATGCTTTGCAAGAATGCGCTAGAGGTCAACTAGTTTCGTTTGTTTTCTTTCTTTACGATGGAAATGTTTTCTAGCATGTTTATTTTTCCGTAAGTGTTTTTATTCAATAAGTATGAAGGCATGACATACAATAAGTATGAAGGCATGACATAATGTTTGAATTTATCCGAATGGTCTTGAAACAATTGTAACTCTCAATACAATACACTAATTGTTGGTATCAACCCATTCATGGAAATCTAGTTTTCTTTTTGTTAAAAAAGTATATATGTATATATATATATATATATATATATATATATATATATATATATACCCAAAATATACGTCTTTAATGAGAGAAAGCTAAAACTTATTGCTATAAAAGTGGAAAATTTGAATCCTATTATTTCTCATATGTTATATCACCCCTCTTTTGGAAATAGGATACGATTATCAATGCTCATTATTAAAAAAGGCGATAGGAATAACTTGTCTGTATTTATTTAACGTAAAATAAGCATTCACCTTATAACAATGCTGGTCATAAAGTGGATGCTCGTTTTACGTGAAATTAATAGAGAAATGTGATCTTCATTTCGTAAAACAGCAACGTGAGATCTTACAGCAAATATATAGCCATTAAACTTATACAGAGCCTTCAGCTAATTAATTCTGGTCAGTAGTGGCTAGGAAGTTATAATATCGTACAAAAAAGTCGTATATATAACTATTTCATTTACTCACATAAATTTATAGACGAAAGTATAGGTTTATGCCTAAACCTTAAGTATTTACTTCAAAAGTGATCAATCCGTAGGTAGAGCTAGTTAGTAATTTATAAAATATATACGGCTATTAAACTACACTGAATATCTGGCGTTTCATCAACTCTATGATTCCTCAGAACTATATATATATATATATATATATATATATATAAATATATTTAGTAAAGATTTAGAAGGCTTTCACAATGCGATGGATGGAATATAGTCGTTGTTTGTAAAAGTAGACGAGAACAAGTGGCGATTTACAAATCAATAAGCACATACATGTATGTTTATATACACATATATTTATTAAGTTGTATTAGGTAAAATGCCTTACTTGTTATGTCTGCGAACATATCCATTATTAATTTCGGAAAAAATTCTTTTGAAATGCTGGACGTAACAGATCGATTATAAGCATGCTAGATGATGGAGCGGAAGTTGGCTAGCTGTGTGGAGCCTTTGAGCAAGTGTGAGGAGGGGGTATGTATGGTCTGATTGGGTAATTAACTTGTTTATATTTTATTTATTTAATTGTTTTTTAGTGTATAACTTGTTGCTTTAGCGTGAGCTTTTTTTAACTGTGTATGTGCTCTATTTTGTTTTCTTTATTATTATTATTATTATTATTATTTATTTATTTATTTATTTATTTTCTGTTGATGTGTGGGGTGCCTTAGTTTATCTAGGTTACGTAAGTCGCTAATAGGATGTGTCCGGTTAGTTATTGAAGAATAAAAGTAGGGGTGGGATATGAGAGAGGAGGGGAGGTTGAGTGCGGGGTAGTGCGCTCACAGTCGGCAGCTGGGTTTGTAGATTAGTGTTGCCAGGAGTATTGGGAATCTTCGCACAAAAGAATAATTACTAATCTCCAAATTACGGCCAGAATTTTACAACAGACTGGAGCTCGGATCTTCATTCATTATATAACTTTACATACGGCTCCCATTAAAGACTTATAATTACAACCATAACCCATTAGAACAGGTACACCACTGCACACCGCTCACATCCCAACTTACAGTCAAGATAGGGCCTTCCTACCAGCCCTCTCCCATATAAATTATATATATAAAATTAAAAAATAAAAGTAAAGAAATTTAATAAATAAAAAACAGCAGTATATATTAAAAACTATAAATAATAAAAAAATAGCTAACTGAAGTACATAAACCAATTAAATATTTAAAAAGGGTCCCATCTATTACCACTTATAATTTTATGGAAACAACTCTCAAGGAATGTCATCCCAATGCGCCCTTCCTACCGATCTTCCTACTCATGGCAACACTAACCTAAACACCCAGCTGTCGACTGGGAGCGCACCATCCCGAACACCACACCTACTCTCTCACAACCCACTTCTACTTTTATTCTTCATTAGCTTACCGGACACAACCTACTAGCGGCTTACGTTACCTAGATACACTAAGGCACCCCACACATCAGCAGAAAATAAATAAATTAATAATATTACGACAACAAAATAGAGAACAGACTAAATTTAAAAGAAACTCACGCCTAAGAAACAAGTAATAAACTAAATAAACAAATAAATAAAATAAATAAAACTATAAACATGTTAATTTCCTAATCAGACCATACATAAAACCCTTCCTCACATTTGCTCCGAGGCCCCACACAGCTATTCAACGTCTGCTTCATCATCTAGCATGTTTTGAATCGATCTGTTACGTTCACCATTTGAAAAGGTTTTTTTTCCGAAATTAATAATGGATATTGTTGCAGACATAACAAGTAAGACATTTTATCTAATAAAACTGAATAAATATATGTGTATATAAACATATATGTATGTGCTTATTGATTTGTAAATCGCCACTTGTTCTCGTCTACTTTTATCAACGCCGACTATATTTCATTCCTCACATCGTGGCAGTCTTCTAAATCTTTACTACATACGTATCCCACACAATGCTTCAAGCAAACTACACACCAATGTGTATATATATATATATATATACACACACCAATGTGTATATATATGTGTATGCATATATATATATATATATATATATACTCGTCGCTTAACTGAACATTGAAGTGTTCATATCTTTAGTTCTATAAACCGTAACTCCATGAATACTTGCAGGTTTTTAGAAGATTATAACGCTATTCGATAGTAAAAATATCATGAAAAATGTCTTAAAAAGACTATATTTTCAAACCAATAACATATGCTTAAATTAAGTGATCTGCTTTTGTATGGCTTTTGTGTTAGATCCTTTTGACTTGCTTGTACCTATGCGACATTACCAGGTCACTAATATACGGACATTTCTATAGTCTACGCCAAATTGAATACTAAAATGCTCATATGTCTGGTGCTTTGGAAATGAACTACCTTAAAATTTGCAGACTTTTTGTTGATTATAATACTATTTTATAGTGAAAAAATTAATGACAAATAGAAAAATCACGCTATCTTTTCCATTCAATAAAATATGCCCACCTATGCCTATATTTGTTTATATAGAATCTTCCATGCCAGCTTTAGTGTTGTCACTTTTGCTGGTTCTGTTGCCCTTCCTGTGGTCTTGCAAGCCTAATAATATATTTGATTATATTTTAAACGAAATATTGGTTCAATGTGTCTAATTGTTATGAAAAAAATGTTACACATAAAATAAACTGTCTGTTATTATTTTATATTTTATTGCGTTGAATTTTGCAAAAATAGTATATATATATATATATATATATATATATATATATATATATATATATATATATATATATATGTAGGAAAAACCGTAGAGAATATTATAATTTAACTGTTAGTACATTTAAGTTCGTTTCTGATGTCATATTGTGCGTCTTATGTCGGGAAATTACAACCTAATTTTAAAAAAACAATGTGACAGTATACATTTATTTGAAAAAACGTAATAGCAAACACAACGTAAATTAATAGTAAAATTTACTGTTTGTTTAAATGTAAAAGTCGGTCAATTTATTGCCCGCGAGATTGAAAAACTAAAGTCGCTCGATCAATGTAGACCATTCTTTTATAACGTATATGCCTTTATAAATGTTATATTTAAGTTGAATAGCCTTGTGAGTTCAATAGACTATAAAGACCACAATGTCAACGTTGCTAATGGAGATATATACAGCTTTATATTTGGGTTCAGCATGCCCCAGTAAAATAATTACTGCCTGCAGTGATTTTTAAACAAAATTGACTTGGCAACAAGCGGAATTTGAGTTCGACACGCTGTATTTCTCATATACGTTTACCAAAAAATAAGATATTCAGTCGCTGGTAGAAAAATTCTTACCAGATAGTGCACCAAATAAAGTCCTATTATACACCGCCATAATTTTTTTTTTCCAATTTATTTGCCGTTAAATTTTTCATAGATTATGAATGTTATTCTCAATTTTAAGTCAAAATCGAATAACACCCATCTTCAATGATCATTATTGCAACCACAATATCTACGTTTATATTATTTTTGCACGTAACATATATTTTATTGTATCTGCACATTACAGGAGGTTTCGATTTATCGCATCCAGTACAATCGTCAGAAGTTTTACAAACACTTGAAGAAATAAAATAATAAATGCGAGAATATTTAATGTATTATTTAAACAAGCTATAACAGAAAAGAACAAGTAACTATAAACATATTTACACTAACTATGTACTAATATGATGTGATAGGTTAGTACTTTCGTGAACTAGGTATGTTCATCTCTCATACGACCATATCTCTGACGTAAAGAGTCCGTTTTTACAATGTCACCAAATGTACTATGCTCTGTAGGTCAGACATATAGGTGTATCAGAGATAAACATCCGTATGAGAAGTTATCTATACTTGCGGGCGTGGATACAGAAACGGATGATATCGTTTAATCATACATTGTGTGTGCCTTAGAAGTAACCAGTTCTAACTCAAACAATGTCCTCAAGTTATATTGGCAGGTCAAATGATCGAGTTTTATTATCAGGTTGTATGCTTGAATAAACTGTTAGAAATATTACATAGGAATAAACTCGTGGACGTCAATTGGATTTCTGCATGTACTATACGCGGAATCCGAAGTCGAAATTTGTAAGGTATCGAATAAAATATTTAATTCCATTCAGTGATGTCCAAATATTTTAACAGTTGTTTTAGTTTAACATGCCAGGATCACATCATTCCATGTCAGAAGCAACAAAGGAAGTTACCTCGTGTAGAACACTTCACGATCACACCGTAGTGTGCGAAGAGAAAAAGACAGCTTGTTTTACTTGAACACTTATTAAATAGTCCGTACCATGCAAGAAAATAATCTAGTCATTTTTTTAGTGTAAACATTACCATCGAATTATACTATGCGCGACGCAATAGTCAAAACCTGATATATTCTCACAAATAAAGTCATAACACAGAGTTCCTAATTTTTAAGCATGATCCCCCATAAGTACTCAATGTTCGCAAGAAGCGTCGAGACGCGTTCTATTAATTACATCCCATCTACGAAAAAAAAATAGAATAATAAATAACTGTAGAAATTCTGTTCTCAATTAAGAGAATATATATATATATATATATATATATATATATATTCGCATTCTTAATAACAACAAATAAGTAAACATAATAATTGCAGATAAAAGAATTCGAAAAATATAGTTCATATTGAATGTAGAATGCACACACATAATGCACCCTAATCAAATTCAGGAAATATATTGGTGTCTTGTAAAAATACGGAAGGAAAAAGGTGTGTTCAAATTAAGATATCCGTAAACGGTTTCTGAAAATCTAACAGTTTAGTTATTACTTATTTATAACGGTGTCAAACAATATTTAAATAAGTAGTTGACTGGAAAATGGGGATTTTATTCCGCGGCACATTTTTAGTCCGCATATTTTCTTTACTCTGAATGGTACTAATCATCACGTGGTTCTACTATAAAGCAAAATGCATCAGATTGTTTGCAATGTTATTAATATTGCCATTTAGTTCATAATCTAGCAAAGGCTCAAACTCAACCAGAAAGAAAGACAAAGGGTGAGGACGATCTTAGCATGTTATTTACCATCTAATATCCTGATCATCCCAAATCTAAAGATCTAAGAACCTGCGATATTTTGTGGAGATTTGTGAAAGGAGTGCTCCTTGTGCCTCCCATTACAAGAGACGTTAAGTTGTGAATGCCTGAATAACAAAAATTGTTTCAATCATTTGCAACGCAATGCTAGGCCGCGCTTTACTAGTATTGAATTCCTGCTTTGACCTATGGTGTTTCAATTGTACATGTTTAAGTATTTAATAATAAAAGCTTCAGATTAGGAACCATCTAAACCTACCAAATGCGTTTTTCTGTCTTAAATGGTTCTCGAAATATTCAATGTCAATATCTTTCCTGGAATTTCGGAAGACCCTGTGTATTTAATTACTCAATCATTCTAAGTGCTCTTACGACAAATCATCGTCCCAGTTATGCATTACATTTAGGGCAATAGACACGGGTTTTTTGTTATTATAACAGTTTTATATTAGTCGTCGCTGACTGCCATGTCGAGACATATTATTAGCAATAGCAAAATGCAAACCTTACTGTGTTTGAATCTACAGTTAAGTGGCAGTTAAGTAATTCAGAAATGCTTTGAAGATTTTCCGCTGTCTAATGTCAAACAATTATTTGAGTTTATACATCACTTTATCAGCTTAAATGCGAAAAATATTTTCAATTTTCTTGTGTTCACAATCGTAAAAATTCGCAAGGACGTGAACAACGTTGTTTATGATTGGTTCCATAGTCACGACCTCGCTTCAGCGACGAGTTCTGCTAGTAATTCATTGCTCTCGTGAATAGAAAAGTTACATGTTAAACAGACAGAAAGAAGCAGACGATTGACGTAAATTTTTTACATCTGTGCATGGTATGTTTATGGAGGCCAAAAAATAAGACTGGGATAAAACAAAAATCAATTTAATTCACTGAAAGCGGAAAATCATAGATTACAATATAAAAATGCAAGCGTGATAAGTAATATTGTTAAGTATACACTTGGAAAAGTAAGGGATTATTTGTTAAAACCGATAAAGATAAACAACAAGATATTCTAGTAAAAAATAATGAATTGTATAATTAAAACATTGCAGCATGATGATTTCTCTTTATTCAATAGCACATTACATAATCAAGTTTTATGCGGCAGTAATTTAAGTTATGAATTCATTATATTTTTTAGGAGAATATCTGGAATTTTAAAATTTTAATTAATAGACCGTTAGTTTTGCATCATTTAACATAATCATATTACTGTTCATGCACGCATTTCAATATTATATATATATATATATATATATATATATATATATATATATATATATATATATACATACATACATATGGTGTAGATTCCGCGCTTCATCCAATCAAGGATTATTCGGGTGTTATGGAGTAGAATCCTGGAGTGGATAAGACGCGGAATATTCAGTGTAGCTTAATCGCCATATATATTTTACAAATTAGTAACGAGATCTACCTGCGTATTGAGCACTGTTGAGGTATATACGTAAAGTTCACGCATACATTTATACTTTCGCATATTGATTTATGTGAGTAAATGAAGTAGTTATATATATATATATATATATATATATATATATATATATATATATGTGTCTGTGTGTGTATATATATATATATATATATATATATATATATATATATATATATATATATTTAATTATTATCTTTTATGCATATTCTATTTACCAAATAGCTTATAAACCATTATAATATATGCTAATATTTGCTTCTCTGGGGAAATGGGTAGGTATCGAAAACCTATAGGGTAAGGAAATATATTTTTTAACGTATTCTGTCTTTCATATAATAATACATATTCTATATTTGAAATATAATTATTTCTAATCATACACTTTTAATTACTAAATTATTATATATATAATACATATATATAACTATTTATAATTATGAAAAAGTTGGTATGTACACCACCATATATATATATATATATATATATATATATATATATATATATATATATATATATATATATACTAGCATTTCGACGAGGCGTTGCCCGGGTGTTTGGATGTGTGTGTTGAACAAAAAAAAGTGTGGAAGTTGGAAGGCAGGCTCGAACCCTTACCGCGAAGGAGGAAAGGAACGGGGTAAAAATCTAACGTCTATGCTGTTACGACCACCGCCAAACCGGAAGTGGCATTTTAAAAATTAAGGCTAGACAATCTAAAGGAAAGGATAACTTTAAAACATCTCGGCGGGAAAAGTAACCCCCTGTAGAAAAGTGCCTACTTGAAAGTGGAGTTATTAGCCAATTTTTCGATATTTGTCGTATGGAAGGGCGAACTTAAAAACGATACTAATCTTGGTAAAATTCATCGCCTCCATTGAAAGATTTAGGCATATATACAAACATACAAACATACATACATACATTTATATATTGGTAACTAAAAGTTTTCGACCCAAACTGATGAAAAAGCTTGCCCTATCTCTGAATACTCTTTATGAAAATGTCAAATATGTAGACCAGAAATTGCCATAGAAATTTGGATGAGATCGCAGAGGTCAATGTGTTTTTAATTTGACTTATTTTTGATATCCTTAACATTTATTATTTTGACCTCTAATCAAGTTATTAAATTAGATCCATGTCTAAGGAACCTATATCTCAAATTTCCCGTGCTTCGACCCTAAATTGTACGAGGAATTTGATAAGGTTCTCAAATGTCAAACCGTTGGATTTGACCTAATTATCGCCGAATTTCTCTCCGCATAGCAATCACATCGATTTTCCCAAATGTCAGTACCTGTATATCAAATTTTACACCTGTAGGCTTAAAATTGACAGAGTTATTGCGTAGGAAAATATACACAGGTAATTTCACTTTGTATATATATATATATATATATATTGTTAAGTTTGCAGATTGAAACAAGTAACGTAGAAAGAAATACAAATGACGACTCGACAAACAAAGGTGGATCAAATAAGAAGTGTATTAGGAGAAGGTATATTAACAGGATATTTAAATAATGGTGTCAAATAAGAGACTCTTTGCTGGAGAAACGTATCTGCTGCCGGCGGCCTTCGGTTGCATCCGGTGAACACGCACTAAGACTAACTGAGTCTTCCTATTGATGTGTAATTATTATCCACATATGCAAATGAATATGTGCAACCACACCACCCGCTTCCCAAGACTTGATGTCGCACAGCTTTCAATATATTTTCTCTTGGGATTAACATTAATGGTTCATTAAACTTCCTTTTTCTACCTGATCTTCGGGGTTAAGGTGCATATTAAGGGGTGTCAAATTAAAGGATTTGTATATGATGTCCATGTTTTCCTCCTCTTCGCATGCTGTTGTATAATCACCATCTTGGATGTGGCGTCTTTTTATTTGGTTCAGGTGGCTTTTTTGTATATTTGTGCACCTTTAATCATGTATGTACAATCACCAATGCGTTTATCCACTACTCAACATTCCCAGTAAGAAGGGTTATTCCTGTATCACTTGAAATATACTCGATCTCCCAAGTAATATTTCTTTCTTATCATGGGTGTAGTGTTTCGGAAAATTGCCTGTCTTGGCAATAGTTTACCAAACGTTGATTTCACCTTTCTGGCAAACATAAAATCAGCTGGTGATATGTTTGACGGGGTATTACGGTGCGGCGTTATCCTATATATTTGCAAAAAATGTTGCAAAGCTTTTTCCGTTGGTATCCCAATGAATTTTTTCAACGCTCGTTTTAACGTGTCCACGAACCTCTCCGCGAGGCCGTTCGATCTTTGATGATACGGCGTAGTAGTGATATGCTTTAGTTGGAACGTGTCACAAAATTTTTTAACGTCTGTGGATGTGAATTGAGTTCAATTCTCAGTGACCAGTGTGTCTTATACACCAAACCGTGCAAATAACTCGTGTAGGAATCCTATTGATTTGTTCGTTGTTGGATTCCTGCAATGCATTACCTCCGGCCATTTTGTATAACTATCTACTACAATTAAGTAGTAATTTTCTCCTACTGGACCAGGGAAGTCCATGTGGATTCTCGACCATGGGTGGTCGGTTTTCGGCGAAGGTTTGTGTACTATAGGTGGGGATTTTCCGGCTTACTGGCATCCTTCACATCTATTTATTGTTGTAGCTATGTCGACGTCCATGTTACGCCAGTATACGTAGCTTATCATTAGAGACTTCCTCCGATTTATCAACTAATGTCCTGTCTGGAAGTCTCTCAAACTCCTCTTCTGCACCGTTTTAGGTATTACTTCTCTCTCGCTATATAATAAGACATCGTTACATATGGAAACAAAATCCTGAACCTTTTTGCCATTTATAATTTTTTCTTTTATATCATTTATATATTCGTCTTTATCGGATTCTCTTTTAATGTCCGACAATGTAACTGGTAGTTCTTTAATGATGTTTGCTACCATATTTTTCACTTCGACGTTTGTTCGAATTGCTGCAATCACTGAATCTTCCAAATTATGTTTCTGTGGTATCAGTCTTGAAAGTCCATCCGCATGGCAAATCTTTTCGATGCTAGATAATGTAGCTGGAAATCGTAATTCAGTAGGATCGTAACACAGCGCAGCAATCCATTTGCGGTGTATACAGGCAATCCTTTTTTTGATCCGTAGATTGTGACTAATGGTTTATGGTCGGTTTCAAGTATGATTTGTCTACCATATAAATATCGGTGGAACTTAGTCACTGCAAAGATTATACTCAACGCTTTTTTTTCAATCTGTGAATACGCCTTCTCTGCTGAGAGCAGCGTTCTTGAAGCGTAAGCTATCGGCTTTCTTGATCCATTAGGCATGATATGTTGAATGCATGCTCCTATGCCGTAGGAACTAGCGTCACTAGCGACGACTATATTTAATTTTGTGTCGTAGTGAGTAAGAACCAATTCAGATATTGGTGCATTCTTTATTTTATCAAAAGCAGTTTGCCATTCTTGCGTCCAGTTCCAAGGTGTGTCCTTTTTTTAGCAGCTCATTTAAGGGAGCTCGCAAATTATGCATCCTTTCAATAAAAGATTGTTAATAATTTGCGAGCCCTAAAGAAACTCTGCAAGGTTCTTACGTTATTAGGTGCTTACATGCTTTTTATTGCCTCAGATCTTTCTGGGTCTGGAGTCGGCCATGTTTATTTATTATATGTCGAAGATATTTAATTTCGCTCATACAAAAGTCGCATTTATTTTCTGTTACTTTAAACCCGAATTTTTATATTCGAATTTATACTTGTTCTAAATGGTCCTTATGTTCTTCTAGGGATTTGCTCCTGATTACAATGTAGTCCAGGTATGCACATTCCCACTCAATACCACTTAGCTAAGTGTCCATTGCTTGTTGAAAAATGGCAGGCGCTACTTTGATGCCAAAGGGCAACCGGTTGTATTTGTACAATCCTTTATGCGTGTTGATGCGTAGTATTTTTAAGCAATTCTCCTCGACCGGTATTTGTAAATACGCGTCGCTCAAGTCTATCTTGGAGAAGATATTACCACAACTCAACTTTGTGAATATTTCCTCTAGGTTTGGGAGAGGGTAATGGTAATCTTGTAATATGGAGTTTAGACCTGTCGAAAAGTCTGCGCACACTCTGATTTCATCATTCTTTTTTCTTTACATATACGGCCCAGTCGCTATGTTCTATTTTTGATAGTAGTCCTGTCTGTTCCTATCTGTCTAATTATTTATTAATCTTTTCCAACCCAGCGAACGGAACGTTTCGCTTTTTTTCTAAAAATTGGGCTGGTGTTTTCTTTAAGTTCAAACGAGGCCTTAAATTTATTGCAACATCCTAATTTAGTCATAAATACATCAGGGAATAATTTGTTAAAGTCCTCTTTTATATATTCTGTTGTTTGAGTAGTTCATTCTATTTTTTTACAGAATGTATTAATTGGCTTATCCCAGAGTCCAAATTTCTCAATGAAATCTATTCCAAACAGGTGTTCGCTATTTTTCAATACAAACATTTTTAATTTCTTCGTAATCCCTTTCAATTTTATCGGAAGGATAAATTCTCCTTCAAATTTTATCTCACCGCTGGTTACCGTCTGAGATAATGTACTTGTTTTCATCCTGGTTGGTTTACTTAACTTTTTCCAGGTATTCAAGTTTATTTTAGAAATATCGGATCCTACATCCAGTTGTTATTTTATTGGCGTTTTAAATATTTCCGCTTTTATGTATTTTCGCCAATTTGTGTCTAATTTATCATTTGATTTTGTTTGCTGTACTCTCTTTCTGATGAAATCTTTATATCTGCATCACTCGCTTTTGTGTCCGACTTCCTTGCAAATGTAGCATTTTTTCTTCTAATTAGGGCAATCCGATTCCCAATGTTTTCCTGCGCGTCTCATGCAGTTATATCTAGGTAGATACTTGTTATATTCTTTACTATAATTATAATTATTATATTTGGAATATCTTGTTCCGTTTTGACTGCTTTTATTTGTATAGTATTGGTTGGTGTTTCTTACATATGCCACTCCGGATTCTTCTATCTTTTTGGAATCATTTTTAGTGTAATGGCCCTTTCACAATCCTCTGCTAATTTCTGAAGTGTTAAATATTGCCAGATTCCAGCTTAGACGACACTCGTCTGCGTATTTCTGCATTTTTCGTGGAGACGAACCATTATGCGAAATGTAGGCATTTGAAATCTACTGTTGGTTCCGCTAGCTTAAAATTATCACAGTTTTTATTGACAACTGATGCGAATGTAAAATAATCATGGTTGCCCATATTCCTTAGATTCATACACAACCATATCCTATGAAGAAGAGATATATTCGGGTCAAATAATTCTTTTAGTAATTTTACAGCTTCCATGAAATCTAATTCCGTAGTTTTTTTAAGGTATCATTCACTCTAGGAACTTGCTGTGGTCTCTTACACCCAACTTCCTGAGTAAAAAGGTCACTTTCTGGCTTTTTGGCCAACTTTTGCAGTCCAGATGAAAGACATCCTCGTATCTTGTATACTATGCACCAACAATATTTTCTTCCTCCAGCACATATTAAATGTCTCCATGCTATTAAATATAGTTGTATGCGAGAACTTAGTACTGTCGACATTTTCTCAATTAGTCTTAAATAGTTGCAATGTTTTAGCAAAATGTTCATTTTTCCTTTCTTCATATTCAAATTGTAATTTCTTCTGCCTTTCCTCTTGTTAAATTTGTAATTTCTTCTGCTTTTCTTGTTCAAATTGTAATTTCTTCTGTGTGTCTTCTTGTTCCATTTGCCATTTCAATAATTTCTCCTCTCTACGTGAATATAGTTTGGATTGCGCCTTTAGTTGCGTCTGCAAAAATTGCATTAACATGCTAGATACATCTTCACTTTTTTGTATCTTCAGTAGCAGTAATACAGTTACGAACAAATATTGTACAATTAAACATGCAACACTATATCCGTACCATATAAAATTGCTTGTGTTACAAAAAAAATGTTCATAGTTCCTGTTTTAAATAGTAATATCGCTGCTCGAATAATACTTTCTCACTTCGCTAGCGAGTCAAGGTCTAACCACAATATAAATACTGAGGAGTTTGCTGAAACCACATAATACGATTTACTTTTCCGTTTTTGGCATTTCCTAATAAATAACAGGTGAACTTACGTACAACTCTTTCCATAGAAAAAAAATTCTTTCAACTCGAGTCACAATTGAAATAATAAAATGTATGGACTACATTTAATTTCTTTTTTATTTGCGTGGCGTTTTATAGTCTTATATCCGTTATCCAGTGACAACTTTAGTTTTAAAAATCTTTCATTGATTTTTGTTTAACTGTGGTATTTTTTTTTAAATACCGACGAGAAAAATTTGGTTTACCAAAAAGTCTTTTGTTGGTATTTACAGCAATTTAGGAAAACCACTGGTGAACCTACCCCTTCTTCGTATGTTACTTCCTTGTAATTTAGTAATACGAATCTGTTCTTCGTAATGTAGTAATACGAATCTGTTTGTCGTTTTATAAAAATTCACTTTTACCGTTTGTTATTTTTTTTAAAGATGGATTCATCAGGAAACGGCGTAAATCGTCGTTTTTTTGCCAAGTTCAAGTTTTTTTTTTCGTTGAGACTGCAATTAAAGGTTTTGGTTTATCTCTGTTTTCCGACGAGTATTTTAGTAAATAAAATACTATTAATCGAGGTTACTTTTTTTAAAACTTATTGTAGTTTTTGTTCTTGGAATTTGGGAAACAACAGTTTCTTTCTTTTAGTGTTGTACTTCGCGAGGAAAATATTTTACAGTTTTCCAATGCTAACTGAATTATTCATTTTTTTCCACTTGAGTCGAACTTCTCTTTAGCGTAAAATAAGTTTTTACGACTATTTTGTTCGTCAAAACTTTTACTCCTTTGAGAGGTCAACCGTTGTGTTGTAAATTTTTTTAGTGAGTTCTTTCCATTTCTTCGTCAAAGTGTTATATTTGACGTTCACCATCGTCGTCACTGTAAATGACGACTCAACAAACAAAGGTAGATAAAATAAGAAGTGTATTAGGAAAAGGTATATTTACAGGATATTTACATAATGGTGTCAAATAAGAGACTTTTTGCTGGAGAAACATATCTGCTCTCTGCAGCCTTCGGTGGCTTCTGGTGAACACGCACTCAGACTAACTGAGTCTTCTTATTTATGTGTAATTACTATCCACATATGTAAATGAATGTGTGCCACCACAACATATATATATATATATATATATATATATATATATATATATATATATATATATATATATACAGAGAAGATTACGTAGGTAACGTTACGATAGCAAAAAAGAAATAGAAGAAAGTTAAAAAATTCTACTCGGAATATTTGAAGTGCAAATGAAATATATTAATTCCTCCTAAAGAACACATGTAATATATTTCCAAACTCTTTGTGCACACGAATGTGTTTTATAAAGATTTAATATTCCTGCAATCTAACACTAGCCTCAACCAGCGCTTTCTAGTCCTCGTATTCCCACGTCTATCTTTCCTGCCCAGCAACTTGCTTCCCCTCTCAACAACATAGTGTATTTTTCTATTTTATCACGAAATCTCGCACACACTGATTAATTTGCTTACGTTTAATTACGACTGCTAGTAATATTTTCGCTAGACACCTATGTTTCTCCTGCTGCTCGATTCCTCACACGCCCGCGCACGCGACTTGTTGCATTAAACCGATAATAAAATTCTTTTGGTGAGACAGACCTATCTACTTCAAATGTAGTTTTACTTTATAAAGAAAAGCAAAGAAAAAAGATAGTAAAGAAGATTAGACGCAATTTTACACAGGGACTTTATTAGAATCTCATGTAAATTCTAGTTCAGAGAGAGGATAAAAATTGACCCCTGTTAAGGCCATAGCATTTCTCAAAAGAAGAGAAAGTAGAAATAATATAAATGTAAAGGTAAATAAACCCATCGATTTGAAAACATTTATAAAGGAAATGAAAAACACACTTGAGAATACAATTGTAAATAAAATATCTTATTGGAGACGATAATATGCAAGTTCCTTAGACAAGCCAGAAATAAAAAAAACAGATGAAAGAATAAAATAAAAGTTTTGTTAAATAATAGAAGGTAATAATAGTTATAAAGGTACGAAGATATATGAGAATAAAATATATACGAGAAAAAATAATGATAAAGGAATCAAAAACAAAAATATAAAGGCATTAAGAGAACACTTGCCAGGATAAAAAAGAAATTGAGATATTACAAAAATATAATGCGATTAAAGGTAAACAAGAATGTAAGAAAAATAAAAGTTAATTGAGATAAAGAATAAAATAAATGTGAAAAAATCAAATTAAAAATATATTTTATAAAATGAAACTTCAATAAATGAGAAATAATTATTTTGGAAAACATCGTTTAATGGAGTACCCCTTTCCAATGAAATTTGTTGACACGTAATGCCAAGTTATTTGATCAAGTCATTGTTTGATGCAAGGCAAGTAACGAAATATTTTTTAAGAAACCAAAACCAGATTTATAAATATTAGTGCTTTTGTTAGAAAACTTGGTTTTAGAAAAGTTGACTATTTTTGGTTGTTGGACATTTAAGTATGGACAAAATGTAGAGAAATGTTTACCTCTCTCTCTTTAAGTAGACAAAAGCTTTGGGAATTTCCACAAAATCACGGGTGTAGATTAGTTTTCGGATTTATCATTCCTGGGGTGTGGAATATGTTTTACTTGATAGATGGTGCACGTATGTTTTGTTTTTGTATTCGTTTGCAAACAAAGGTCTAAAAGAAGGAATAGTTACTTGCAGGATTGAATTTGGTTGCAGCCAAGTCGAGGCATCCATTTATAAATGAAAGGGCATGACGATGACTAGAAATGTAAAAAAGTGAAGAGAATATGCAATAAAGCTGTGTGGGGCGGAGTCAAGAAAGTGCGTTAGAGGAGAATGGACAGACCAGGCGATTGACATTTACGTTTAGGTCTGTATTTGTTGAGAAATTTGATAGGCGCGGATACTTTAATTTATTTGCATATTATATCGCGAGTTCTGTTTAATCTGTTTGGTAATCGCTGTTAAAGTTTTATAATTAAATTCAACATAATTCAGGATTGAGTGTGCGACATCAAGTAACGATTAATTTTTAATGTTTAAATTTATATATGTTAAAGTTTATAAAAGTATCGAATAAATGGCTTCTTTTTGTAGGGAAATGCTAAATTCTATAGTGGAGATGTGGATACTAAGATTTTGTTTTCCTGTATAGAGTTGCAATCAGGGGGTTTACGTACATGTAAAATTAAATGCTATCTCTTACTAGAGGAGAAATAAGGTTTGAGGAGAAAAAGTAGTGAGAAGAGTGTATCTGGGGGAGATTTAATGAATGATCGTGCGTATATAATGTGGATCTATTAGAAAGTTACGTTAGTCATGCGTATAAACAAGAGTATGGATACATATGTTCAGGATATGTTCAATCTGACAAAAGAGGGGGAGCGAATGTGTTTAGGTGTGGTCTGATCGTACGATTGTGGTATTTCCTTATCGTATTTAAAAATAAATGTCATGATGGCGAGTGTTTAAAAAAAGAGGAGTTCAGTTGTCAGGTTTTGGGTGCTTAACTTCGCATGTGAGCGGGGTTTATTAACTGTTTATAGTATTGGGGAGAGTTGTATAAGAGAGGGTCGTGGGGTTAAATTCTGTAGGTTTGTTTTAGGGTTTAAAGAGTGTTGCTTTCTGGATGGTTTATCGCAGAGTTTTAGATAGTTCCGTATTTACTTTTTTTTGCCTTCAACAGTAAATTATCTCTTTTGAGAAGATTAATTTTTCCGGTATTGTCATAATTTTCCTGGCATCCGCGTTGCAATGAAAGCAGTATTTTAATCCTGAAGTTTATCATTCATATTTTCATTATATTTTCCATTTTAATGGGACATTACAGTAAATTTCTTTCACGTTCCCTACTAAGTTACAGACAGTAATTTTCGTCAGGTCAAGATCAAAGTGTAGTATATGTTCTTCGACTACTACATTTCAATTTCTTCTTCTCTCTCAGTGGAGGAGAAATTCTTTCCGACTAAGATAGTTTCTGTTTCTTTTCTGCCCGTTAAAAAAACAACCCTGATGTCTAAAGCTGTCCGGTGGGTGGCATTGTAAATAAGTAATATATTTAATGTAACCATTTTTAATATTAACAAAGTAACTGGGAATGGTAATTTCTGATTTAATTACAAAATGCCCTGGAAATTCCCATTCCGATTACTTATGAGATGCACTAGATATATCTCTACTGATTAATTATAAAATGCGTTGTAAAATGTACCTTCCAATCAGTTTTTTGTTTACTTTCCTCCCAGCAAGGACAGGGTTGCACATGAGGTAGGTTAAAAATTTGGAGGGAAACCAGCTCCCGAAAAGGGACATTCTGGTCAGTAACAAAAATAAAAATTGTATCAGTAAAGAAGGATTTCTCCTACATTAACCTAGACTAGAAACACTGGGAGGGGGATTTAAGTCACTGGAATGATGAGACTGATACTACACTCAGAAATTCATGTTGAAGCATTGGTTGCCTAATCGCTAACCATATTAATGTTTTATGTATTAATTTCGAAAAGCTGCTTACAGAGTTTATGATTTAAACATTACTTTATTTCAAGTATATTTTGAACAGTGGAGTGGGGGATATGACGGCATCCCCGAAAGTTATTAAACCGTTTACGATTTACTTTATTTCATGTATATTTTAACAGTAGCGTGGTAGATATGAAATTTGTCCCGAAATGGCTTAACCCGTTTAAACATTAAACATTACTTTATTTAATGTATACTTTTAACGGTGGGGTGGAGAATATGAACCCGGTCTCGGAAATGGATGCAAACATTTATGTTTTAGACATTACTTTATTTAATGTATATTTGTAAAAGTAGGATGGTAGATCAGAAGTTAGTCTCGGAAATGGCTGACACCATGTACGTTTTAGACATTACTGATTCAATGTATATTTATAACAGTGGAGTGGGAGATATGTAGTGAGGCCCGGAAAGGGCTGAAACAGTATACCATTTAGACATTACATTCTTTCATGTATATTTTTAGCAGTGGATTTGTGATATAAAGTCAGTCGCAGAAATTTCTTAAACAGTTTATGATTAAAACATTACTTTGTTTCGTGTATATTTTTAACAGGAAGAAGTCAGTCCCGGTTTGAATGAGATAAGTGAAAATATATACTAGCAGTAACGTCGCCCAGTATTGAATGAGATAGGTGGAAAGCACATAGTAGCAGAATACCCAGTGTCGACCGGGATTGAATGAGATTGGTGAACGCTATATACTAGCAGATATGCGACGTCACCCAGAATTGGATAATGTAGGTGGAACATATGTACTATGAGAATACCTCTAATTGATTGATGTTTTTGTGATGAAATAATCAGCCGAGGCAATATGACGACATAGAGGGTTAAAGTAATGAAAAGTATTGGCGAAATTAGTAACATATCCAAGAATTATAGAAAATGAGTAAATGTGAATTACTTGATTGGTGTGTCTGTAATGAAATAAAAAGTCAAAAAAATATATCAAAATTCTTACATTAGTAGGAGGCTGCATAATGTGGGTTTTTAATTATAAAACATGATTGACGGAATTAGTAATATATTCAAGAATTATGAAAAATGAGGAAATGTGAGTTACTTGATTGGTGTGTTTGTAATGAAATAATCAACCCAGGAAATATATTACAGTTATTATGTTAATGAGAAAGGGCGATAAAGTTGCTTTAAATTATGAAAAATTATTGTCGAAATTACTAACATTGCCAAGAATTACGAAAACGGATGTATATGAGTTAATTAATTGGTGTGCTTAAAATAAAATAATCAGCCCAGACAATATATTAAAGTTATCATGTTAGTAAGAGAGGACGTTAAGGATGGTTTTAATTATGAAAAATTATTGTCGAAATTATGTACACATCCAAGAATTATGAAAAATGATATTATGTGATTTTTTGCATTAGTGCGATTGCAATAATATATCAGACCAGACCATATATAAAAGTTATTATTTTAGTAAGGGGGCGTTGATATCGGTTAAAATGATTAATAATGATTGGCGAAATTAGTCCAAGAATTACGAAAAATGATAAAATGTGAGTTAATTGATTAGTGTGTTGTAACGCAAAACTCAGCCAAGGCAATACATCAAATAATGTTTTAGTAAAGGTTGAACGCTATAAAGTGTGTTTAACTAATAAAAATATTGTTGAGATTGGTTACAAAGAATTATGAAAAATGATGAAATTTAGTTTGCTTGATTGGTGTGTTTGTAATGAAATAATCCGCCTAGACAATATACCAAAGTTATTATTTTAGTAAGTTGTGCGATATGGTCAGTTTTAATAATGAAAATTTTTTATCGAAATCAGTACCATATCAAAGAATTATTAAAAATGATGAAATGTAAGTTAATTGAAAGTTGTGTTTCTTTATGAAATATTCAGCCCATGATTCATATCGATTTTTTTTATTTTAGTAAGTGGAGAAGCGATAATATGTGTTAAAATTATGATAACTTATCAAATGTAAGTTAATTGAAAGTTATATTTTTTTATGAAATATTGAGCCCATGATGTATATCGATTTTTTTTTTTTATTTCAGTAAGTGGAGAAGCGATAATATGTATTAAAATTATGATAACTTATTGTCGAACATAGTACCATATTCAATAATTATGAAAAAAAGGTTAAATATGAGTTAATTGACCGGTGTGTTGGTAATGAAATACTCATTCCAGGAAATATATCAAAATCATTATATTAGTAAGACGGCCATACAGTTTTACTAAAAGGCCTAGAATAATATGATTTTGCCTTTCTTCATGCTGAATAGAACGCCCGCAGAATGCCCAGCATCAATATATTACATATGAAATATTCCGCTATGGAATTTCCACAGTTACCGCTAATTATTATTATTATTAGTATTATTATTATTATTATTATTATTAGTAGTAGTAGTAGTAGTAGTTGTAGTAGGTTGGCTTTATTTCTCGCTTTGAAAGTACCCCAACACTCCATATCAGTTCATCTTGATGGTTAAACTTTAATATGTTATTTATTCATTGTTCATTTTCCAATGTATTGTACTATGCTATGCACACTTTGCCCTAAACCATTTTTTTTTTATTTTATGAATATAATAGAGTTTCTTACAAGAAAATTCACAGCTTAGCTATAATATTAATTTGTTATAGCTATCCTCTGATGAAAAGAGCACAGTAAGTTGAAATTTCTATTTTGAGTATCTTGTCTAACAATAATTTCTAGTTCCGTACTATCTAATCTTTCACGGTTTAATATATATATATATATATATATATATATATATATATATATATATATATATATATATACATATACATATACTTATATATATATATATATATATATATATATATATATATATATATATATATATATATATATATATATACATATATATATAATGGCACCAACTGGTTCTCGGGTATTGTCATTACTTAATATATCTCTGGCTCGAATGAAGCAAACATGAGCGCCACTTGACGCACGTTCCAAGCGGTCACTTCTATGAACTTCCTATAGTCCTGCATATTCACTGATGACCGGACCCAAGCTGTGGTGCCCCGAAAAGCTACCAGGCAAGACCCTGAAAGTTCCAGATCCCTTATTGCTATTGGCGCCCAACCTTGAATCAGTTCTTATTGAAAGTCCGTTTGCCATTTTAGGCCAAAGCCAACTTTTTTGCTATCGGGATACACACTGATTATAAAACGTGTATTCCATTGAATATCAAGTAATGCCTGTGATTGAAACTTTTTATAGTGAGGAAAGAATTTGCACTGAGGCGATCTCACTCTTTAAACAACTGTCACATTGAAGCAAAAATAAGAGCAAGTGAACATCATGTGAAGCAGCAGTAGCCGCACGTTTTATATCATGGTTTTCCTTCCCCTAGAGAGGTTGCCTTCACAACGGTTTACAGAATCCACCATGCTATTTAATCCATGAGTGGGTCTTAGGTTGCTGGTAACCAGAGCATACTCCACCCGGTGCATGATCATGTATGGCGAAGATGACAGGGACTAATCTCCTCTGGAGGTTTCTGTCAGGGTTACCTCACCTTTAGCCTTTGGTTTGTGAACATAGACCCACTAGGCATTCGAGGGCCAGTTACACGGCATAGGGCATTCGCCGTCCATCAGAGCTCCGTCTGCCTGACAATGGTATATATATATATATATATATATATATATATATATATATATATATATATATATATATCGTAGAAATAGTAATTAATAAATACTGACGAAAGTGTTCAATACTGTTGTAGAGCAAATATGTGTTTTATTTTTATTCCCGTACATGTCTGTTAAGTTACATTATTGTTTCAGCTACCCGGCCGTTTTTTTTGGTGTGGCGCGCGATCGCTAGCTAACCCTCTCCAAACAATTAACAACAAATGAAAAACAAATAAAAAAACAGTCCTCAAGTTCTGACAAGCTTCTGGGCTTGACCATTACTCCTGATCTTAAATGGAACACGTATATCAAATCTGTTGCCAAGGCCGCTGGAAAAATGGTGGGATCTTTCTATCGATCCAGTAGATATCTCACTGCTGATACTATTCTCTACCTATATAAGAGCCAGGTACGTCCAAGGATGGAATACTGTTGCCACATCTGGGCAGGAGCTGCTAGAAAGGGCTTGTCCTGCCTTGATAGAGTTCAAAATAGACTTCGTAGCCTCGTAGGAGATGTCCTTTTCTCCTCCTTGCAACCTCTATCTCACAGAAGAGATGTTGCGAGTTTGTCTCTGATATATCGTTATTTTCATGGAAAGTGTTCAACTGAGCTTCAATCTATGGTCCCCCCTCGCCAAACTTTCCCAAGAAACACTCGTCTAGCTGTAAACACTATCAATAATTTCCCCCACTCTTTATCTGTGCCTAAACCTAAACGTAGATTCCATGAACAAAGCGTCTTTCTTAGAACTGCACGCCTGTGGAATTGTCTTCCGTTTTCCTGCTTTCCGGCTGACTACAATATGGTTGTGTTCAAGTCTAAAGTAAATAAGTTCTTGATGAGCCGTTCCATATAAGTTATTAAATTTACCAAATTTTCATTAATAATGATTACTATATTGACCAATTTCTACTGTACTCTCTTTAACCCTTATCCTTGAGTGGCCTCTGGGCCTTGATAATGTGGTGATGCCTTTGTAAAAAAAACAAAAACAAAAAAAAACGAAACGAATCATAGCCCCCCTCCGTCTCCGAACCTAAGCGAACACCCAAAAGGTCAAGACATACTTATCAAGAAATGATCTCACCAACGAGTCGCCAAAAACTTTAACATGAAGACTCGAATTTTAAATAACCCCAGATATTCCCCTTTCCCCCTCCATGTATCCCTATAACCTCAGCAACACAAGATGTGAACTTCCCATACCCTCTCCCACAAGGTCCTTAATCTCCAAAACTAAAACCTCACCGACATACCAAGCACGCCCCTCCGAACTTCCCTCTTGTTCCCTTCCTCTTTTTTCCGCTCTTCTCGAACCCATCCCTTGATATCATTCACTCCTCGATCCCATAATAACGAACATTTCATTAAAAGTCTGAGGAAGCTACAGACGGCAAAAAAACGGCCGGATAGTTGAAACAATAATGTAACTTACCAGAAACATACGGTAATAAAAATAAAACGTATATATTTATATATATATATATATATATATATATATATATATATATATATATATATATATATATATATATAGTATGACGAGTAAGCTACACTGAATATTCTGCGTTTCATCCACTATATAATTCGTTAGGCTTATGCGCGAATTATGTGGTTGTTTCTTGTTTTTTATATATGTTGAGGATTTTAGTTAGCCAATAAGCTTTCTAGTATCCACCGCGCCCCTTCCTATCAGCCAATGGGCATGCATTTTATCGAACAAAGGATATGTTTTAGAACTAGGTTAGTGGTTTAAGGCAGACGAGTTTTCTCCTTTCTTTCTTTTTCTTTTATATATATAAATATACATATGTGTACACACATACATGCAAACATACATATATATATGTATATGTGTGATCGTTTATGTATATTCATGTTTATTTAATTTATTTATTTGTTTGTTTTCTATTGTTTTTGTTAGTTTTTTAAGCTATTTATATCGCTATAAAGTAAGTTTTGTTTTGTGAACACAGTTGTTTGCTATTTCTCGTCTACAATTTAATAGATTTTAGGGTTCTTTAAAGTACAGGATAGCCTACGTATTGAGCACTTTTAAAGTAAATACTTAAAGTTAACGCATAAATCGATACCTCCGTATATTATTTGAGTAAATAAAGTAGTTGTATATATATATATATATATATATATATATATATATATATATATATATATATATATATATATATATACCAGAATTCATGTTATATAACAACTCTTAAAGTAGGTAAATATGAATTATATTTACCACTTATATTCAGTCATTTCCAGACATATATGCATTATTAATCACATGAATATAGTTATCATTTCACATTAAAAGCCTCTTTGCGAGTGAAATTTGCACGTAATAATACGGTTTGTCTTTGCATTAGAAAGTTTTATTCAGTGAACTTATTCAAATTTTTTATGATAAGAAAATGTTAAACGTGACTATGCAATAATTTATTCAGTATTTTTAACGGTAAAAAAGGCAATATTTGTATTGAATAGAGTAGTACTTGTAGTAATGACAAGATTACTAACACTACTAAGACATTCGTTATATTATTTTCTATACACTTGACAATCTGTTTATTGCATCAAATATCACCAAGTGGAGTTGTGCCTCTATAGTGTATGATTCGTTAGTGAAAAAAAATCTTAGCAAACATCACTTGTTGACTATAAACCTTAACATCATAATATAGATTAATAATTGTAATCCTGCCGGATGAAAAACAAAATAAGAAATAATAGTACAGACAATACATACCCACATACGCGCATAATATTTACATATACACACGATGTATACATATATAAATACGTATATATATATATATATATATATATATATATATACATACATATACATACGTATATATATGTGTGCGTGTGCGTGTGTGTGTGTAGATATACACAATATATGTATATATATACATATATATATATGTATATATATATATATTCATTTGTAAATATATATATATATATATATATATATATATATACTAGCATTTCAACACGGCGTTGCCCGAGTGTTTGGAGGTGTATGTTAAGCAAAAAACAGGCGGCCAATTTTTTTTAAACTTTGACTTCTATTATGACTCCTTCATTTTCCCAAATTTCCGTATCCTGTATATCAAATTGCAAGTCTGTAGACTGAAAATTCACAGTGATATTGCCTTGGAAAATGTACATACAGAGACACCCAGAGAGACTCGTTCACCTATATATATATATATATATATATATATATATATATATATATATATATATATATATATATATATATATATATATATTCACGCACACATTCGTTACCAATTATAACAGATTTATTTCTCTAAAAACGTTAGTTTTCCTTTCCTCGTCATAGAATGCTTGAATTCTCTTTTTCCTATATTCTGATTTTTACTACAGTTCATTGATAATAGCGAAATACTACATTGCTCGCTGACAGGCATTGCCCCTCTCTTATTCCCCTTGCCACTGAAGATGTGTTCATGAGATTCGTGTGAACCTGTCAGCTAAAAAGTTAAACAAATCTTCAATCCTAAGCAGCCGATCCATCACCCCAGTTATTTCGAAACAGCCTCCCTTTAAAAGCCGATTCCTAGCTGTTATACTTTCTGTCATCGTAGGGGATGCTGCTTTCAGTAACTGTTATCGGACGAGTCCGATCTCGTTTAGAGATTCATCACTCAAAACAAGGATTGAACTTTAGCTTTTTTACGTTGTGACATGAACCTTTTGACATTGTTATTTCTTTCACGCTAATAAAATGTGAGTTTTGCGAGTTCCCATAATTTTGTTTTTGAATATAATATAAACAAATCTGTTACTGACATTCGCAAATAAATTCCTTCTATGAAACTATTGTAAACATTTATAAACTAAAGCATTTTCTCAGATGCGAAAAATACGTCTATCTGATTGTGATGAAAAGTTATCGGTATTTATTCATGTGAATATGTACCGATTGCAAAGAAAGCAACAGATTTTTATCAATTCATGTTGAAAAATCGCTGAATCGAAAACTATGAAACCTTGTAACCCTTTTACTTACCTCTTTTCGCCACGAAGTTTAGCCAATGATATTCGTTAATCTCGCTCCCAACGGCCCTCAGTTCTGAATTGGGGGAATGATTAAGTTGTTGCGAATATATATATATATATATATATATATATATATATATATATATATATATATATATATATATATATATATATGTGTGTGTGTGTGTGTGTGTGTGGGTGTGCGTGTGTGTGCGCGTGAGAGCGAGAGTGTTTGTGCGTTTTAGTGTACAAAATTACTACTAAATGCCATTTATAGAAAAGTCGATTAATAAAAGCTGTATAATACTACAGAGAAAATGATTGTTTCTGAACGCTATTTGAAATAAGTTACCCCCACCCCCAAAATTGTAATTTGTATCTTTGGTATACGTGAAATATTTGACAGAAAAAAGTAAGTACAAAATAAAAAAAAACTCATTAATAGAGAGATGGCATTGTACATTTACTGACAGACATTGCCATCTCTGAACGTTTCTCAAATTAATGTCCTTGAAAAACATAATGAAAATTGTTTTTACGCAATATAATATCCTTGCACGATAAACACACTTTTCATATTAATTAATATGAATACATATAATCGATTATTTTGTATATTTGTTCAACTTTTAATGTTAATATATGCGACGAGGGAGCCTGTTTTAACAAAAAGATTATTGAATGGCATAACGTCATTCCGCCACCTACGAAATTACATTCAAGATTTACATGTAAATGTGAAATATTTGTCTATGGTAAAATACAATAATTTATTTTGAAAACAATGAACATGTTATATAAGTAACACAACGTATAACAAGATGGAAATACATCTATACTGCCTAATAAAAAGGAAGACAGACATTATCCTACGATATTCTTGTACCGGGGCCTGTATATTATATTGTAAATTTTATTAGGTTATGTGTTTTTATTTTGTTAAAGTATCTAAATTTTAAGTTACTTTTCCGAGTTCCGGTGTCACAAAAACATCATCATCGCAAACATTAATTTATGAGAAACGAATTATCATCTTTATAGTTGTTTTTTGTTAGTTAAATCATTAACACCAGTTTCACGCCAGAAAATCACAAAAACCTGTTCGTTTTTTATGGCTTCAATTTGTCTTTTTTATTGTATATTTTTAAAACGTAATGTTGAAAGGTAATTTGAATTTTTTGTTTGAGTATATATTAATTTTTTAATTAAAAACATGTAAAAGTGAATTAACCTCTATTCTTTTATTATGTAATAAAGAATTATTTAGAAAAATCAATGTGTTTTGTGGAATTTTCATTCAACAAATTTAACTTTAAAATTAACTCTGTTTAGCTTTAAAAAGAGAAAAAAAGAATTTACTTAAAAAGATGTTTTTAATTTGTGTTTTTTTTATTAATTTTATTTATGTACTTTAAAAATTTTCAACAACCGTGGAATTTTCCACGGTTTCTACTAGTCTATATCATTAATTTTTCATTAATGAAAAGATTATTTAGTAATAAAGCATATAGTTTATTTGAAAACAAAGTATAAAAGCTGATCGAAAAAACTTCCCAACAGCTAGAAAGTTGAGATGCTCGTAATACTATATTGTCAAATTCATTGCAATCAATATTCTTGTTAATAAAGATGAATGTTAGCAATTTTCATTCTTTACCAAGTAAAATCAAATTATCAAATTTCCTATTTAATAAACATCATTAAAACGTAAAGTTTAAAATTTTAAAGACAATGCATACAATTTCGTCTGTACTTTTACGTATTAAAATATAGAGAGAGTATATATTCTACACCATTAAGATTCTCCTCATTTATTCTTTATATTCTACTGCTAAAATGATGACGAAATCAATATATATATATATATATATATATATATATATATATATATATATATATATATATATATATATATATATATATATATATATATATATATGATAAAAAGCTGAATGTCTATGTGGGTGTGTCCGGTCACGAATAGGCTCCTATATGGTTGCCTCCTTTTAAAAAAACTGATTATATATAATGAGAGAAGGTGTATCGAGACACAGGGATGGGAAGGTTTGATATGGCAGAACGGTGGTTCATTCAAATTGCGGGGTCTGCGTTCACGCCTGGACAACAAAGTATGGAAATAAAATATTTAAAATTAAAAAAAAAACGTTTACACGTGTTTTTCATACAAATGTACATGAGAACACTTTGATAATATGGTTTAACTAAATAGGGATGCCATAATTAACATGTGGGGCCTGTGTTCGCGCCTGGCATCCATATAATTTAAATAGGCACGATTTAATAAAGACTTTTGATATCTATCTGCGTAAGTATACTTTTATAATTATGTTTCAGTTTGAGGAAATATGGTATAATGAAAGTAATGGGTGTTCGTTCGCTACTTACCTCCATAGAATGGAAATATGCCACAAAGTTTAACAAGGTGTTTTTAATATATATCTAGAGAATATTGTGATATGTGTTCCAGTGGGAACAGGCATGGTATATTTAATTGTGGGGGTTATCTATAATATGTTTACTTTCATCATATTTTGTTTTGGTTTTGATACCTCCAAATTCGAGGCTATCTCTTTATAACACTTCCATTTC